>NW_022589752.1:639945-1114389 GCF_004348235.1 Phoca vitulina
AGTCCAGCTCAGCTCAACCTGATTGTCGATTCAACGCTCTTTCAGTTATACCGTGTAGCTCTCCTCTGAGGGGAAGACAGATCTCTCCTGTCGTATATAAATTCATTTACCTGTGATCTGGGTTCCAACCCTTTGTACCTTCTTAGAGATCTGGTCACATTATCCTTCTTTTACTGCCTTTACCTTCATTCACTCCTTTTCATTGGCCCTTCCCCCAACATGGGTTCTTGCCCAAGTCTCCCTAACCGGGAACAAAAAAAACTGACAACAAACAAAAATTTCTTCATCTTTCTGTAGCTACTTCCTGATCTCTTTCTTTCCATCCATAGTTGAACTCTTCTTAACTCTCCCATACGGTCTGGGAGATTTGTTCACTTTCATTACCTAAACTAGGACTCAAACTGGTAATGGAGTAGAAAATATTTTAACAACAGACACTAGAGTTCCTTGTGGAAAAAGAATTCTCTTTGTTTAGGTGTAGTGGTTGCTCTGGGTGTGGGCAGTGAAGTCCTAAGATCACGTCCCAGTAGCAGAAAAGGAAATAAGTGATAACTAACCTCTTCTGCATAAGTAGTTAAGAGGAATTTGGGGGCAGGGAGAACAGAGGGGTGGGATGAAGGGAGAAGGGGTAATGACATCCTGGGAGGTTAGAAACTAGATGGAACACAAGTGGGACATTCTCAATGACGGGGTGATGAAAACACTTTTAAGAAAAGAGATGCCCAGGGGCTGCTGGGTGGCTCAGTCAGTTAAGCGTCTGCCTTTGGCTCAGGTCATGATCCCAGGGTCCTGGGATCGAGTCCTGCATCAGGCTCCCTGCTCAGCTGGGAGCCTGCTTCTCCCCCTCCCCCTGCCCCTGCTCGTGCTTTCTCTCTCTCTCACTCTCACATAAATAAATAGAATCTTTAAAAAAAAAGAAAAGAAAAGAAATGCCTGATGTGCAGTTTTTATGTTCTTTGCTTGCTAGTTTTTTAGTCACTCCCCTCCCACCTCAAACCTTCTATAAATTTTGCTACATATACGTAATGCCTTTAGAAATTGGTATTCTGGAAAAATCAAAGAAAGAGACTTTTAATCCATGTCTGCCTTGATGTGGAGCAGAGAGAGGGGAGCAGTCACAGGAGATGAGGAGACAAGGAATCTGAAGGCAATTTAAGGAAACAGGTAACTGGAATAAATTTTGATTATGTAAATTTAAGTTAATGGAAATTCCCAAAAGATTGTAAAGAACATTGAACTCTATGGCAGATACAGAATAAGAGTTCCAAGTTAATTAAAAAAAAAAAATCTGAAGGGACAGGCTAACCTCTGTTCACATCTAAATTCATACTGATGGCTTCCTAATCTCCATGCCCAGTCTAGCTGTTTTAACATTCCAAAATTACATGGCAGAATAGCAGCATGGTTAAAACTGAAGCCTTTTAACACCTAGCTTTGAATCTCATCTCTAATATTTACTAATGTGAGTTTGGTCAAGTTTCTTAAGTTTTATGTACTCAGTTTCCTCATCTGTAAAATAGAGATATTAGTTGTATCTAGTCCATGGGAATGTTTTATTATATGAATTAATACTTGAAAAGTATTCAAGGGGCACCTGGGTAGTGCAGTTGGTTAAGCCTCCGACTCTTGTTTTTGGCTCAGGTCAAATGGCTCATTCCATTTTGATTGCATTATATTTGATCTCAGGGTTATAAGATCGAGCCCCAAGGAGGGCTCCACACTCAGCACAGAGTGTGCGTCAGACTTTCTCTCTCTGTGCCCCTCCCCCATGCTCTCTCTCTCTCTCTCTCTCAAATAAATAAATATTTTTTAAAATGTATTCAGAACAGTATCTGTCCCATTGTAAGCACACAATAAATATTAACACTTACTATAACCACAGACGGCTGGCAATTTCCATTTTGGTTCATTTACACACTCAACAACTATTTATTGAGTACCTATTATGTGTTCTACACACTGTGGGATATAGCAAGTGAACAATATAGACAAAGTCTGTGCCCTCTTAGAGCTTTCATTTGGGTGAGAAGAGACAACCAATAAGCAAACAAACAAAAAAGGACAATATATGGGGAAGGCCATGAAGAAATAAAGTAGAGTAACAGGAAACAAGACGGTGGGGACATTGCTACTTAAGAGTTACATTTTAGCAGAAGTCTTATGAAAACAAGGGAGCAAGTACTGTGGAGAACTGTGGGAAGCATCTCAAACTCAGCATCTTCCCTCCAGTATCTTTTGTAACAACCACATTCCTTATCTGAACAAATAGGACAACCATCCACCAATGACTCAACCCAGCTACGAGTCTTCCCTTTCTTGCTGCTTCTATACCAAGTTCGTTACTAAGTTACCCTTTTATAACATTTTGAGTCCACTTTCCCTATTATTTATAGGTTGAGCTACATGAAATGGCTATTCTGCAGGTCAAAAACAGTTAAATATTGGCATGTGCTTACCAAACCCAGTTTGTTTTCTTCCAGGGCATGCAGAAGGGCTACTTCCCAGATTCCTTTTTGGTTAGGTAGAGCCATTTGACTAAGTTCTGGGCAGAACTGCTGTAGGACACCTCCAGCCTAAAGCCTACAATCTCTCCCCAAAATCCATATTTGCTCTAGTCATTCCTCTGACAGCAACACAGAATAAAGAGGATACAGTCTAGGATTCTTTGGCCCTCGAAGAATGGTGGAACCACAGGATGGAAGAAATTTGGGTTCATAAATGATAGCATGGAGCAAAACTCTTCCCCTTCCCTATACACCATCACTGGATTTGAGTGAGAATACTTCATGGTTTGTGGTAGTTTGTTACAACAGTTACCCCACCCTAACTAATACATATCTTCAGTGCCACAGTTTTATTTCAGATCATCAACTTTCCTCTGTATCATAGCAACAGCATCCAAACTGATCTCTTAGTTTCCGAAACATCCTTCTCAAGGCTCCCACATAACTGTTTCAAGCCCCAATTTGATCATGTCACTACCCATCAAAGGGCAGTTCTTCAATGGCCTGTCCTCAGCTTATCCAAGCAGTTTGGATTTCAAAACCTTTTGTGACATAATCCTGGTCCTACAACCCTAGCCTCTCTTTTTGCTATTGCTCATCAGTACTCTCTACCCTTGCCCCACCTAACTACTTGATGTTCCTCGAACAGGTCATGCCCACCCATGCTTCTAAGCCATTCCGCATGCTACTTCCACTGATGTGAAAACCCCCTTCATCCTAATTCATTAATCTTTCGGGACTCAACTCATGGCATCTGCTATAGAAAGTTTTCTATGGTACCAAGCCTGGATTAGGTACCCAACTTGTATTCTTTCAGCACTTCATTTTTATCAAGGTACTTATCACCCTGTCATGAAATTATCTCTTTAATTTTCATGGCTTCTTTACTGAATTCTTTCAGAAAAAGCGAATGTCCTTTATCTTTGGGTTCCCTAATATTATGCCTGACATAGTGTAGGCACTCATTGTTTAATGAATAAATACATACAGGAATGAGTGAATTTCTAAGCATTTTTGCATCTTTGCCACAAAATGCATTTAATTCATTCCAAAATATGCTATAGAAAAAAAAACACAAAATGCTTTTTCTTTCAAGAATACTAAGATAATATAAAAGATACTTTTGATTGTGTTTATATTCGTCAACATTTTTTCACTGGTTTTTATGCAAACTATTCCCCTGCCTTAGATCAGAAAATGGATAATTAGGAACTGAATAGCATTCTTAACTACACATCCCTCATTAGACACTAGTTTACTTTCTTGAAAACAGAACGTGGAAATTTCTGACAAACTTCAACCCTCCAACAATCATATAATCATTTTTAATTCAGGAATCATTTAGAAAAATCCATTTTTTCCAGAAAAATAAAACTGTGCTTGTTTTTCTGACCATAAGTGTTCTTTTATGATTCTCCCTTTTGTAGTTCTTATAATAGCAATTATATTTATTTCTCTAAATTTCAATGTAAAGTTAAAGCCACACTGAACTTTAGGGCGCCTGGGTGGCTCAGTTGGTTAAGCGACTGCCTTCAGCTCAGGTCATGATCCTGGAGTCCCGGGATCGAGTCCCACATCGGGCTCCCTGCTCAGCGGGGGGTCTGCTTCTCCCTCTGACCCTCTTCCCTCTCATGCTGTCTCTCGTTCTCTCTCTCAAATAAATAAATAAAATCTTTAAAAAAAAAAAGCCACACTGAACTTTAAAAACAGATATTGATTCATTTTGAGACATATAAGATTAACTGAGTTATATTCTACTTTGTGGAATATCACCATTTAAGTAAAAAAATTATGCCAATGTTGGTGCAAAGCAATAATCTTGTATTTTAAAAAACAGATTGTATTTGAAAAGCCCATTGATTTTGCTATAATTGCATCTTACAAAAATTTCTGATACAGATGATGGTCTCAAATGTGACTTCCAAATACAGAGAAGGTAATTTGAGAAAACTGCATGTTCAGCCTCTTCCACAGGTAAACTGTGCAATCTTAAGCAAGTTAACTTCATCTCTTTATGCCTCAATTTTCTTATCTGAATAAAATGGAGATAAAAAGAGCACCTAGTTACAGAGTCACTGTGAAGACTATGTGAGTTCATATGTGTGATGCACTTAGAATAGTACCTGGCACATAAAAATTCTTATAATTTTTAGCTTTCATCATCACCATCTACACTATCATCACCATTATCGTTATCTTCATCATCACATCACTATTACCATCATCATGACCAATATCACCATCACCATTATCATCATCGCCAACAACATCATCATAAAATCATCATCATCCTTCCTCTTCTCTTTGTAAGAACAAGTGATGAGAAACCAGTTCCTAAAAAACTCTAGAGGGGCGGAGCAAGATGGCGGAGGAGTAGGAGACCTGGATTTCGTCTGGTCTCAGGAATTCAGCTAGATAGGGATCAAACCATCCTGAACACCTACGAACTCAACAGGAAATCGAAGAAAAGAATAGCAACAACTCTCTGAACAGAAAAGCGACCACTTTCTGGAAGGTAGGACGTGCGGAGAAGGGAATCCGAGGTGATATTCAGGAAGATAGACAGCGGGGAAGGAGGCCTCCGTTGGCTGCTTCTGGCAAGTGATAGAGCCGCGGAGCACAAAATCGGAACTTTTAGAAGTCTGCTCCGCTGAGGGACGTCACTCTGGTGGCGAAGTGGGGGGTGGAACCCTCGCGGGACAGTGTGGTCTCAGGGCCCTCGGGGTCACAGAAAGTCCGGGGTTGCCTGAGTGCGGCAGAGCTCCCAGGTATCAGAGTGGGGAAGCTGGCTGCAGAAACGGAGCCAAGGCGTGGGCTCTCAGCTCAGGGTTCCATAAACCGTGATCCGCAGCACAGTCGGGCCACTGCTCCTCCAGCAGGGACCCAACAAGCGGCAGACTCCCCTTCCTCCCCCCGGGAGGAGTGGTGCAGGAGTGCACCGCAGGGATCTGCAGGGTTTGGAGACTCCACACGGGGTCAGGTGCCAGAGATAGAAATGCGCGGTCACAGGCCGGGTGAGCACGGAGTGCGGCCGGAGACTGGGGAGACAGGTGTGACTGACTGCTTTTCTCTGGGGGCTCACGGAGGAGCGGTCCCCGAGTTCTCGGCTCCTCCAGGGCGGAGATTAGGAGGCCACCATTTTCACTCTCCTCCTCCAAAGCTGTACGGAAAGCTTGCAGGGAACAAAAGCTCCCGAGAGCAAATCTGAGCAGATGACTTAGCCCGGACCAGCAAGGGTGGGCAATTCCGCCTCCAGCAAAGACATTTGGGAACCACGGCAAAAGACCCCTCCCCCAGAAGATCAGCGAGAACAGCCAGCTAAGACCAAGTTTACCGATCAATGAGAACGGCAGAACTCCAGCGCTAGGGGAATACTGCACATAGAATCCATGGCTTTTTTACCATGATTCTTTAGTCTTTCAAAGTTAATTTTTTTTAACTGTCTTTTTTTTTAATTTTTCTTTTTCCCTTTTTCAACCAACATCTTATCAATTCCTTTTTTAAAAAACATTTTTATTTTTCATTTTTAGAGTCATATTCTATCCCTTCATAGTAGTTACCCTTATTTTTGGCACATATATATAAGTTGTTCTCTCTTTAAAATTTTGAGATACAGTTTCTTCTAACAGATCAAAATATACCCTAAATCTCTAGTGTATGGCTTTGTTCTACTCTCCTGACTGATCACATTCTCTCCCTTTTTTTTTTAATCCTCTTCTTTCTTTTTTCAAACAACTTCTTATCAATTCCTTTTATAAAATTTTTTATAATTTTCATCTTTACAGTCATATTCCATCCCTTCATCATATCAACCCTTATTTTTGTACATATACAAGTTCTTCTCTCTTTAAAATTTTGGGAGGCACTTTCTTCTAACAGACCAAAATACACCCAAAATCTAGTGTATGGCACCGATCTATGCACCAGCCTGATCATATTTGATCATATTCTGTTTTTTTTTGTTTTGTTCTGTTTTTGTTTGTTTTTATCTTTTTCTCTTTTCTTTTTCTTTTTTCTTTCTTTCCCTTTCTTTTCCCCCGGCTTCAGGTCTTTTCTGATTTGTTTAGAGTATATTTTCTGGGGACGTTGTTACCCTGTTAGCATTTTGTTCTCTCATTCACCTATTCTCCTCTGGACAAAATGACAAGACGGAAAAAATCACCTCAACAAAAAGAACAAGAGGTAGTACCGACTGCCAGGGACCTACTCAATACAGACATTAGTACGATTTCAGACCTAGAGTTCAGAATCATCACTTTAAAGACACTAGCTGGGCTTGAAAAAAGCATGGAAGTTATTAGAGAAACCCTTTCTGGAGAAATAAAAGAACTAAAATCTAAGCAAGTTGAAATCAAAAAGGCTATTAATGAGGTGCAATCAAAAATGGGGGCACTAACTGCTAGGATAAATGAGGCAGAAGAAAGAATTAATGATAGAGAAGATCAAATGATGGAAAATAAAGAAGCTGAGAAAAAGAGAGATAAACAACTACTGGATCACGAGGGCAGAATTCAAGAGATAAGCGATACCATAAGACAAAACAACATTAGAATAATTGGGATCCCAGAAGAAGAAGAAAGAGAGAGGGGGGCAGAAGGTGTATTGGAGCAAACTATAGCAGAGAACTTCCCTAATTTGCGGAAGGAAACAGGCATCAAAATCCAGGAGGCACAAAGAACCCCTCTCAAAATCAATAAAAATAGATCAACACCCCGACATCTAATAGTAAAACTTATGAGTCTCAGAGACAAAGAGAAAATCCTGAAAGCAGCTCGGGAGAAGAGATCTGTAACCTACAATGGTAGAAACATTAGATTGGCAACAGACCTATCCACAGAGACCTGGCAGGCCAGAAAGGACTGGCATGATATATTCAGAGCACTAAACGAGAAAAATATGCAGCCAAGAATACTATATCCAGCTAGGCTGTCATTGAAAATAGAAGGAGAGATAAAAAGCTTCCAGGACAAACAAAAACTAAAGGAATTTGCAAACACGAAACCAGCCCTACAAGAAATATTGAAAGGGGTCCTCTAAGCAAAGAGAGAGCCTAAAAGTAACATAGACCAGAAAGGAACAGAGACAATATACAGTAACAGTCACCTTACAGGCAATACAACGGCACTAAATTCCTATCTTTCAATAGTTACCCTGAATGTAAATGGGCTAAATGCCCCAATCAAAAAACACAGGCTATCAGATTGGATTAAAAACCAAGACCCATCGATAAGCTGTCTGCAATAGACTCATTTTAGACCCAAAGACACCCTCAGATTGAAAGTGAGGGGGTGAAAAACCATTTACCATGCTAATGGACATCAAAAGAAAGCTGGGGTGGCAATCCTTATATCAGACAAATTAGATTTTAAACCAAAGACTGTAATAAGAGATGAGGAAGGACACTATATCCTACTTAAAGGGTCTATCCAACAAGAAGATCTAACAATTGTAAATATCTATGCCCCTAACATGGGAGTGGCCAATTATATAAGGCAATTAATAACAAAAGCAAAGAAACACATCAACAACAATACAATAATAGTGGGGGATTTTAACACCTCCTCACTGAAATGGACAGATCATCTAAGCAAAAGATCAACAAGGAAATAAAGACTTTAAATGACACACTGGACCAAATGGACTTCACAGACATATTCAGAACATTCCATCCCAAAGCAACAGAATACACATTCTGCTCTAATGCCCATGGAACATTCTCCAGAATAGGTCACATCCTAGGTCACAAATCAGGTCTCAACTGGTACCAAAAGACTGGGATCATTCCCTGCCTATTTTCAGACCACAATGCTTTGAAACTAGAACTCAATCACAAGAGGAAAGTTGGAAAGAACTCAAATACATGGAGGCTAATGAACATCCTACTAAAGAATGAATGGGTCAACCAGGAAATTAAAGAAGAATTTAAAAAATTCGTGGAAACCAATGAAAATGAAAACACAACTGTTCAAAATCTTTGGGATGCAGCAAAGGCAGTCCTAAGAGGAAAGTATATAGCAATACAAGCCTTTCTCAAGAAACAAGAAAGGTTTCAAATACACAACCTAACCCTACACCTAAAGGAGCTGGAGAAAGAACAGCAAATAAAGCCTAAACCCAGCAGGAGAAGAGAAATAATAAAGATCAGAGCAGAAATCAATGAAATAGAAACCAAAAGAACAGTAGAACAGATCAACGAAACTAGGAGCTGGTTCTTTGAAAGAATTAACAAGATTGATAAACCCCTGGCCAGACTTATCAAAAAGAAAAGAGAAATGACCCAAATCAACAAAATCATGAATGAAAGAGGAGAGATCACAACCAACACCAAAGAAATACAAACAATTATAAGAACATATTATGAGCAACTCTACGCCAGCAAATTAGATAACCTGGAAGAAATGGATGCATTCCTAGAGATGTAGCAACTACCAAAACTGAACCAGGAAGAAATAGAAAACCTAAACAGATCTATAACCACTAAGGAAATTGAAGCAGTCATCAAAAATCTCCCAAAAAACAAAAGCCCAGGGCCAGATGGCTTCCTCTACCTCTACCAAATCAAGACCATTTGGAATTCTACCAAACATTTAAAGAAGAATTAATACCTATTCTTCTGAAACTGCTCCAAAAAATACAAATGGAAGGAAAACTTCCAAACTCGTTTTATGAGGCCACCATTACCTTGATCCCAAAACCAGACAAAGACCCCATCAAAAAGGAGAATTACAGACCAATATCCTTGATGAACACGGATGCAAAAATTCTCACCAAAATACAAGCCAATAGGATCCAACAGTACATTAAAAGGATTATTCACCACAACCAAGTGGGATTTAGCCCTGGGCTGCAAGGTTGGTTCAACATCTGCAAATCAATCAACGTGATACAATACATTAACAAAAGAAAGAACAAGAATCATATGATCCTCTCAATAGATGCAGAAAAAGCATTTGACGGGCGCCTGGGTGGCTCAGTTGGTTAGGCGACTGCCTTCGGCTCAGGTCATGATCCTGGAGTCCCTGGATCGAGTCCCGCGTCGGGCTCCCTGCTCAGCGAGGAGCCTGCTTCTCCCTCTAACCCTCCCCCCTCTCATGTACTCTCTCTCTCAAATAAATAAATAAATCTTAAAAAAAAAAAAAAAAGAAAAAGCATTTGACAAAGTACAGCATCCTTTCTTGATCAAATTCTTCAGAGTATAGGCATAGAGGGTACACACCTCAATATCATAAAAGCCATCTATGAAAAACCTACAGCGAATATCATTCTCAATGGGGAAAAACTGAGAGCTTTCCCCCTAAGGTCAGGAACGCGGCAGGGATGTCCACTATCACCACTGCTATTCAACATAGTATTAGAAGTCCTAGCCACAGCACTCAGACAACAAAAAGAAATCAAAGGCATCCAAATCGGCAAAGAAGAAGTCAAACTCTCCTCTTTGCAGATGATATGATACTTTATGTGGAAAACCCAAAAGACTCCACCCCAAAACTGCTAGAACTCATACAGGAATTCAGTAAAGTGGCAGGATATAAAATTAATGCACAGAAATCAGTGGCATTCCTAAACACCAACAAGACAGAAGAAAGAGAAAGTAAGGAGTTGATCCCATTTACAATTGCGCCTAAAACCATAAGATACCTAGGAATAAATCTAACCAAACAGGCAAAGGATCTGTACTCAGAAAACTGTAAAATACTCATGAAAGAAATTGAGGAAGACACAAAGAAATGGAAAAACGTTCCATGCTCATGGATTGGAAGAACAAATATTGTGAAGATGTCAATGCTACCTAGAGCAATCTACACATTCAGTGCAATCCCCATCAAAATACTATCCACTTTTTTCAAAGAAATGGAACAAATAATCCTAAAATTTGTATGGAACCAGAAAAGACCCCGCATAGCCAGAGGAATGTTGAAAAAGAAAAGCAAAGCTGGCAGCATCACAATTCCGGACTTCCAGCTCTATTACAAAGCTGTCATCATCAAGACAGTATGGTACTGGCACAAAAACAGACACATAGATCAATGGAACAGAATAGAGAGCCCAGAAATGGACCCTCAACTCTATGGTCAACTAATCTTTGACAAAGCAGGAAAGAATGTCCAATGGAAAAAAGACAGTCTCTTCAACAAATGGTGTTGGGAAAATTGGACACCCACATGCAGAAGAATGAAACTGGACCATTTCCTTACACCACACACAAAATTAGCCTCAAAATGGTTGAAAGACCTCAATGTGAGACAGGAGTCCATCAAAATCCTAAAGGAGAACACAGGCAGCAACCTCTTCGACCTCAGCCGCAGCAACTTCTTCCTAGAAACACCGCCAAAGGCAAGGGAAGCAAGGGCAAAAATGAACTATTGGGACTTCATCAAGATAAAAAGCTTTTTCACAGCAAAAGAAACAGTCAACAAAACCAAAAGACAACCGACAGAATGGGAGAAGATATTTGCAAATGACATATCAGATAAAGGGCTAGTATCCGAAATCTATAAAGAACTTATCAAACTCAACACCCAAAGAACAAATAATCCAATCAAGAAATGGGCAGAAGACATGAACAGACATTTTTCCAAAGAAGACATCCAAACGGCCAAAAGACATATGAAAAAGTGCTCAACATCGCTCGGCATCAGGGAAATCCAAATCAAAACCTCAATGAGATACCACCTCACACCAGTCAGAATGGCTAAAATTAACAAGTCAGGAAATGACAGATGTTGGCGGGAATGCGGAGAAAGGGGAACCCTCCTACACTGTTGGTGGGAATGCAAGCTGGTGCAGCCACTCTGGAAAACAGTATGGAGGTTCCTCAAAAAGTTGAAAATAGAGCTACCATACGATCCAGCAATTGCACTACTGGTTATTTACCTCAAAGATACAAATGTAGGGATCCGAAGGGGTACGTGCACCCCGATGTTTATAGCAGCAATGTCCACAATAGCCAAACCGTGGAAAGAGCCAAGATGTCCATCGACAGATGAATGGATAAAGAAGATGTGGTATATATATACAATGGAATATTATACAGCCATCAAAGGAATGAGATCTTGCCATTTGCAACAACGTGGATGGAACTGGAGGGTGTTATGCTGAGCGAAATAAGTCAATCAGAGAAAGACATGTATCATATGACCTAACTGATATGAGGAATTCTTAATCTCAGGAAACAAACTGAGGGTTGCTGGAGTGGGGGGTGGTGGGAGGGATGGGGTGGCTGGGTGATAGACACTGGGGAGCGTATGTGCTATGGTGAGCGCTCTGAATTGTGTAAGACTGATGAATCACAGATCTGTACCTCTGAAACAAATAATGCAATATATGTTAAGAAAAAAAAAAGGAAGAAGATAGCAGGAGGGGAAGAATGAAGGGGGGAAAATCGGAGGGGGAGGTGAACCATGAGAGAGGATGGACTCTGAAAAACAAACTGAGGGTTCTAGAGGGGAGGGTGGTGGGAGGATGGGTTAGCCTGGTGATGGGTATTAAAGAGGGCACGTACTGAATGGAGCACTGGGTGTTATGCACAAACAATGAATCATGGAACACTACATCAAAAACTAATGATGTATGGTGATTAACATAACAATGAAAAATTTTTAAAAAACTTACAGTTATAAGATAAGTAAGTTCTGGGGATGTAATGTACAGCATGGTGATAATAGTTAACAACATTGAATTGTATATTTGAAAGATGCTGAGTAAATCTTAAAAATTCTCATCACAATGGAAAAAGTATTGAGGTGACTGATGTCAACTAAATTTATTGTGGTGATCATTTCACAATATATACATAAATCATTATGTTGTACACCTGGGACTAATAGAATGTTATATGTCAATTATACCTCAGTAAAACTGGAAAAAAAAAAAAAACTCTAGAAAAATGAACACTATCTCCAAGGAAGCAAGTTAGCCACTTGCAAGGCAGGATATGCCTAACATGTATTTACACAGACATTTTTGGAATACGGAGGTGCACGTAACTGTATGCTCATTTGTCATTATTTTGTGAAAAAAATCTAAATATGTTACTGATATTCCAAACTGTCAGTGAACACTTATAAATAAGGAAAGAATAAATGTGAGGTCAGTGAAAATGGTCAATTTCATGTAGTTTATCACAGATTTATTTAGAGTAGAAATACCAAAGAATCTCTCTTTTCTATAGTGAAAAAGAAAAAAGCTAAATATAAGAGAATGAGATCTCTCCAAAATATTATAAAATGCATCATCTCTATTTTATCATAAAGAATTTATGTCCTCCATAATGTAATTTATAAAGCAATTAATGGAACTATTTGCATTTCCACGAACATTTTTAATATACTACACATTTGTTTGTTCTAGCTATAACATTTAATGATAGATTCCATTATTCAATTATTATTTAATTAAAAAATTTTGCCAATAAAATCTTTGTCCTAAATCTAAATCATGTAGTATTTTAATTTTATTGTATTTCTAGAGTTAGAGTCTATTTCTTTGGTTATTTCTCAATTCAAATGTTAGAAAATAAGTCGAATTTCTCTTTTGTGACATAAACTCAACTAAACCAAAAGTGCAAGAAGGGTATGAAGGTGGGGATCCTTCTACCCTCAGTATCTATGTGAGTGAGGGGGTGGTCAGCCACACTTAATGGCCAGGACAAACATTTGATATCACTGTGCAGCCATGACTAAATCTGAAGAAACAAAAGAAGACTTAATGTTTTACCTACCGTATCTTTAGTTGGGTGATTTGGCAGATTGAATGCTTGGCTATTGCAAGCCAAATAATGCTACTAATTTGGGGAATCTTCTTTTTTTTTTTTTTTAAGATTTTATTTATTTATTTGTCAGGGGGAAAGAGAGAGAGAGAGCGCACACAAGCAGGGGGAGAGGAAGGCAGAGGGACAAGCAGGCTCCCCGCTGAGCAAGGACCCAATGCGGGACTTAATCATAGGACCCTGAGATCATGACCTGAGCTGAGGGCAGACGCTTAACCGACTGAGCCACCCAGGCATCCCTGGGGAGTCTTCTTATGAGAATTTTTAAAAATGAAATCATCATTAACTAATCATTTACAAAGCCCAAGAGCCACTAGAGAGTGTATCTGATAGCTCTGGGAAAGCAAATGAAAGGATCTAACTATTATGTGCCACTTGTACCTTGTACCTTGCAAAGGCTACTTTTGCAGGCTGCCAGAACCATGTCAAGATGTCCACAATCCATCTGCAAAGAACACCCACTGTTTTTGGTGTGGTAAATATCTGTCCTATATAGGGAGATTATTATCTCAAAATTAGAATCAACGACCAGACTTGATTTTCACATGAACCCTTTTAACCTATTTTGGGTATGATCATTTGAGTACTAGGGTATCACGCTATTCGCAAACTTGTTCTAGCTCTTAAGATCAAAAGAATGCTGAGTATATAATCACAACATGGTAGATCTAAAATTGTGAATGAAAGATTTTCTATTGGGAATTAAGCTTTGCATAAGCTCTACAAAATGAGTCCTGAAAAACTTGGAATTTACAATTAACCAACCTTGAAGCATATATTCAGAAAAAGAAGAGTCAACTCCAAAATCTGGTTTACAACTCACATGGTGGGACATGTATCATTCAAATACCACAATGGGTGAATCGGACAGACTTATTTTACAATAGTATTTAACTATTTTTTTCCTCTCTACAAAAGCAAAACAGAGTAACTATATAATTGTAGATAAATTAGGAAATACAGATGAACACAAAGATGAGCAATATGTGTTTGATATATAGTAAATATCCAATAAATACATGTTGAATGATAGAGATAGAGAAGAAAAAATAAAACAATAGTCACACAACCATTTCACCATTCAGAGTTGGCCTCTATTAACATAATGATTTCCATCTTTCACGTACACCTCTAACAGCAGGATAGAAATTTGTGCACAATTCAGAAAGTCTGGCTTCCCTCCCCTCCCGCGACTGGCCCTCACCTGGCCTTCATCTTATTCTGAGGCTCCCATTCTTACTAATGACAAGAGAAAACCTTAGATTTATCATTTAAAAGTAATTAAGTATCTTTGGAAGTAAAATAGTCTTTGGGGTAAATATTCCATCCATTTAAAATGCAAAATTCCTTCAGAGCCGGTTTTCCCCTTTCAGAAGGCCTCTCCCCTTCTGGATCCCCACAGAAGTGGTGGGTCCTTTAGCTGTCTCTAAGGTGGTGTGGTTGATCTTTGTCTGGTCCTTGGGGTCCAGCCTGGTACTTCTGGTTCTTCTGGACACCAAGATGGCCACCACTACTCAAGTCTGTGATTCCTTCTGGTGTCCCAGTAATTCATAGTTGCTTTTTCCCAACCTTGGGCCCCTTCTTCTCTTAGTACCTTTAGTGTTTTGTATCTTCCTACTGGAAATATGAAAATGGCATGATTCCCAAAATATCACATGCAGGCACAACTACATTCAGCCATTTTTAATTTACCTCCCAGCATCAAGATGGGTTCCATTCAGGATGCCAGTATTCCTGGAGAAGCACACCGTCCTTTCAGACACACATACTGCTCACCCATGCTATTACTACCCTAACTCTCAAATTTATACCATCTCTGGGAAAAGAGAAGAGGAAGCAAGAGGGCAGATGGTGAATAAAGGAAAAAAAGACAGTGAACAGGAGAATGGAGAACAGACAAGAATAAGAGGAGGGGAATAAAAAATATTGCCAAAGACAAATGGAAAGATAAGATCAGGCAATCAAGAGCTAGTGTGACATAGCATTTGAGATGCAAAAGGAGAAAAGGAACAAAAATCACTTCCCTCCCTAGTACTGATCCCATTATTTATCTGCCATGTTAAACAAAGATGGAGAGAGAAATAGCAAGGCGAAGAAAATAACAAAGAAGAAGAGGTGAGAAGGTGTGTCTCACATGCTCTCTTCAACTTCAAGAACTAATTATACACTCATTTCACCTCACCTCCAAATTCTTTCAAATCATGAACTGCAAACAGCCCCAAACAAAACCTCTCAGTAAACTGCAAAAACAGTTGATTCTGTGGTTAGGTAAAAACAGAGCCTAAGAGTTAATTATATTACAAATTGTTGAAAAGAGAACATCTATTTTCATTTCATGTTGTGATTCACGTGTTAGTGAATTATATCAGCTTTTAAAGTAAACCATTTTCCCTACCTACGCCTATATTAGATGCAGGACAAATAGCAATTTCTTCCATTTCTGTCTTCAGTCACTGCCTATGCTAACAAAGTATTCTGAGTAAAAAATTTTAGCAGTTGGTCTCCTCTCTAAAATATAGCTAATACCACCATTCTTCACCCATTGTTCAAAAATGGGGAAGAAAGTAAAAAACAAAAACAAAAGCAGAACAGTGCATATATTGGAATCATTAATAGCAGGCCCTATAATCACAATGTGTTAGGATAAGAGACCAAATATATTTACATTAAGGATGAATTTGGAGGAAAAAGTTAGTTTATATGTTATTGGGTTAATTTTATTTTCACATGTTAGTCTGTCCCTTTTAGCATCGCCTTGAAAGAGGTGTGCTGTAATGAGGGGGGGCAGTTAAGTCAGACTCTCTGAGGAAAGTCTTGTGCTAGGTCATATGCTGAGCTGGAAAGCAGGGTCCAGATAGATATTTCGTAAGAGAAGCTTCCTCCCAAGGGAGAATTGTACAAAAGACCCCTTTTGTTCTACTTGCGTAGTTTTATTTCAGGAACTGATTTACATTAGAAAAGCTTTAGGTCTCTAAAAACAAAACCTCTAATATTTAAGGAAGAGAAAGAAAAGACACTGAAGAACTTAAATGATTTTTGTTACAGCTGACAAACCGTAAAAATTCTTCATTCAAAATACCAATGGATTTTTAATTAAAAGTAGCACTTTATGTGAAAGAAAAGTAATACTACTGCTAGTTATTTAGGAAAATACCATATGTATTGTATGTCTGAGTCTTATTTTTTTTGCAAGCAATTATTATACTTATTGACTTATTATTGATAAATTAGTTTCTTTATATATTAATATGAAAAAGATTCTATATAGTTATGGTGGTTTATGTATCAACTTGACTGGGTCACAGGGTGCCCAGATATTTGTTAAAATATGATTTCTGGTGTGCCTGTGAGGATGTTTCCAGATGAGCTTAGCATCTGAAATGGTAGACTGAGTAAAGCTGGTTGCCAGCCCCAGTGTGCGTGGGCATCATCCACCCATCGAGGGCCTGAATAGAAGAAAAAGTCAGAGGAAGGAAGAATATGGCTCTGTCTGACTAGTTGAGCAGAAACATCAGCCTTCTGCTTTCGGACTGGGATTTATACCATCAGTTCTCAGGCCTTTGGATTTGGATTTGATCTTACACCATCGGTTTTCCTGGTTCTCAGTCCTTCCGACTCGGACTGGAATTACACCACCAGCTTGCCTGGGTCTCCAGCTTGCAGACGGCAGATGCTGGGACTTCCTACCTTCCATAACTGCAAGCGCCAATTCTTTATAATAAATCTCTTCATATAAAAATTTATATATAAATAAATAAATAAAATATATATATATAAAATATATCTATATCTCCTATTGGTTCTGTTTCTCTAAAGAACCCAAATACAAAAGTTATGTACTTGAACATAAATACTTAAATACTATATATATAAAATATATGTATTTATCTATTTACTTATTTATTTATTACATAGACAAATACATACACACCTAAATTTATATCTAAATGGCTAAACTGTGCTCTGTACTATTCTACCAGCACCACAACTCATGACTGCTGTAAAAAAGCCAAGTTTAAAGTGAAAGTAACAGTCCTTTTCTGGATTGCTTTAAACCTTAAAACCACATAATAAATAACAATGGACATTTATTTTCTGTCCATTCGTGTTACTAACTCCTGCACTTAGTTAACAAACATTTGTTTGCTTGTTTTAATGGAGGATGATCACTGTAGAAAAAGTAAAAGGTATACTTAGGTAAAAGATCTCCCATAATCTCATGAAAGTTTTAACACACTGACATACTTCTCTAGAGTGTTTTTTCTCCAAATATTTTCTACATAATTGAGATTATATATTTAATGTATAATATTTCATGCTTTTTTAAATAAAAAAATTAAGAAGTATTTCCAAAGTCATTTAAAGATTTTATTTATTTATTTATTTGACAGAGAGAGAGAGAGAGAGAGCACAGCAGGCAGAGTGGCAGAGGGAGAGAGAGAAGCAGGCTTTCTGCCTAGCGGGGAGCCTGACGCAGGGCTCGATCCTAGGATCCCAGGATCACGACCCGAGCGGAAAACACACACTCAACAGACCGAACCACCCAGGCGCCCCTCTAAAGTCACTGAAAGCCACTGAATGCATTTCCTATATTTTGGGTGTTTAGAGTGTGGCAAATATATGGACTGGATCACACACTATCCATTCCAACCTTGTTCTGTTATCTTCCTCTACTCAGAAGCTGGAAAGCTAAAACTGCACTTCCCAGACTTCTTTACAGCCAGGGTTCTAGCTGTGATGTAGGTTCGGCCAAGGAGGCACCTGTCTGTCTTGAATTCTGAACTGAGTTAAGGGAGGGGAGAGATGGGGTCCATTTTTAAAGTGAGATTCTGGCTCAAGTAGCAGGAGTCTGGAGCCAGCTGCTGGAGCTGGGGCTGCACCGTGTGGTGGGAGGCTTCCTGATTCTGCACTCTCCTGAGCGCAGCAAGTTCAACAGCGGGGCTTTGGAGCTGTTCTCCACTCCCTCGTGTTTCATCATCCTCCCGACAACTCAAAAATCTATTGAAATAAATCCCTTTATGCTTAAACTAGCTAGAATAGATTACATTCTCGGCAATAAATCCTCAATAGAGCACTTCTAATTGCTCAAGATAATACTTAATTCTTTGATACTTTTTTTGATTTCTACTTCTTTATGCTTTATACATTTGAAGATTATTACTTTAGGATTGACTTTTAGAAATGTTATTATGAATTCAAAAGGTAGGAACATTATTAAGGTTCTTGATACATGTCAATTCTTTTGTTTTTCTAGAAGAAAGGTTGCACTAATTCACTCTCACATTATTCTCCCATGAGAATATACACCATCATTATTATCGTTTCTCTTTATTTTTGCTACTTCAAAAGTTAAAAATAGATAGCACGCTGCTGTTTTAATGTAAATGTATTTCATTATTAATATGGTTGAACACTTACTAACTTCATAAGCCAGCTATCTGTATTTACTCCTCTGTGACTTTTCCACCTTTATATCCAATTATCTCCTGAGACTGTGCTTTTTATATCTATTTATACACTATTTTTATATATGCAAGAGATTTACCCTTTTTAATTTTTTTTAAAGATTTCATTTATTTATTTGACAGAGAGAGACACAGTAAGAGAGGGAACACAAGCAGGGGGAGCGGGAGAGGGAGAAGCAAACTCCGCGCGGAGCAGGGAGCCTGATGTGGGGCTTGATCCCAGGACCCCAGGATCATGACCTGAGCCTAAGGCAGATGCTTAACGACTGAGCCACCCAGGTGCCCCTACCCTTTTTATTTTTATATCTGATGAGTATTTTCCCAAATTATTGTTGGGTTTTCAATTTTGTTCATGTTTTTGAACAGAAGAAATTTAAAATTTTTGGATTCAAATGTATAAAACATCCTCCTATGATTTCTTCCAGCAGAAAGTACTGCGTGCATCCTCAGAAAAAAATAAGTATTCACATCAATGCTACTTTTTGTGTGGTCTGTTTCTTATGTTTTATTTTATGTTAATCCTATACTGGGTTGAATAGTGTTGCCCCCACCCCCAAATCCATGTCCACCCACAACCTAATAAAGTAACCTTGTTTGGAAATAGGGTATTTGTGATGTAATTAGGTTACATTGAAATTAGGTCATAGCAGATTAGGATGTGGCCTAATCCAATGACTGGTATCCTTATAAGAGAAAACAGAGATAGACACACACAGGGAGAATGCCACATAACAACGGAGGCAGGATTGGAGTGATGAGTCTACAAACTAAGAAACGCCAAGGATTGCAGGCCCTCACCAGATGAGAGGAAGAGGAAAGGAAGGACACTTCCCTAGAGACACAGAAAGAGCATGGCCTTGCCGATACCTTGATTCCCACCTGCTAGCCTCCAGAGCTGTAAGAGAGTAAATTTCTCTTGGTTTAAGCCACCCAGACTGTGGTAATTTGTTGTGGTAGCCCTGAGAAGCTAATACAATGAGTACAGAATTGATTTTGGTATACGGTCTGAGATGAAATTGAAAAGTTTTTCCCCCAAATTGTGAACTAATTGATCCAACTGAAGCCAGCCAGCCCCTAAAGGCATGTGAGAAGTCAACTGCACACCTTTCTTTCCGACTGCACGTTTGACATCACTTTGGTAGTTTGAAATCGGCCACGATGGCAGTACTTACACTGCAGAAGCCATCAAACTACAAATCAGGTCTTTCCTCTCTATCCCTAGAGCTGGTTTTAAAACATTTACTGTTTTAAAGTCTCTGCATTTTTAATTACTTTTGAATTATTAGTCCTTATACTGCAAATTTCTTATTCTGTATAGTTGCCTCTTAGTTGTAATAGAGATACACATATAACATGTTAATATCCAAGTAATTCAAGAAGGGTATTTGACAGGAACACCTTGGGTGGCTCAGTTGGGTAAGTGTCTGCCTTCCGCTCAGGTTATGATCCCAGGGTCCTGGGATCGAGCCCCTCGTCAGGCTCCCTGCTCAGTGGGGAGCCTGCTTCTCCCTCTCCCTCTGCCCCCGCCCCCCACTCATTCCACACACGTGTGCACTCTCACTCTCTCTCAAATAAATAAAAACCTTAAAAAGAGAGAGAGAGAAGGGTATTTGACAAAAATATTTTGTGAACCCTTGTATTATATATAAATGACAACCTTGACTGGATAAAGAATTTGGCTTCTCAAATCTTTATACCTACTGTGACATTTCTCCTGGAATTTAATGATATGGAAAAAGTCTGAAGCCACTTTGATTCTTATTCCTTTATAAGTAAACCATGTTTTTTGACTGAATATTTATAAAATTTTTCTTGTTATCTTTGGAATGTAAAAATGTTGTCAGAATATGTCTAATGTGAGTCTTTCCCCCATTAATCTGACCTGGAATGTGATAGGTGATGTTAATCTGTGGACCTGTTTCAGGTCCTGTTTAAAAAAATTTTTTTTTTTAGTTTTTTAATATATTTTTTTAATTGGGTCTGATGGAGGTGCCTGGGTGGCTCAGTGGGTTAAGCGTCTGCCTTCGGCTTAGGTCATGATCTCAGGGTCCTGGGATCGAGCCCCGCATTGGGCTCCCTGCTCAGCAGGGAGTCTGCTTCTCCCTCTGCCCCTCCCTCTCCCCATGCTCTCTCTCTCTCTCTCAAATAAATAAATAAAATCTTGAAAATAAATAAATAAATTGGGTCTGATGATGGCTTAATTTTTTTCTTTCTTGATTTTTCTTTGGAAAACCTGTAACCTACATGTTGGGTCTCCTTTCTTTTTCCTCCATCTTATGTTTTGTTATATTCATCTTTGTTTTTTTTTCTCTACATTCTTAAAGTTGAAATATTACAAACTTTACTTTCTGCACTATAACTCTGCTCTTTGTTGTGTCCAATGTGAAATTTCTTCCTTTCTTTGCAATTCTGCCTGCTCCTAGCCATCTCCCTTTGCATCTCCACCTTCAGCTCATTCTCAGTTCTCCTAAATGCTCCTTGCCTTGAGTAGGTCAATTCATATTGAGTATATCAAGCTAAGGCTTTGGAATTTTTTCTTTTATTCCCTCTGGAAAAGAATTTTTATTTGTTTTTTTTCCCTCTGGGTCTTTAAATTGCTTTCCCTCGTGTTGCAGAATGTTTTGGGGGATCTATACCAAATTTTTAAAATTTAAATTTATTTTTCTTAAACAGTAAACAGAGAGAGAGAGAGAATCATAAAACCTGATCCAGAATAATATCTGACTACAGAATGGGTGCATGGTGTCTTCTAACCCGCAGTTACTAATCATTCAGGTGTTTCTACATTTTCTCTCTTGGATCTAGACCAACAGAGAACACCAAACTGTTGAGCTTTGAGCCTGGTTTCCAGTGTCTTGCAAGCATTCATCTCATGGTTCTGCTGGATCAAGGGAGGATCTTTTACTCCAACTGGTCTGACTGCTAGGGAGTCATATATAGGCTTCAGTTCTTCTTCAGTCAGTGATGGAGGTAAAAATTGCACCTCCAGCTAGACTATTCTTTTTTTTTTTTTTTTAAAGATTTTTTATTTATTTACCTGAGAGAGAGAATGGGAGACAGAGAGCATGAGAGGGGGAGGATCAGAGGGAGAAGCAGACTCCCTGCTGAGCAGGGAGCCCGATGTGGGACTCGATCCAGGGACTCCAGGATCATGACCTGAGCCGAAGGCAGTTGCTCAACCAACTGAGCCACCCAGGCGCCCCCAGCTAGACTATTCTTAGGGCTCTTTCTCATATCTTTCCTCCTTGAACATCTTCCTAAAGCTCTTACACACCACAGCGTGCAAAGTACCACTGCATTTCCCTGTCACTCTCTACCCATGGCAGTTGTATATATTGTGAAGTATGGTTCCCAAGTGGATGAAGAAAGAGAAGAACTGCTGGGGAGAAGGATGGGCATGACACTATCAAGCTAAGAAGGGTTCACATGGCTTTGGGATTTTCTGTGTTTCTTTGCCAGTGGATAGAGTGGGGTTGACTCATAGTCTTTTCCCATCTTCTTCCCAGATTTCTGTGCTATTCTGGTTCAGCAGTCTTAGTTTAGGATTATGACTCTTGACTCAACTCCCTCCTCACTGCAGTTAGTGGAAATTCCCTGCAGATTCCAGCATTTGATTTTCTCTTATCCTTATTTTTCAGTTCTCTTATGATTCTTTGGTCTATTTTTTTTTAATTTATGGTGATTTACTTTAAGTTGGAATAAAGCATTTCACCAGAATGGCACATAATAACCCAGTTACTTGCTGAAGACTGACTTTGTGTGAACAAAAAGATAAAAAAGGCAGAATCCAGCCTTTTGAGAACTAAGCCTTGTAAAGGACCGTGAGGAGGACAATTTAGGCAGAAGGCATCACGAATGTGTGCAGAGGCCCTGGTGAGCATGGTCTTTGGGGAGTGATGAGTGATGGTGGAGTTTGAGACAAATGGATAGAAGCAGTGGAGGATGGTGGTCAGCCGTGGCTTATTTAGAAAGTAACGGGGAGCCAGGCAAACTTCTAATTTTGGATTTTAGAAGACAAATCTGTATGGTAGGGGAAAAAATGGACTGAAGGAAGATCTTAAGACACCATTTCAGCTCAGGGCAATGACAGTGGAAATAATGAGACAGGGCAGAGTTCATGAATAACGTGAAAGTAATAGTGACAGCTGAGTAGACACAGATGACGGAGTGAGGGGATGCAAGGGTGACTTAAAGGTCAGTCGCCTCTGACTGGATGGGTGGTGCTAATCACTGCTACAGGGACAAGGAAGATTCGATGGGAAAGATAATTAATTCACTTTGGGGATATACTGAATGTGAGGAGCTTCTAAATAGAGACAGCTGGTAGACCCATGGCAGTCTGAAGCACAGAAGAGGACCAAGGCCCGTGATAGATCTGCACAGAGGTCCTTACAGCTGAGGGTGAAGAATAAAAGTTTGGGATGGCCACATAGAAATAAATTCCTCTACTTTATGCTAATGTAACAGGCTACATTGTTCAGACTGGGTTGTTGTGGTATTATAAATGCCAAAAAACATGCTTTTTTTCCCCAAGGGAAGGCCAATGCGAGAAAAGAGAGCTGAGAGGCAACAATGGGGAACACCAACATTAAGGGGATAGATGAAAGGAAATCCAGCAAAGGAAGCTAGCGACAAAGAGGAAAAAGAGGTATGTGGGGACACAAGGGAGAAAAGAATTTCAAGGAAGCCAAAAACCACAGGGTTAAGTGCAACAGAGGTCAAGTAATGTAAATACTAATAACCACTAGTTTCAATCTTCTAGGGCTTTAAACCTCTATCTGCAAACATTTCTTTAATAAGAAGAATTATGTTCAAACAAATAATAACTGAAAGCTCTTGCATGGTAGCACAATGCTTCTAATCAGAAAACTTTCTCATCTAATGAGAAATTGTATTATGAAACCTCTGCCTTCTGGGCTTTTTACTGCTATCAGGCACGGGTATTATCTAGCAAATATTTGAGAAATGCAGGCTTTTTGTTTCACAGAATTTGCTGCAACGATGAGCTGAGATGGAACCCCGGAAGGAGACAACCTTCTAAGAGCCTCTGGTCTTAGAGGACAGAAGTAGATGGGGCTTTGCAATTCAGAAAAATAGAGTCTGTTTCCCATAAGCTGTCATTAATCTTGTGGCAGCTAGGAATAACTAGCCATACAAATGGTATGATAGAAACAATACTAAAGATTCCTTTCTAGGGGCGCCTGGGTGGCTCAGTCGTTAAGAGTCAGCCTTCAGCTCAGGTCATGATCCCAGGGTCCTAGAATCGAGCCCCGTGTGGGCTCCCTGCATAGCAGGAGGGTCTGTCTGCTTCTCCTCTCCCTCTGCCCCTGCTCGTGTGCTCTCCCTCTCTCACTCTCTCCCTCTCAAATAAATAAATAAAATCTTAAAAAAAAAAAAAAGATTTCTTTCTAATCCTTTGCTTAAAATGCCTCCCCAACACCACCCCCTCCAAAATAGTCAAGGTGTCTGCATTTCCTTAGGGAGAGAATTATTCTAATTTGCTAAAGCACTTGTTTCCTCCAGGTAGTACCAGTAAAACCACTGTGGGGGGGGGGGGCACATTAACACACTATCAACCATTAATACTTCAACAAAGGACTGCTAATCAAATGACTTGTTATCATCTTAAGAAGAAAAGATAAGGACTGGGCATTGAGAAGATCTGAATCGTAGGGCTCTGCCTTGGGGACAGGACTCTTGGAACCAAGGAACACCACATCACCCGAAACAGGAGGAAGGGAATCAAAATGGGGAAAAGGGTCAATGTAAAGCGGAATTTCTCAGACTTTTTTTTTTAACCCAAATTCCTCTTTAACAAGCATTAAGATCTCTTGGGTCACTGCCTTTCCAGATTCTGATGTTCTTCTCAAGGTGGGTGTGACCTCCTCTAAGAATCACAGATCTTCTACAAATACTAAACCCCCGACCAAAATTGCTGAGCTTGGCTTCCTATAATTTGAATTGTGAAAGTAAAAGGGAAATCCCTCAAATTTTCCAAATATAAATATTTAAATATATAATTAGCATATGCTTTTCCAAAGACCCCATGCCCTGCTGGGGATCCTGACCTGACATTCCAACTGCTTCACCATCACCACTGCTGTCCCTAACACCTTCACACCTTGACAGGTAAGAGGCAAACAACTGATCAAATTAATTAACATAAGCCATTTTTTCCCTGAGCTGAAAGAGCATCACCAAAAAATAGTTGTTACAGACTGAAACAGAAATTCAAGGTAGAAAAACAAGCCCATGTAGGAAGAACATGCCTGAAAAGAGAGGAAGGAAGCATAAGAATTTGGGATGGCCACACAGAAACGTAACAGGCTACATTGTTCAGACTGGGTTGTAGTATTCCAAATGCCAAATGACTAAAAGTCAAGAATAAGAATCTTTTATCTGTGTTGACTGGTTTGAAAGTGCTGGAAAAAACTGCCAACTGGAATCAGCTACTGCTATGGAAAGGAGCTGCTGCTAGGGCTATACTCACAAGAACCACAAGAAGACAGGAAAACCACAGGATGCCAACAGGAAGAACAAAGGCCCCTCTTCTTTCTCCAGCCTTTGTCTAGTGCCCCACCGGCACTATTGGAAAGCCTCACAGGGACTCAACTGGCAAAGGAAAAATGTGATTTGTACAGTCTTGGGTCTAGCATCACAAAACAAGGTATAGGAAGGTTGTAGCTGAGACATAATAAGCTACTAAATGGCACAAGTAGTAAGGGTGGAAGCACAAAAATTTGTTGGGAAACTATTGCCATAATTCAGGAGAGAAATCATGGCAGCCTGGACGAGGGTGGTGACAGTGGAGAAAGTGAGAAATGGTTACAATGCTTGAAAGGAGGCTCCTCATAATTTGGTCTTGGATTTAATAAAATGTGAGGTGTGAGAGAAAGAGATAAGCCAAGGAAGACTCCAAGGCTTTTGAACTGAGCAACTGGAAAAATCGAGTTTCCGTTTATTGAGATGGGGAAAATGGTAGAACACATAGGCTTTAGAGAGGGGAAATTAGGAGTTCTGTACTCATTAAGTTTGATACTCATATTAGGTATCCAAATAGGTTAGCCAAGCTGGGAGTTGGGTATATGAGTCTGGAGATAAAGAAATATATCCTATGAGTCTGGAGATAAAGAATAGATGCAGTACAAATCTAGGAGTCATCAGAGTATAGATAGCATTTAAAGCCATGAGACTGCAAAAAATCCTGTAGGGAATGAATAAACAGAGAAAAAAAGAAGTTAAAGGATCGATTCCTTCACTCCAGTGTTTATAGGGTTAAGAGATGAGTGGAAGCCAGAAATCTACCAAGAAGTAGTGGTTTTTGAAACAGCAGGAGAATCAAAAGTATTGACTTGGGAGCTAAGTGAGAAACGTGAATTCAGAAAGAGAGAAGGATCAAATATATCATGTGGGGCTAACAGGTAAAGTAAGGTGAGAACTGACAATTGACACTGCAGTTAACAATGTGAAGATAAGAAACAGCTTAAGTACTTTTTCCAAAGTGGAAGGACATGAACTTGCAGACTGAAAAGATCCACTGAGTACTAGCACAATGAATAAATCAGGCCAATAACGAGGCACACCATTATGAAATTTCAAAATACTGAGGTGGGGGGCTGGGGAGAAGGGTATGGGAGCGGGAGTAAAGAGAAGACCAGTTTGGAATGCAGGGAGAAATAGAAATCCAAGTCATATATGAAAGATCAGGAATGAGAATGACATCCATTTTCTCAAACAACACTGGAATTTAGAAAACACTGGAGGAATATCCTCAAAATGCTAAAGGAAAAGGATTTCCAAACTAGAAATAAAATCCTAGCAAAAATACCAATCATGTATGAGAGTAGACTAAAGATAATTTCAGACATGCAAGATCCCAAAACTTCGTACCTTTCCCTAGGAAGCTATGGGAGAATGGGCACCACCAAAATGAAAAAAATAATCCAAGGAAGACGATACAGGTTATATGAATTAGGAGATCCAATACAGGTAAAAGGTGAAGGGAATTCTTAAAATGATGGTAAAGGAGGATTCCAGGTTAACAACCTTGCATCAGGTAAATATTAGAACATATAAGATTCCAGGACTGAAATTCATGGTTGATACTGCTGAATGCCATTTAAACAACTGGCTAAGATTTGGAAAGTTTTACTACAAAGAGACACATTTAAAAGACAAGGAAAAGAAGAAACAAGACATGTACTTGTATTCACAGGGGGAACTGGGATTCTAGGGTGAGAGCAGGCTTCCTTCTCATCACTTCTGTTTTCTCAGGGAAGTAGAAAGCAAGGTTATTACCTGGAGGAGACGGATGAGGAGGATGTGCTGGGGGTTCGACGAAGGGGAAGATATGGTACAGTCATCTGGAAGTGGGCAAGTAAATGGACTTGAGAAATGCTGTGGGATTGCTCATCCACTGGTGGGCAATTCTTGGTGGTATGTGAAAGAACTAGCTAACTGCCCCCTCTTTGGATTGTAAACACATCTAACAGGGGGTGATGGCGGCAGTAAAGAGCAGAAACTATTCCACTATGAGAAAAAAAAGACACCAAGCAGAGAGTGTGGCTCATGAGCCTCATGTAGTCACTATGAAGAGTGAAGGTCCACGCTAGTGGCGAAATGGCAGGAGCGGTCGAGAGGAGAAGGGGCCCCATAGTGTTAGAGAGGTGGCTTGAAAGGGAGGACAATGACTTGGCCTCATTTGAAGGAAAGTAATTTGAAGAATTTAAAGAAGAACATCTCACAGTTAAAATATCATGAGATAATTTAGCTGTGAGAATTGACTGTAAAAGCATAGAGGAAAACAGAAGCAGAGAACATGGTAAGGGGTAATCACAGTTTATCCTGAAAACAAGTAATTGCCTTTCATCCAGATGGGAAATGGTTAGGGGTTAGTTAAAGCTACCACTACAAGCAATTATTTTGTGATGGGGTGCTTCTGTTTTCCACAGCTCCAAAAAACAACTGGAAATAGGAGATATTGTGAATTACATCTTCATAAAAAGGTTTCCTGTATTAACTTGTAGCAGCCTGCGGTCTTTTTCCTGCTGGTTCATCATGTTTAAGTAGTAATCCTGTGGCTTCCTGTGGTGTTTTTTAACATTTATTGAACATGTATTCTTCTACTCTTTTATATCTCCTGTTGCTGGCAGAATATCGTAATATAGTGTTACAAAGTCAGAAATCGCTCCTTTTTTTTTTTTTTTTTTTTTTGCCTCCCCAGGAGTTTCACCCAATTATTTCTAAATTAATAAATCCTCCCTTTCCCTTTTAATAAATGGTCAAGTCATTTATGGGCCTCTTAGAGTTTTCTTTTCTCTCCTATTCAGAACTCTCTGAGCTGCAATACCAGCTACACACCCCTAGGTGGCATCTCCAACTACTTCCCAAGAGAAGAGAGTCCAAAGACCTAGGCTGGGGCCAAGTCGGCCACTTCATATCTGACTGAAGCGTATCTTTCTTTTTTTTTTTTATTTTTTTTATTTTTAGATTTTATTTATTTATTTGACAGAGAGAGACACAGCGAGAGAGGGAACACAAGCAGGGGGAGTGGGAGAGGGAGAAGCAGGCTTCCAGCCGAGCAGGGAGCTCGATGTGGGGCTTGATCCCAGGACCCTGGGATCATGACCCGAGCCGAAGGCAGACGCTTAACGACTGAGCCACCCAGGTGCCCTGAAGCGTATCTTTCAACTTGTCTGTCACCAATGTTCTCACTGAAAGATCAGGACGACGTGAATCCCTGCCCCACCTGCCTCTCCTCGCGCCAGTCCCATATGCCTCACAGTTAAGCAGGGCTTTGGATGCTCTCTTTTACGTGGCTCTTTTCCTCCAAAGGGTGGTTCCTATCTCTTTTATCTAATCATTTAAATTTCTGAGTAACTAGCAGGTATCGTTTATTTAAAAGACATTATATTTTGGGCGCCTGGGTGGCCCAGTTGGTTAAGCGACTGCCTTCGGCTCAGGTCATGATCCTGGAGTCCCGGAATCAGTCCCGCATCGGGGTCCCTGCTCGGCAGGGAGTCTGCTTCTCCCTCTGACCCTCCCCCTCTCATGCTCTCTCTCTCTCATTCTCTCTCTCAAATAAATAAATAAAATCTTTAAAAAATAAAAATAAAAGACATTATATTTCATCACATAGAAGATGTTATCATATTATTTTCCAATAATACAGAAAAGAAGAACACTGAAAAAGAAACCAGGACTCAGTGTTTTTACAATAGTGCTATGGATCGCCCCGCAGTATCCTCGAGAGATTTTTTTCTGCTTTCACTTGCACCCTTTGGCATGTGATATAGAGAATCACTTTGCGTCCAGCTTACCAACCACTTCTAATACAGTTGCATCTATGTGGGTGATTTTCTTCCCTCTTATTTTGCTGCTTTACAAGAAAATATAGAATTGTTTCCATCGTTTCCCCGAAATATTAGTTCGCTTATAAATCTGTTTTCATGTCTTTTTTAATACCCAGTAGATACTCCAACTTTTCAGGGATATTTTAGATGCCAATCAAACTTGATATGTGCAGTGCCAATGATGCACAAACATCACTTAGGATGACAGGACAGGAGCAGCTCTGACCAAGGGCCTCCTCCCTCAGCCAGTGTCAACTATGCTTCAGCTCCCACCGGCTCAACAGAGGCTATAAAAGGCAGCTCAGTCTCAGAGATACTAAAATACAAAAAATGGTACATCTCATAATCAATAAAATACATCATTTTATTTTGTGGGCATGCCTGCCTTCTGCCTTTCCCTTCACTAGTACTTGCAATAGTAATTTATCAAATATGCCATCTGTCCTATCAATTTATACTCTGCCCTTGTCCATCACTTACACCACAACTCTGATGTTTAAGATGCTCTCCTCCTTGGCTGTTGCTGTGTGTGCAGGTGTGCGTCCCTGTGTCACAGAGATCCAGATATGAGAGCTAATAATGGAAACGTAAGCCAAAATGCATATCAGGATTTATAGATCAGCCAAACACTAAAACTCTGATGTAAAAAAATCCTTCTATTAAACAAATTAAAGCAATTTAGTAATAGAAACTTCTAGAGACATGTTCTTATAATTCAAGTTGAAAGCCAAACATTTTTCAATAAGAATATATAACATTATTTTAACCAATATATAATCAAATACAATTATAATTAATAATTTCTAAAACTACATTCTATTTAATCCACATGGTTCATATGCTCCAGTAAAATTAATTACAAATATAAATTTAACAATAAAGTAATTTTCACAGAGACCATAGCAACATTCACAGACATACTAATAATTACTACCATCTTGGCCTTTTGTGTGAGGATAATTAGTAAAGTTCATTAATAGCTGAACAATCTGAATCACTGCATACATAATGAACTCCACGAAATGGAACTGTTCACAGATGGACCCCCACCATCTTCCCCAAAGAAGCTCTTAGCACATATGGAGTTTGGTAAGATAATTAGCCAGTTTCAGACTTTACATTTAAGGTTGCCTCCCACAGTTAAGCTGGGGCACAAATGCCTTGGCTCTAACTGAATATCTTTGTGAGTCGAGAGGGTGCCTCCACATTCCAAAGGGGCATGCAGTCAGTACAAGTGTAGCACTTGCCAGGATTTCAATCTGAATATTCCTAGTAGAATTACATTTTCAAGGCCCTCTCTGCCCCTAAGTGCCATCATTCAGAGCACAGACCATATTGATCCCAGATGAAACAGTCCCTCCACCATTTATACACACACACACACACACACACACACACACACATCATATATAAAAATGCCTGGATATATGAGAAATCTGAAGAGTAAGAGAAGGTGAGAGGGAGGTCACGGGGAAATAATATCAGAACACATAGTTTCCGGAAAACCATTTACAACTGATTTTAGACATTTCCGTTCTTTTCTAGCCAACCTGCCTAAGGTTCCCAGAGATTTCTCTCTTGCTCCTTCACCACCTCTCCCTTCTCTAGCCTTCTTTATTCCTTATCTCCTCTCTTTTGGCTCATCCCAGTGGTTCTATACTTTTCTACTACTCACATTCAACTCTGGAATCAACACCATGCTCCCGAGTCTCTCCCTAACTCCCAGAAGTCTGCAAGAAAGAGTTCCATACACAGCAGCACACTTGCTAAACAAAATTCTGGTGCCAACTGTTAACAACATTTTTCCTGCCATGCTATATGCAGAGAGTGGCTGAGTAACTTATCTTAGATCACACAGCCAATGCCATCCCACTGGTTTTCAGAAATCCACCTTCACTTTTTCCTTTCCTTCCACTCTAATTGAAACTCACTGACATTCTGCTGATTAGGAAAACTATACAACTGAAGTACATATTAAAAAGGAGGCTGAGGAGGAGCAGGTACAAATTTTTGGTATGGTGGTGTGAATATAAATCCTGTGTAAAGATTCCTAAACTGGTACTCTTGCTGAGTCCACCCCTAATGTTTTATCACTGGGATGTAACCCATTCTCAATGGACCTGCATGAAATTACCAGGAGAATTTAGGCTACTCCAATATCTATCTACTAATTATGAACCAATGCTTTTAGAGTAACAGTTGCTCTGAACTGCTATTTAATGCTAAGGATTAGAAGATGACGGGGGGCGGGGTGGAGGGAGGAAGGAAATAAACGGACACTTGATGTAATAACTATTCTGTGTTAGGAGCTGGGTTCTTGGTGCCACGCTCACCTCCACTGCTCCCAGGACACACATTAGTATGGTAGGTCCTGGATTTGGTCTCCTGATCTTAGCATTGAGATCAGAGTTTTATATCTCACGGTTGGCTTTAGTTCCCTGATTTTCTGTTTTTTAGGGTTTTTTTAGTTTGGGGGAGAAGTGTGAAGATACCCTTGGAGAGTCCCTGAATTTGATAAGCCCAATAATACATTTGAAAATATGTTTTATCCAAGAACAAAATGTATTCCAAAAGGAGAATCCTCTTGAGTAGCGACGCTGGATGTCAGTCAGAACAGCTTCTACTGGACACAGTTATATTATCTCATTTATTTCTCAGCAATCCTCAAGACAATTTTATTCTCACTTGACAGATGGGAGGTTAAGAAACTAATGTTACTCAGCCAGTAAGTAGAAGCACATTAGTACTGGCACCAGAATTTGAACACAAATCCGTTTAAAGCCAAACTTGTGTTCCTCACCACTACGTAATATTGTCTCTCAGACACAAATTCATGAAGATCTGTACCTTTTTAGAGGCATCTCTTCCCTATCTTTTACTTGCTCTCCCTAGTTCCAGTTTTAGTATCTGCTTTTTAATTCTCTTATATCATGACAGACGTTAGACTGAACGGCTATCAGTGAATGCCAAGCCTTGATGCAAACACCGATAAGCTGCTCTGAGTTTGGAGAGAAAAGAAAAAGAAGTCATCCAGCAGAACAGATACAGAAGTTTTAGGAACACAGTCTGAGACGTGAGTCATATAGAATTTTAAAGAGAAACTGCTATAACCTTCTTTAGATCAAAGTTATTTTCCTGAATTCTCAAATTATCTTTAAGGTACATAAATAAAATAAATAATTGTTCTCCCTGCTAATATCGCTACAGTCCCAGTTGTCTTTAGCAAAATCAGAGGCAATAATCATTGGATGAAGTCTGTTCCAATTGTATGGGAAGGGATTACCCAGGCCCTATTTGATATTAAGAACCTCAACATAAATACTGGGGTTTCATATCATCCTAATGAATTAAAAGTTATGCATTTACAAATTTTAAAATGTTAATTCTACCACTGATTTACACTCCATTTGTCCTAAAAACTTTTTTGTTTCCTAATTCACGTCAACTGTAAAAAAAAAAAAAAAGAGTAAGTTTTCCCACCTGAGTATTCCACTAATACTCTTTTGAAATCTCTGTTACTAAAAAAGTCATCTCCTCATCTTAAGACCATAAGTATTTTAACTGACACCAATGGAAAAAAAAAATCTCCTTTTATAAGACAATTCAAACCACATCATTCAAATTTGATTTGTAAAATTTGGTTTAAAGGAGATTTTAAAATATATTTATTCACTTATTTATTCATTCCATAAACATTCGGTCTGCACATCTTGTATGCCAAACAACATGCTGGGGTCTCAGGAACACAGATGAAGGAGTCTTGACCCCAAGCTGCTCACACCTATACTAACACCCTAATATGCTTACATGGAAACACACACACACTCAGAATTCTGCTGCTCTTTGTTAGTGGCAGCAAATAATCATTTCCCAAGTTGGGGCCTCAAAGCATAAAAATGAATTCTTAATGTCATAATAGCACAATCAATTAAGTTTCAGTTTTTATCTTTTTTTTTTTTAAAGATTTTTATTTATTTGAGAGAGAGAGAATGAGAGAGAGAGAACACATGAGAGGGGACAGGGTCAGAGGGCGAAGCAGACTCCCTGCTGAGCAGGGAGCCCGATGCGGGACTCGATCCAGGGACTCCAGGATCATGACCTGAGCCGAAGGCAGTCGCTTAACCAACTGAGCCACCCAGGCGCCCTCAGTTTTTATCTTTAACAATCATTTGCTCCAATATATACTGAACTCCTGGTATGGGCAAATGGCTAATTGAGTTTTCAACTCTACTGAAAAACTCTTTGAAAGCAAGCTTTGAGAACTCTCATCTCTATTTTTACATCATGCTACTGTAGAATGACTCAGGCTCAGCCAGTAAATTTTAAGCATTTGTGAGTAATGGAACCCATGGAAAATCTGATAAAAAAAATACATGCACATATATGAAATTTTTCTATAAATTTCAGAAGTGGTGCAGGGAACCCCCAAGACCCTGGTATAGACCATTCAATAGGACCACGGGAATGTCTGCTGACTGTGAGCAACCTCAGGGTGTGAACTTCAGTTGTGTCTCATTCAAGTTAGTACTCCTTGTCCCAGAGCAGATTTCAAAAAGTATTGTTGAATGAGCACCTTGGCAACACTGTCCTTATGAAGCTTCCATTTTTACTTCCCTCTCCCCCCAAAACTTCCAAATCCTCAACTTCCACTTACATACTTTTCTAAAACTTACTTGCTGAAGCCTAATCTGACAGTCTAGGCAACTATCTCTTTTCCAGACTCTACTTCCATAATTTTCCCTCCTCCACTTCACAAAAGGCATACCTCCTACCACCCAAATGTTACAATGACGCATTGTCCCAGAGTGTAAAAACCACTCCGGCCAGCAAAAAAACATTTCCAAGATACACAGTGTCTAACGGAGTGTCCCTTGAGAAAAAGCAAAAAGATCCTTATAAGAAATACAAAGAGGTTATACCTCATTTTATCCAGGGGATAAACTATTGGCAACTCCCATACCTTACTTATATGTTGAATAATTAGAATTCAGAAGTAAAATGATTATATGGGTCAGATTTTAACACTTACTTGAATTAAAAGGTGGTCAGCCTTTTTCTGACAGAAAGCTCAACTTACGAATTACTTTGACAAAGAACACTGAGGACGTGTAACATCCAAAGAGCTAAATCTGCACTTTTGAGATTTTGGCAATATATATTTAAAGCATATGCACAATATAGAATACACTGAAAGTACATACTTGGTGACAATTTAAGCTTATGCCAAAAAAATTAGATAACTTAAAAATGATCAAGGAAATAACGATGGATTTTTAAAATAATATTTTTTTAAAGATTTTATGGGGCGCCTGGGTGGCTCAGTCATTATGCATCTGCGTTCGGCTCAGGTCATGATCCCAGGGTCCTGGGATCGAGCACCGCAGCGGGCTCCCTGCTCCGTGGGAAGCCTGATTCTCCCTCTCCCACTCCCCGTGCTTGTGTTCCTTCTCTCACTGTGTGTCTCTCTCTCTGTCAAATAAATAAATAAAATCTTAAAAAAAAAATATTTTATTAATTTATTTTGAGAGAGAGAGTGTGTACAAGCAGGGGGTGGGGTAGAGGAAGAGGGAGAGAGAGAATCTCAAGCAGACTCCGTGCTGAGCTCAGAGCCCGATGTGGGGCTCAATCTCACAACCCCAAGATCATGACCTGAGCTGAAATCAAGAGTTGGACGCTCAACCAACTGAGCCACCCCAGCGCCCCTGGGTTAAATTTCTTAAATATGAAAAATGAAACTATAAATGCACTAGAAAAATACAGGACAATATTTTTTTCAATGGAAGGGATGTGGGTAAGGAAGATCATCCAAAGAAAGATTGTTTTTTTTTAAAGAAGCCATAAAGAAAAAGACTAACAAATTTCATTGCATAAAACATATTAAATTTTGAAAGGACATCAGTTAAAAGATCAATGATAGGCTGGAAGAAAATATTTGCTACATATACAGCAAACATATCTATAATATAAACAGTTAACACCTATAATATAAACAGTTCCTATAAACCAACAGGAAAATATTTTTTAAAAAGAAAAATAGCACAAAATGAGCAAAAAATACAAGAAGGCAATTCACAGAGAAAATACTAACAGTCAATATTCACTCAGCCCTTGCTGTATTCAGAAAAAAAAATGCATATGAAGTAAAAAATAATATATCATCTCGCCCCCAATAAATTGCCAAAAATTTAAAAGATTAATAGTACATAATGTTGTTTTTAGTATTGGGAAACAGGCAGTCTTATCCTTTACAAAAGAGAAAGTAAATGGTACATTTTGGAGAGGTGATTTCACAGTATCTGCCAAAATTAAGAACTGTTTGGTTGTATTTCTAGACATTTATTATATGGGAATGCTTACTCATGAACCAAAATGAGTAGTGCAACATTGCTTATAGCACATATGTGCTGGTCACTTGAATAAGATTCCCTTAGATGACAAGTGCCTGAGCCCACAACGTCTGGGTATTTCAGTCTTAATTGCTAGCTATGCAGGAGAGTATAAGGCAATGTTTCACTTCTCTTTTCACAGAGATTGAGTCATTCTCTACAATGAGCAATCCTTGGAGAAACAACCCATAGTTTACTGATGGGCTTTGTCAACTAGAGACCAACCCCCAAAAGCTTCCACAGCAGCTGTCTAAGATCTCCAGAACTGATTTGGGAGCAAGAATTTTCCACCTGCTTTCCCAAATCTGATTGAACGCAATATAAGGTAATGTAATATCATCCTTCCTGTATATCATTCCTGTATATTCTGACAATTTTGCTATTTTCATGCATACATATGCAGTAGATGGGTCATTTCTTTTTTTTATTCTTTAACAAAATTTCTTTTTTTTATTCTTTAGATGGGTCATTTCTTTTTTTTATTCTTTTTTTTATTCTTTTTTTTATTCTTTAACAAATTTTTTTATTCTTTTTTATTTTTATTCATTTCTTTTTTTTATTCTTTAATATTAATTCAGTTCACCAATCAATGCCAATCAATGAATTGGGACTAAAGCCAACATGTTAGAAAGTAGTAGATATGAGTAAGCAGGTGACTGTATTGCTTCTTTGAGTAAAACAATGGATTCTCATGTTATTTCTACCATCTCTAAAGGCAAGAAACAGAATCCCAGAAGAAGCATAAAATAGTGTTTAGATTCCCATAATCCTGCTAAGTTTATTTACAATTCCCTCCTTCATCCTTCCTGCCTGTCCAGATGGTTTTCTTCTTTGTTTCTCAAACTGAATTATGTTCATTGCCTTAAGATGTTGAATACTTCAAAGGCCTTCCTCTTTAGTTCTTCACAAACAGAAGTCATAAACTCTTACCTTTGCCGAATTATGCTGGGGTTAGCTGTCACTAAATGACTTTTGGATCCAACATCTTTAGTGTATTCACTTGACAAAGGAGGAAGATTGCATCTAGAGAAACAAAACATTTTAGAATGATTTACAATTTTTAAATCAAGTCAGTTATCATGACAAATAGGAATTTTACTAGATCTAGCTCAACTCACAAATAATCATTTTTATCACCTCTCCCTTTTAACAGTCATTAGATGATTAACTATAACCATCTTCAAAACGCAGTCATAAAAACAAGTCCTGTTTTAGAAGAAAATGTCAACTACTACAGAGTTAAGTAATCTATTAAAAAGGAGACATTAACTAGAATGAATTTATTCCATTCAAAATATTTTGGGGGTGGTAGGACAGGAAGTATTAGGCTTGAAACTAGAGCTCAGGAGGGTGTGGTACACTAAGGACACAGGGCTTGCAGTGTTCTCTGTATACCCAGAAACTTCAAGACACAGGGAAGAATTGTATTTGCTTGTGGTTTTCTTTCTGTTCCCAAATTCTAAATTATAACAGTACATTCAGAGCAAACTCTGCCACCTAAATCAATGCATGTCCAGCTTCTGTGTACATGATCAATGTATGGGTTGACTACTGGTGAAACACAATGATTTGTTATCTAAAGAAATGCATTGATTCTCCACTGTCCCAGTTCAGCCAAGGGAAAGAGTACAGGTGATGTTTTCCTGGTGACAAAAATAACTCCCCTCTCTCACACATTCACACACACACACACACCACCCCAGCCCCGATTGCTTTCCTTGGCCACAATGTCTTATGAATGTTTACAATGGAAAATATGGCAACTACAAATCCAAATCCCATGGCTTTCTGCCCTTGGAACTTCAGGCAAGTTAATTCATCTGCCTGGCCTTGGTTTCCTCATGACACAAAATGAGGATAATAACTTTTCTTTAATGAGGTTGTTGTAAGGATTACAGTAAGAAATGTATAAAAAGTCCCTACCTTGATACCTCACACATAGTAAAAACTCAAAAATATCGTGTATCAGAAATATATTTATAATCAAATATATACTTTTTATGAAGACCCTAAATGAGTCTGTAGATCCCATTAGGTTTTCTTTTATTACTCTGTCCTAATTTCTCCTCTCTACCCCTAGCTCTAACTTGACTCCTACCATATCAGAGCATCTCTAATTCTTGCCTACTTAAACTAAAACATCATTTATTTGTAGGTAAAGAGATATAAACATTAAGGTCTCTGCCATCCCCCAACTATTAAATTTACCCCACAAATTTCCCCAGGACATGGAATTGTCCATGCACCCACTCAGCTGATCAGCTCAAGTTCCTTGATGTTGTCTTGTATTTGTCTTGTGACTCCTACCACATCAGGGCATCTTGGGCGGAACTTGTCTCAGTTGATTTGGAATCTTCCTTTCATCTGCTCTACAGTAAAGAGATGCTGGATCTTCAGGCAGCTACCCACAGATTATTTAGTCAGCAAGTTGGTGACTTTTGCTGAGTGCCCATTGAGTGGTCACTGTAAGGGTCTGGGGAGCAGGGAGAGCCAAGTCACAGGGCCTCCTCTTGAGGTGTCTATAGTCTCATGGTCACACCATATCCCGTGTAGTTTCTGAAGACCCTTGTGAGGGAGTGAGCTTCAGTGTTACCAACCAGGCTCATCTGGCAGGAGTGCTGACTACGGTCTTGTGATTAAACTGATCTTTGCAAAGATGAAGGTGACTTTCAGGATAAAACATAAGCTAAAATTTGAGCATTTATGTCTTAAGGAAGCTTTGATCTTGATGGTCCTTCATAACATTCAAGAATCAAACACATTATACCAAAACTGTAACCTCTGAATACTGCTGGAGAGTGCAGTCAACCTGTTTTGTCATTAATGAAACATGTCAGTTTTAATGAACAAATACTTTGTTTTTCTGTGTGTTCCTTGTAGTTTGATCCATGGCTCATATGCCTGGGTTCCTTCATACCTTCTATCACAGTAAAAGCTCAAGAAAAACTTCTGGATACTGATTGTCAAATCCTACAACACAAGGAAATGCTTAAAGTAATTAAGATAATATTTTATAAATGCATTTCTGGAAAATAATGATACTGCATTTTGGTGTAAATATCTGTCTTAAGTTCTTCAAGTGCAAATGTCTATGACACTTCCTTGTAGCTCTTAGAAAAAGCACACTGTAATTTTAGTTCCTCGATTCCTAAATTGATAATAACATAGATTTATAGAAAAGGCACATTTAATACAAATTGTTTCTAATAAGGCATAATTGTGTAAAAGTGTTTCAAACTTTGCATTATCGCTCATTGGCACAATTAACAGATATTAATGGCTAATGTGTGTTAGTAACTGTGCTCATGATCCTAAAAGATGTGATCACAGAATTGATGAAAGATAAATATTCTTTGAATTGGGGCATAGAGGTAGCAGGGGAATGGGCTTGGTGAAGAGGAATCTTCAAATAGAAAAAAGTCATAAAATTACTTTTTAAATGTTATGCATATCATTCATCATCAGGGAACTACAAATTAAAACTACAATGAGATATCACCTCACACCTCTCAGAATGGCTAAAATCAGCAACACAAGAAACAACAGGTATTGGTGAGGATGTGCAGAAAGGGGAACCCTCTTGCACTGTTGGTAGGAATACAAACGGGTACAACCACTCTGGAAAAGTGTATGGAGGTTCCTTAAAAAGCTAAAAATAGGGCGCCTGGGTGGCTCAGTTGGTTAAGCATCTGGGTTCAGCTCAGGTCATGATCCCAGGGTCCTGGGATTGAGTCCTGCATCAGGCTCCCTGCTCAGCAGGGAGTCTGCTTCTCCCTCTTCCTCTACCCCTCCCCCCACTGCTTGTGCTCTCACTTTCTCTCTCTCTCAAATAAATAAAATCTTTTAAAATTTTTTTGAAAAAAAAAAAAAAAGGTTAAAACTAGAACTACCCTACGACCCAGCAATTGCACTACTAGGTATTTACCCAAAAAATACAAAAACACAAATTCAAAGGATACATGTACTCTGATGTTTACAGTAGCATTATTTACAATAGCCAAAATAGGAAAGCAGCCCAAGTGTCCATTGATTGATGAATGGATAAAGAAGTGATATATAACGGATAAAGAAGTGTTAAAGAAGTGATAAGTGTCATTCCATGACAATAGAATATTACTTAGCCATCAAAAAGAATAAAATCTTGCCATTTGCAGTGACATGGATGGAGCTAGAGAGTATTGTGCTAGGTGAAATATATCAGAGAAAGAGAAATACCATATGATTTCACTCATATATGGAATTTAGAAGACAAAACAAATGAGCATAGGGAAAAAGAGAGAGAGAGAGAGAGGCAAACCAGGAAACAGACTCTTAACTATAGAGAATAAACTGACGGTTACCAGAGAGGAGGCAGGCAAGGGGGATGGGTTGAATAGGTGATGGGGACTGAGGGGTGAACCTGTTGTGATGAGCACCGGGTGTTTCTGGAAGTACTGAATCGCTATGTTGCACACCTAAAACTAGTATTACACTGCATGTTAACTGGAATTTAAATAAAAACTTTAAAAGTGTTACGCATATTTAAGTATGTAAAACACACATTTGAGCATAATTCTACCGCACCAAAATGATGTTGCCCTCACTTATATCCCTGAGCCACACAAATCATCTCCAAGATGCAAGCATGTTACCTTTGTCTTGCAGACCTTCCAGATAAATTGTATTCAATAATATTATTTTTTAAAGTGTTACTTTGGACTATAGAGCAAATGTTTACTTTGAAAAACAAGAAATAGATGTTTAGCATTAGAAAATGTACTTGAGGGGTGCCTGGGTGGTTCAATCGGTTAAGCATTTGGCTTTGGCTCAGGTCATGATCCTGGGGCCCTGGGATCGAGCCCTGCGTCCGGCTCCCTGCTCATCCAGAGTCTGCTTCTCCCTCTTCCTCTACCCGCTCCTCCCCCCTGCTCATGCTCTCTCTCTCTAAAATAAGTAAATAAAATCTTAAAAAAAAAAAAAGATAAGAAAATGTACTTGAAAATGTCTAAGCAAAGAAAATTATAATACTGTTATATCCTAATACTGAAAAACACTTTGAACTGTAATGTGGTATATCACTGTGTGCAGGTAAGGCTATTTTTGGATCTGTTCTCTCACTGTAACTCTCCATGCACCCTATAGTCTAAGATCAGACATACTACGTGCTTTCTAATCATATGTACTCACTAAATGTTTAACTTGAACGTATGATACTACCCGAATTTTCTCAGGGCACCCAAAAAATATGTATGAAGCAACCATTTATAAGTAGAACCATAAGTGGTCAAATAAGAATAATTTATAAACAATTTATAACACTTAATTGGGGCACCTGGGTGGCTCAGTCGTTAAATGTCTGCCTTCAGCTCAGGTCATGATCCCAGGGTCCTGGGATCAAGCCCCACATTGGGCTCCCTGCACAGCGGGAAGTCTGCTTCTCCCTCTCCCACTCCCCCTGCTTGTGTTCCCTCTCTCACTGTCTCTCTCTCTGTCAAATAAATAAATAAAATCTTTAAAAAAAAAAAAAACACTTAATTACTCCCATATTGTAAACCTTAAATGAGGCTTTTAAGAAATTCAAATATATTATGAAAATGGCCCTATTCTTTGCAGGGGTTCGATATGGTGGCATAGGAAGACCCTGAACTGACCTCCTCCCATTGGTACACCAAATCTACAGCTACTTATAGAATAATTCTCCCTGGAAAAGACCTGAAAATAAGCTGAATAGCAACTCCACAACAAAAGATAAAAGGACCAAATCAAGAAAGGTAGGAGAGGCAGAGACATAGTCTTGTCAAAAACCCTATTCTTGGCACGGCAAGCCACAAGTAGGAGGGATCTCACAAATACAGAGCATATCCCTAACGAGCAAGGTATTTGATCCCCACATCATGTACCCCAACCCTTGGGACCTGCACCAGAGAGACAGGATCTGAAACATCTGGCTTTGAAAACCAGCATGGCTTATACCTAGAAGACCCAAAGGACTGTAGGAAACGGAGACTCCCATCTTAAAAGGGCTCATGCACAGGCTCATTACCTTGGGTCCCAGTGCAAAAACAGCAAGCTGAAAAGCACCTAGACCATATGCGAAAGAAATTCACTGGCTAATCTTAAAGCATCTGCCAGAAGGGCAAGGGTCTGCTGGAACTCTCTCCAGGGATGGAGGTGCTGGCACCATTTTTGCACTCTCCTACCTTGCTGGTGCTGCTTGCCCTGGAATAGTGCTCCCATTCCCCCCTTTAAAAGATGTAAAATGCCAAACTCAGCAGGTGTATGTGCCAGCATCCTAGCACTCATCTGCCCTGCCAAAGTCTGTGGAAGGGTATGCCCCAGTCTGGCACTCTCCTGTGGATCCATGCTGCCTAAACCAGCAGGTGCTTTCAGAACACACAAGGGATGCCCCTTAAACACCTGTCTCTGGGCCAAGGGCAACTTGTGTATCTGGGCCCCACAGGTCTGAAACAATTAGAGGAACAGTTCCCGGCAGGCTACCACTCCCAGGTAGATGCAGGCAGCAGACTAAAACCCACCGTCCTTGGGCCCCATTTGGTGCCCTTCCTCTCTTGTTCATGCCTCTCAGAGCCCACTTCCTATCCAGCCCAGACTTCAAGGTATGTCACCTCAACTCTCTCTAGCCAGGATTCTCCGTGTTGTCACTCCCCTCCTTCCTCCCTCTTACCCAGACAATCCCAAACCCATGTCAATCCAATCACTTGCTGTCTTCACTTCTGGTCAAAATCACCCAACACAGCAGGTTGATGCCACTACAGGTAGATGGTCTCTACCCCTGGCTGGATGCATCTTAGCGGTTTTTTACACACCCCTGCAGAAGCCTCCTGTGTTCCCCTTCAAGTGACATACATGTCACCACTCTGCTCAGTCCTTCAACCAAACTTCCTCGCTGCTCAAAAGTTCTGCCCCCACCTTCCTTCCAGTTGTCCCAGCCGTACACAGATCAGATCTGTCTTCAAATCCCACTTGCTACTCACAAATGCTTTTGTGAAAAACAAAGATGAAAAGGGTGTAGAGTGAAATGAATAAATGAAAACGTTTATTTATAAACAATCTTTGAAGTTTTTATCACCCGACTATATAATCTAAAGCAAAATCTAAAGCAAAATCTAAGTGTTTCTACTTTTGGGTCTCCCCAGGACGTCTGAGCCCTTCTTGGTTTTGTACTTTCTTGGGGCATGTTCCCTTGCTCCCTGGCCCTCTCCTACACTCACTTGTATATGAACTTGAAGGGAAGCTAAAGAGCAGTTACAACTGATTAATCACAAGTGACTAGCTTTGAAAGGCCCCAGGGCTTGTGGAAGGGGTAGGGAAAAGGAGAGAAGGCAGAGGCCGCGCTGTGGGTGCTCTCTCTTACCGCATGACAAAATTTGCTTCATCTATTTGACGGCCACAGCCACTCTTCTTCAGAATCCCACCATTTCCCACCACCGCGCATTTCTTCAAGGGCAGCTGGAATGGGGTTGCCTAGCAACAGAAAACAAGGCGGGTTTTCACTGCAGAGAACACACAACCGCTCACAAAATCATTGTTTACAGCAGACCCGTTGGAAGAATTTGATTGAAGACTGGGCAGACCAAAAGAGCATGGAGAAAGAAAGATGCCAAGAAGTCTGTAAGGAATAAACTATCCTGTTCCTTTGAAACTAAAAAAAAATAATAAATAAATAATAAAAAAATTAATTCCCTGAAGTGTATTTAAATATAACATATTTTGAATCAAACTGACCATGTACATTGTAGAGAGTGGCTGCTAGGGAAAAGAGAAAAATCCATACTAAGCATAGATTAGTTTTAAAGGTATTAAACTGGGAACAAGCTCAAATGGATTCTATCTCCCTATCTGAATGCAATTTCATTCATTCCTACAATCTGCAATTCACTCAACAAACAGTGGCTGAGTGTTGCCTACGCTGTTAGGGGTAAATACAAAAAGATACCGAAAGTCACAGGCCTCAGGACTCACAGTTTGGGATGTAGGGGGACTATGAACATAGAAACTTATCTAACAGACTCTAACGTAATGCTGAAATTGTTGTAGAAGACGTATGCTCTAAGTGCTGTGGAGAATCCCACACAGGAGGAAAAGGGCAAATTTCTGCCAAGCCAACTCAGGGAAAGCTTTCTCACTCGAGATGAATCTTAAAGGATGAACAGGATTTTGCCAGGCAGAGAAACAGTATAAACAAAGGCATAAAGTATGCTGAAAGTAAATGCTGTGTTTATGAGAAAATGTACACTCTGGGTGGGTCTGTCTAGAACTTGGGAGGCGCTAAGGGGCAAGGGACTTGTGCAAACCAGACAGCATGTGACTTTCTTTCTGCAAACATTGAACTGAACTGCAAAGAAAATGTCCAGTGTACCTGAGTGTTCCCTGAAGTGCTATTTATAGTACCAGGGACTATCAAAACCTAGCAATAGCCCCTGGAAGTGAAATGCGTCATTCAGTGTCTTTTAGCTGGGTCAGCAAGAACCACGAAGTACAGAATCTCCTGCTTGCTGAAACAATACTTATTGGTTGCAGTTCTTTGGAGGAAGAACTTACATCTATAGAACTGGTACATAAAATAACCATTCTGATATTAAGTAGGCCATTCTGCATGAATTTGAAGCAAATATGGATTATACCAGAAGAATAAATGAAATACATGAATATATACTCTAAGAGCTTCACATAGGCCCAAAGTAATTAAACCAGAAAAATAAAATTCCAAGAGTCTGTGTGATCACTAGGAGCTGAGGTTGGCACTTAATGCAGCACAAGAAAAAATTTTACTTCCTCTATTTCTAGTATGTGAAAGGAACAGCCAGTGCTATGAAAATATAGTTGATAAAGATACAGTATTTAAATGGTAAAGTCTAAGCATTTGCCCACAGACAATTAAGAATTCCCTGCATGACTACAACAGAGAACAGTCTAGTGAACTCCAGAGCGGGATACAGAGAAGAAAGACAGGCAAAGGCCAGCACTCTAACACGTCCAGATTGATCCAGGGTTATATGTGGCATTTTCCTCAGTCAGTCCTAAGGAGGGTTTGAAGTCATTAGAAATACATTGGTTAGATCTACCGAAACAAGGCAGAGGATCATAGGAGAAGAGAGGAAAAAATGAAACAAGATGAAATCAGAGAAGGAGACAAACCATAAGAGATTCTTAATCTTAGGAAAAAACTGAGGGTTGCTGGAGGGGAAAGGGGTGGCGGGATGTGGGAACAGGGTGATGGACATTGGGGAGGGTATGTGTTATAATGAGCACTGGGTATTATATAAGACTGATGAATCACAGACCTGTACCCCTGAAACATAATACGTTATATATTAATTAATTGAATTTAAATTAAAAAAGAAAATATATTTATATATAAAAAAATAAAAGTGCAAAAAAAAAGAAATACATTGGTTAGATCTATGTTAGATGCAGATTTAAGTTTATATGCTCAAATTAGCTATTCATTTATTCCACAAGTATTTACTGAGTGCCTACTATGTTCCAGGCACTGTTCTGGGTGACAGGGACATATGTAATAATCCCTGTTCCTATGGAGCTTACATTCTCATGAGTAAAGACAAATGAGTGGAATGAACAGTATGTCAGATGGCAATATGGGCTGTGCAGAGAAACAAATCACTGGCATGAAACAATCAGGAAATGGCTTTTGAAGAACTGCAATTCAAATAGGGTGGCTGGGGAAGACCTCAAAGGAGACATGCGAGCAAATCCTTGAAAATGAGGTGGTGGGCATTATGGACATCCAGGGGGAACTGCTGTTGCTGACCTTGAGGAAGGAACATTCATGGGGTACAAAAGGAAGAGCAAAGACCCCATTGTGTCTGGAGATGAGTAAGCAGGGGATTGACAAGTAGAAGAGAAAATCAGAGTTAACTGGTGGAGAGACCGGAGAACAAATTCTGTAGGGCCTTGAAGGGTATGATAAAGACTTTGGGTTTTGTTCCAAGGTGAACATCAAGTCAAGGTAGGGAGAGCAAAGGAGTGACGTTATGCCATATTTTGGAACAACCACTCTGTCTCTGTGTGAACAGGCTACAAGATGTCATGGGTATAAAGAAAGGAACCAGTCAGGAGTCTCCTGTAACAGTGGACTAGAGATTCTGGTGGCTTGGATGAGGGTGATGGCAGTGGGGATGGTGAGAAGTGAGCAGATTCTGGAGAAATTTTGAAGGAAAGCTGACAGGATTTGCTGAGGTAATGGAAATAGAGTAAGAGAAAAAAGAGGAATTAAGAATGATGCCAAGGGTTTTGGCTAAAACAGCTGTAAAGATGGACCTGCCATTTACTGAGGTATAGATTACAGAGGAGCAGGTTTTGGGGAAAATGATTTGGAGTTCAATTTTAAATATGTCATGTGTGACATCTCCTTTAGACATTTAAATGGCAGTGTCAAGGAGGCAACTGAAATATGAGAATACATCCAGGGAACTGGTCTTTCCTGGAGAAAGCTGGGAGTGATCAGCATACAGTAGGGAACTAAAGTTAGGAGACTAGATGGTGAATGGGTGTAGACGGAAAAGAGAAGAGGTCAAAGACTTGAATCCTGGGACACTCCAACAAGAAGTCAGGACACTAAGGAGACTAAGGAGTGGCCAATAAAATGGCAGAAAAAAAAAAAACAACAGGAAAGTGTGTCTGGGAAGACAAGCTAAAAAAAAAAAGGTTTCTCAAAAAAGAAGGGGAAAAATGGTAGCAAATGCAATAGATTTGCAATAATAAAGAGATTAATAAATAAAGTAAATAATAGCTAAAAATTGCCCCCTGGATTTAACAACGTGAAGGTCACTTGGTAACCTTAACAAGGATAGATTTGGTTCACAGTGTAGACAGAAGCCTGATCTGAGTGGCGCCTGAGTGGCTCAGTTGTTAAGCATCTGCCTTTGGCTCAGGTCATGATCCCAGGGTCCTAGGATCGAGTCCCACATCAGGCTCCCTGCTCAGCGGGAAGCCTGCTTCTCGCTCTCCAGCTCCCCCTGCTTGTGTTCCCTCTGTCGTTGTGTCTCTGTCAAATAAATAAATAAAATCTTAAAAAAAAAAAAAAAGAAGAAGCCTGATCTGAGCTCAGTGAGTTATACATGTTTATTTGCATATCTATTTTTATATAGTTATTTTAAGAGTGTGGGCTCATTCATGCTCAACTAATATTTAGTTTGCCGTGGGGCACCTGGGTGGCTCAGTCAGTTAAGCATAGGACTCTTGATATCATCTCAGGTCACGATCTCAGGGTTGTGAGATCAAGCCCTGCACTGGCCTCTGTGCTGGGCATGAAGCCTGCTTGGGATTCTCCCTCTCTCTCTACCTCCCCCCCAAATAATAAAATAATAATAATAATTAATAATAACAATAACAATAATAATAATATTTAGTTTGCCTTGTAAAAGCCAACTTAAACCCTCCCTCATTGTTGTCAGAGTTCTTGAGGGGTGCCTGGGTAGCTCAGTTGGTTAAGCATCCAACTCTTGGTTTCGGCTCAGGTCATGATTCTAAAATCATTGAGATTGAGCCCCGTGTTGGGCTCCATGTTCAGCAGGGAGTCTACTTGAGAATTCTCTCCCTCTTCCTGTGCCCCTCCCCCACTAAAATAAATAAATCTAAAAAAAAGAGAAAAGAAAAAAAAGAGTTCTTGAACCAGACTGACTAGCAACCCCAGGCTTCCAGGTAAGAATCTGGGCACAGAAGCAGCATATCTGGGAAAGGGCAGAAGTAGCAGCAGCAACATAAAGCCAGGTGTCTCCAGGGGCGCTGGGATGGCTTGGTCGGTTGGCCAATGGGCTCTTGATTTTGGCCCAGGTCATGATCTCAGGTTGTGGAATCAAGCCCAGTGTCAGGCTCTGTGCTCAGCAGAGAGTCTGCTTGAGATTTTCTCCCTCCCCATTTCCTTCTGCCCCTCCCTCCACTCATGTGCAGTCTCTCCCTATATATAATAAATAAACAAATCTTTAAAAAAAAAAGAAAAAAGCTGGTGCCTCCTACCTCCTAACTTCCAGGTTGTAGGACTGTGGGACTACAGGGCAGGCTGTCCAACCCCTCAGTGTTCCATTTCTTGTCTCCAAAGAGGGCTAATATCACAGGATTATATGAGATGTTGTACATACATCTCCTTGAGCTCCTGGTACGGTGTTCCTTCCCTTCTTCTTTCTTCCTTCCCTTCTTCTTTCATCCCTTTCCTCCTTCTAGCACAGTTTACTGACTTGTTCAAGCCACAAAATACTGAGATTCCAGGGGCTTGGGGAAACATGATAATAGAGTGATTTGTCTAACTCTACCTTAACAATTGTAAAATGTAACTATTATATTCATATACTATAAAATTTTTTTTTAAAAGCTCTTGAACTAAAGGCCAGGGATGGGGGGAGCCATTTCTTTTTTTCTGTTAATATTTGCTTGCTACTTCTCCATTTGGTCAACTGCTGGCCCTCACACAAGCAATTTCATTTCAATAAATATTTCTCAAGTGCCTACATACACACTCTTCTGGGCACAATAACAGCTCACCAAAGCTTTACAGAGAGGAAAAACTTAACCGAGAAAGCACTGTGGAATTTTAACTAATTGATATAATACTGTCATTGTGCTATTTTAAATACAGAATATCTCAGCTTGGCAATGATCAGTGCCTACCAGAATATGTGAATGCAACGTTCTCCTTCTGGGGTACAGTACCTAGAAAGAACTTTTGGTCATCTGTTTCCACATGAATATTACTATTTTGGCAAAGACTATTTTTTTATTAAGGCATTGCATCCTTTCTTTTCAAATGTATCTCCTTGTACCCCTGCCAGAAAATGTCTACTGGGTCTGAGAATATAGTATACTATAAAACTCCTCCTGCTAACCTTAAAAAATACTACTCTATGTCCATCAGTATATGAATGGATAAAGAAGTCATGGTATACACACACACACACACACACACATATACCTATACATACACACACAACATAGTATTACTCAGCCATATAAAAAAAAAGAATAAGATCTTGTCATTTGTGACATGGATGGACCTAAAGGGTATTATGCTAAGTGAAAATAAGTTAGACAGAGAAAGACAAATACCATATGATTTCATTTATACGTGGAATCTAAAAAACAAAACAAATGAATAAACAAACAAAAAGCAAAAACAGATCCATAAATACAGAGAACAAACTGATGGTTGCCAGAGGGAAGGAAGCTGGGAGAATAAGCAAAATGGGTAAAGGGGATTGGGAGATACAGGCTCCCAGTAATGGAATGATCAAGTTATGGGAATAAAAGGTACAAGATAGGGAATATAATCAATGGTATTGTAATAGCATTATATAGGGACAGACAGATGGTAGCTACACTTGTGGTGAGCATATAGCATAATGGATGGATTTGTGGAATCACTACGTTATACACCTAAAACTAATGTAACACTGTGTGTCAACCGTACTTCAATTAAAAAAAAAACAAACAACAAAAAAATATTCTCTAAATGAAAGAATGAATTAGGCAGATCAACCATATGGATGAGCTCAAAATATTGCTGGACCACTAATTCACCTGATGGATCTTTGTCCAAATTTTTTTGCCTATCACTGTCCCATCTATTAATGGCCATCTTCTTAATGACTATATTATATTAACCATCTGGAATTCATATTCTGGATTGCCAGTCCCCTCAAACTCTCAGTGCCTCACAGGAAGTCAGGCATGATAATAACTATCCCATCTGTCTTCCAGCATGATTAGGAGAATTAAAATAAGGTGAGGCATTGAACATCATCAGAAACTCTGAAGTCCTATATATGGCATTAGTACATTACTATATACTAAAAAATTTAATTCTCTAGGAAAAAATGTATCTGTATATTGCTAGACTACTATAATATGTAGTTTATCTTTGGGTGAGATACTTTCAACTTCAAAGAATTATATTGGTCTTGAACAAAATATTTTTTATCATTGGCCTTTGAGGATATATCAACTACTTCTATGAATCAATGAATTTAATGAATTTTTTTTAAAGATTTTATTTATTTATTTGAGAGAGAGCATAAGAGGGAGTAGGGTCAGAGGGAGAAGCAGATTCCCTGCTGAGCAGGGAGCCTGATGCGGGACTCAATCCCAGGACTTGGGGATCATGACCTGAGCCAAAGGCAGTCGCTTAACCAACTGAGCCAGCCAGGCACCCGAATTTAATGAATTTTTAAATGTACATTTTTTGTGTGTGAATCATTGCAAGGAGCCTATCTTTTTTGCTCAACACTCTATATCCCAAGTAAGCACAGAGCAGATAATCGACTATTTGTTTAATATGTTAATTATTTAATCAGATTTTTGTTGAACATCTAATCTGTTTTCACCAGTACCTTACCTAAAGTGGAATTTTTTTTTTTTTAAGATTTCATTTATTTATGTGACAGAGAGAGAGAGAGAGCGAGAGCGAGAGCAGGAACACAAGCATGGAGAGTGGGAGAGGGAGAAGCAGGCTTCCCGCCGAACAGGGAGCCTGATGTGGGGCTCGTGATCGAGCAGACACTTAACGACTGAGCTACCCAGGCACCCCTAAAGTGGAATTTTCTTCGTGTCACAATGGATATATAATTTAATCTCCAAACTGCAAGAACAGACATGAGCCCTGCCACTCTCTAAATAAGAGCCAATGAATAAAGCCATCGCCAATTTTGTTTTTTGAGTTATCCCTTATCCTTATCATGGCCCATGGCCTACATTGCTTGGGTCTCTTCTTAAATAGCCTGATGTCCAACTTACCTTTTCACTCAACAACTATTTGTTGAGCACCTCTGATGGACCAGAAGCTGCTGTGTATACTGAGAATATGCTGGTGAACAAAATAGACATGTACCCCATTCATGGAGCTAACATGTTAACAGGAAAAACAGAATTTAATAAATACAATAGGAAAGTACAGAGTGCTATAGTTATAGGACATCTTTATGAGGAAGTGACCCTGAGACCTGAGATCTCAAGTTTTTAGGCATAAGAAAAGTAGTTGAGATTTCTGGTCCATCAAATAATCTTAAGAAAGTTGAAAGAAAAAAAAGGACAAAAATTAGGGTCTTTAATGTTTTATGGCATAAATGAAGGTGAAGAGACTTATTACAGGCTAGAAGACATTTTCAGAAGCAAATTACAAATACCACCTGATAAATTATTCCTGGCTTACAATATGACTTCTGGAAGAATGCTATTAAAATCTGAAGAATTTAAGCCATGTTTTTTGTGCCTTATGTAAATAGCTCTAGAGCATCCCAGAATGGTTTTTTAATTAAGTGAATGAAGCATTATTTACCAAAGTCATTTCCAAAGCAAGATGCCTCACTTCTTCCTCTTCATGTGCAATCACACAAGACAACAAAGCACTAAGGGCCAGTGACTTCAATTACTAACATGAGGACACTCTGTGCCTACTCATCTTCTATCCCATAGACATAACTAGATGTCCTGAATGATAATTACACTATCTCTACGAGGAAGTGAGTTAACCACCGTCAATCACTAACCTTTTTAGAGTCTGAGCTTGTCCTGCGGGGAGGGGAGGAGGCACATGGAGAAAAGAAAAACTGTTAACCACTTAGCAGATAGAGAACTGGATTAAACAATGCTGCAGTAACTATTTTTACAGGAATACACAACACTTTAGTAAAAACACCTCTGATACAAATTAATTTACAATAGTCTTTGAGGCATGTCTACAATATAAAAAATTAGCATCATGCATTGATGTGAAATAAAAATTGAAGAATAAAAAATGTTCTATAGAACCACTCTAGGGCAAAACCAGATATTGGGGGCAGGCTATAATGTCCCTACATCCAAGTTATAAAAAAAAAACTAACCTTATATCTAGGCTTCTACTAGGAGTACCAGGAAGCCAAAAAGTTTAAAATCCCAGAGGTGACCCACTTGGATTCTGTGAAAATGAGTAAAGGAAAACCTCATTCAAAATGGAGTTGAGAAGTCCTGAAGAAGGAGCTCTCAAGCCTGTACCACTACTTGCAGCATACTTTACCTACCTGGGCAGGAGGAAGCTTATTTTCCTACCCCAGCAGGAGGAAAAAGAAGATTTTGTCCTAGCCCAGCAACAGCCCAGACAATGAGAAGTTACCACAAACCTGAACTCTTGCTTTCCTCCAATGAACTTTCATTCAGAACCACCCCTCTCAACTCCTTCCTTTCCTCTCTAAAAGCAAACCCCCCTCTCCTTTGTTCTCCAGACTTGTCTAGGGTTGATTACAGTTTGCATGTCCCAAATTGCAAGTGCTCTGCTATTCCTAAATAAACTCATTTTCCTGGTAAAATAACTGGCTACTTTATTTTTAAGGTTGACAATTCTATCCATAGTGGAGCTCGGCCAGAAACAATCTAAGCTCTGAACAAACAAGAGGAGGCTCTGCAGTGCCCAGACACGAGAATTGAGTAATAGATTGAATCAGATTAAGCAAACTAATGGCCAATGAAATATCTTTAATTTCAAGAATTTATCTAAGCAACAAAGTAGTATTTTTAAATACTCTCTTGCTTTTGAAGACGGCAACAAAATAGTCCACTGTTTTAAACTTAAGATATCTCAGATATATCAGATAAAAAAGATAAACTCAGCGTTAATGACAACAATCATAACTCTCACTGCTTCAATGTAAGTTTCCAGATGCACCAAATAACTTTTGCATCTACCTTGCTCTAGATTCTTCTTTCTCTAGCCTCCTTCTACCACTTCTGTTCCTGTTTCACCTGTAACCTACATTCCTTGCTTGGTTGTTTTCATATTGGGGGGTGAGAGGAGAGGAAAGGGAGAATGCCATAAATATTTCTAAATAAGTATTATTTTATAACTAAAAAAATAAGTGAAGCTATCAAGCTAAATTTTCCTTATTTTGTTACACGTGGAACTTTATGCTGATACTCTTTTAGCTAAAAAAGTTGGACTTTTATTTTCACGCTTCACAATTCAAAGGAAAACTCTTTGTCTGTTTGTTTGTTTTGCCCGACTACCCCCTCCAAACACTTCTCTTTGATAGGAAGGGGAACAAGTCTTCCATGTCATGCAGTTGTGTTTTAAAGCTAGAAATATTACCAGACCACTCAGTATTCAGAACACTACCAAGTGCCATTATTAAGAAGAGGAATCACTATCAATGTTAGATGTGGGTCTCAAATCTTAACAGAAAAGCAGAGCTTTTGATTTGCAACCCTTGAAGTGGCTTGAAAGGCTGTTGCTATATGCCAGCGACTATTACTCATTATGTCAAAACATATGCTTGCCCTTATTGATGAAAATCTCAAGTTTTTGTCCATAGGAATATGAACTTGTACTTCTAATTATAGTCCAACCCATTCATTTCTATGTACCCTCACCCATATATCCACATGGACTCCCACACATAATTATGCTTCACCCACACACATAATTTAATTTCTCACCCATATGTTAATTATATCCTCGACTGAGGCATCTAAATACACCCCGTCTTACGTCTAATTACAGCCCCCCTCTTATGAATGTAATTACACCATTCAGCCACCCATCTAATTATGCCCTCCTTGACATATTTAATTGCACTGTCCGCTCAAGGACCTAACTACATTCTAACCAGTGCATCAATTAAGCCCCCAACCCTCCAACAATATTCTTCAGATGCACATCTCTTTATCTCTGTACCCCACTTTATTATTTCAACTAAGGACTGACAACTTCCCCCAAGCAAATTCCTAGTAAGTATGGCATCCAGCTAACAGGCAAAATAATGACAAGATGCAGCTGAATCAAAAGCAGCTTTGGTCCTTTCTGGTAAATAAGCAAATATGTATTTGCTTTTTCAGTCATTTAACTAGCCCCTTGGAAATCCAAATTAAAATTTCTGCTATTTTCTTACTTTGCATGTGTAAGCATTTTTATGATGAAAATATCTAGTAATTAGTTAATTTATTTCAGAGACTAATGCTTCTCATTATAGATACTTAATTATTGAACCCTTAAAAAACATTACCCACAACTTTTCCTGGGGATATATAAGTACTAATTATAGAATATTTGCACATCCATACCATTCAAAGACCTTTCATTGTCCTTCAATTATATGAAAGTGAATTTCCAGAAAGCTGATGCTAAGATTTGTATTCCCCATTCCACTAATAAAATTGTGATTTAAAAAAGATAAACTCAGTGTTAATATTCTTTCTACACAGGATGCATCTCTGGAAATTGAATAATGTGATATATTTATGTGTTGGGCACTATTTCTCCATTAAAATGTTTGATTCAATCCATTATAAAAAATAATACATAAGCATTCCAAGGAGTATTACGTATTTTTCACATATAATCTATAGTTGGGACACAACCCCTAGAAGCCAAATATTACATCAGTTCATGGGACCATTAAGCAGATTCATTAAATGTTTCATAATCAATTCCCAGTTAACTGAAATTTGTTACTGACATTGTTTCTGACCCATGAATGCCAAAGCAGCAAGGAAGGCCTGTACCTCTACTTTAGGCCAGAGGTTGGCCGCAGTTCTCAAACAGGGGAGATTTTTCATGGTGGAAAGGAAAGGACTACGAAGGGTATGCACAACATTTCAAAGGTAGCCTCCAGTGATTCTTAGTAGTAGAGCACAAAATGGCGGCGGCAGCAGCAAGAACCTAGTTCATGCCATTCATTGCTAGACTGCATTCTCAACTCCTGAGGTAGAAGTACCACCGCAAGAATCTTACTCTGCAAATACAGTACATCTTCCTATTGAGAAGCATCGCCCTCAAGCCCTGCCTGACCATATCTGAGTCCTGACTTAACGTTTCTTCTATGACCACTGGTGACTTATTTAACCTCAGTGCCTTAGTGTTCTCATTTGTACCCGCCTCAGACAGTTGTGAGGCTTAAATGAGCTCCATCTGGCACTAAGTAAGTGATCAATACTGTTACCTTATTTTTAACGGACCAATATTTTCTCAGGAACACGGCTTAGAAATCTTGGGAGTCATTTTCTCTCAGTATCACCCTATCACCTACCTCTGCAGAGGTTCTTCTACTCTCCTCTTTCCATCCTCATTGCAAATTTTTTTTAAAGATTTATTTTCTTTGAGAGAGAGACTGAGAGAGAGCATGTGCACATGGGGGCAGAGGCAGACTCCCTACTGAGGGCAGAGCCCAAGGGAGGGCTCAATCCCATGACCCATGAGATCATGACCCATGAGAGCATGACCTGAGCCAAAACCAAGAGTCAGAAGCCTAACCCACTGAGCCACCCTGGCGCCTCACCTCATTGCAAAAATTTTGTAATGGCTTACTACTATTGTCGGATTCTAGTTCTTGTCCACCATCTATCCTTCACTCTCATGTACTAGTTTTTCTTCCAAAACAAAAGTGATGCTATCACAGGTGTTTGCATATGTCCAAACACATAAAATTATGCACATTCAATATGCACAGTTCTTTCTATATTGCTTATCCCTCAATAAATCTTTAAATAAACAAAATCTAGTGCAAGTCACTCCCCTACAAAGAACGTACAAAATGTACCATTTTTGCCCCACCATCCATAGACAAAAACATTTGAGATCTTCATTGAGGCACTCAGAACCCAACACCCCAAACTCCTTGTTCTTTCTTGTTTCACACCACATCACCTAGGCTCACACTCCATATTCCCTCCACACCATTTTATTTACTGTGCTTCTCCTCCAAAATAGCCTGAATTTCTTGTCTCCCTATATTTGTTGAGGCTGCTACAATGCCTCCTCCCCTACCTCCCCCCACTCTCCCTACCCTATTATCTACCTACCAAGTCATTTTTCACCCTTAAGAACCATGAAGTGTCTGCAGGTATTATGTCCAATAAGATCTTCTACAAGTTCAAGGGTTGCTCAAAAACTGAAACAGATCAGAGGAACATAAGAATTCATTTATGCTCAATGAGTCATGAGAATTATGTGTTAAAGCTGTGCATAGCAGCTTGTAAATATATGTGAAATTGAATCAAATCATTTCTTCAGTACTTCAGAGACTTTCAAACTTATTATTGTTGATGTTCTTTTGTTTCACAATGGAAGTCTTCTGTTGTTTTTCAAATAAGATTTATGCAGAAAATCTCCATTAAAAAACAAAAATAGAAAAACAAAAGAGAAGATGCTGTTTGAGGTGCAGGTGGGCACCTCTCTTGGTGCCTCTTATTTCTGAAAGTGACACTTAGACACCCCAAGGAAATTGATGGTACAGAAAACTACTAATCTAATCAAACTCCCCCCTCACCTGGAAATTAAGAACTACAAATATCAAGCACATTTCAGTTAAAGATATTTGGCAGGTATTTATTGGGTTCCAAACAACCATATACTAGGCCTTTTATGAAGTACTGGGGCAAAACCCCTGACCTCCAGCTTAATGTTTGTTGCACTAAAATGTGGAGTAAATTAAGACATCTATTTTGTTTTCAACCATAAAGAGTGTGCAATTACTCAGTAATGCAGCAGACTATTAAACTGTTAATCCAATTTAACTGACTGAGCACCTTAACAACAGTACCAGGATCAACTGCTGGCTAATTAACTATTAAATTATTAATTTCTTAAAAAAGCAAACCTAGTATTGTCTCATATATAACTATTCCATGACAAAATGAAGAAATCAAGCAGAGAATATTTTCTTTGAGAATAACTGGCTCCTTCTGCTTTCTCCCCACCCCACCCCCCTTTATAAAAAAGTATCTGTTGGGGCACCTGGGTGGCTCAGTCAGTTAAGTGACTAACTCTTGATTTATGCACAGGTCATGATCTCAGGGTGGTAAGATCAAGCCTGCGTTGGGCTCTCTCTCTGCCCCTTCCCTCATCCCTGCCCATGTGTGCACTCTGTCTCTGTCTCTGTCTCCCTCAAAAACAAAAAGTATCTGTCATTCTTTCTTGTGAGAAAAAGGAAAAGAATTTGTTCCTAGAGCATTCCTCTCTTCCCTGCATTGCTCCCTCAATCATCTCCCAGGACTTGCACATATAAGCCTCGAATCAGCTGAATTTTATAGTCTCTAAATTCTCCACTCACACTCTTATCTCTGCTTATTTTACCCTATCTGCTTGAGTCATCTTTTCCCCTTTTTTTATCATGTGGCCCACATATAACAGAATCACCCTAAAATGCGTAGAAAAGATACATATTCTTGGTCCCACTTCAGCTCTGGGTAGAGTTGGAGAAGCTGAAGTTCCTCTACACAATTCATGTGAACAATGAAGTCTGTAACCCACCACATCCTACCAACTCTCAAATACAACCTAATGTCTTCCTTCTCCAGAACTTTCCCTGACCAACCTTATCTTCAGGGATCAGCATCCACAGTCCTACCCACTGTCACAAAAAGAACCCTACAGCAATGTCACTCCCTTTAACTGACACTCTAGACACTTAGCATTTAGTACTATCTGCTAGCCATTTTATGTATACACTCATCCCCCACAAGTGGAGAATAAGTTGCTCAAAGGTATAAATCATGTCTTGTAAATCTGAACCTCTGACATTATATAGTGGCCATAGTAAGTACAAAGATGTTTTGATTAATTGATTGATTGATCCAGAAATGCCAGGAATATAAGCAAATGAAGCAAATCTGTTAACAATTTCAGACCACTGGTGTAAAGGTTAAGGATACACATCTGAGCTAACACAGTCTAGCACACAGGAGTTCCAAAATCAAATGCCTACAGAATCCAGGCAAGGAGCATAAGAGAAGTTGATGGAAGGCAATAGGGAATGCTAAGGACTGTGGTAAACAAAGGATACATGACAAAACCAAAAAGATCAGGAACTCCTCAGACCCTGTTGATGGACATAGGACCCAGTGCTGCCAGATATTCTAATTTTTTATCCAAGTGCTACTAAATTCTATGTGAAATCTCCTAGTTTTTAATGTTGGCAATATATTTTAAATAATTTTTTTGATTGTAAAGGCTGAATAAAATACATTTGAGAGCCACACTTGGCTTGCTTGTAGCCAGTTTGCATTTTAAACTCTAGAACCCAGGCAGGGTCTTAGGCATCTTATATTTATTCAGGATGGGAGGTTAAAGAGAAGTATAAATCTTATTCAGAAAAATATATGTTTTAAGAAACTTTTACCCAAAGATGGGGAAAGATTCTCTTCTTGCCAGGCCCAAATGAAATAATAGGTCTTTTTTTAAGGCAGTTTGTGAAAATTCATGATTCTAAGACACAGAAGACAGACCACAGGATTTTTGAAGTCTCCCTAATCTCAGTTCAAAATAACATTAAGAGATAGTCAGATATTACCCACAGTGATTTCTCAGCCCTTGATGACTGAGACCTCTCATCCTAAACAGTTGTTTGTTACTTTCTAACCAAAATGGGATCATCTTACTCATACGGTTTAACATGATATTATGGACATCTTTCCATCATTATTTTAATACCAGTGTACTATTTCACTGGATAGGTGATTCAAAATTTAACCAATTCCTTACTGTGTATATTTTAGGTTGTTCCCAATTTGTCACTATGTTAAACAATGCTGCTATAAACATCTTTGAATTGTGGCAAATCCAGGAAGGTGAATAGGGAAGGAAGGACCAACCCACTCTATTTTTCCCTTTGGACAAAAATAAAGCTTGCTTAATTTTATTAAAGCACTGTGCAAGAGTCTCTTCAAGACCACCTCTCCGGCGCCTGGGTAGCTCAGTCGGTTAAGCATCTGCCTTTGGCTCAGGTTATGATCCCAGGATCCTGGTATCGAGTCCTACGTCGGGCTCCCTGCTTAGTGGGGAGTCTGCTTCTCCTTCTGCCCCTCCCCCGCCTTGTGCTCTCCCTCACTCACTCTCTCTCTCAAAAAAAAAAAAAAAAAAAAAAAAGACCACCTCTCAACAAGATTGCTGTCCCTAACCCATCCACATAGGCTTCCTCATGCTGTCACTGACCCGACACATGTAATCTTGAGCATTTGTCCAGTTACATCCTTAAAATAAATCCTTAGATGTGGAATTGCTGGGTCAGATAATAAGCACATATTTAAGGCCTCTGATCTACATTGCTGAATTACCTACCAGAAAACTGTACCAGGTTCACTGGCACCTCTTGTGCCTGAGAGCACCTATGTCTCAACCTCCCTATCCAGCGACCTTGAAACAACTTGGGTCCTATCAATAAAAGCAGCTGAGTACACATTCATCCATTTCCATAAGGAAAACACAATGGGAATCTCCGTATGTACTATGCCAGCTATTTCAGACATACCAGGGGAGAAACTTCATAGTGCTGTAATCATTCTATGATGTATTACTTAATCTGAGAGGAAAGGCAATGCGGCTTAAGTGGGTAAATTCAGAGTTTGGTTCAACAGGTCTGAGTGCAAATTCTGACTCAGTTTGGAATCTCAGCTTGGAACTAGTTGCTAGCTGGGAGATCTGAACGGGTCACTTAACATGTCTCAGCTTCAGTTTCTACATGTAAAATGGAAACAATAAAATAAACCTTATATGATAATACATATAAAACACATAGCAAAAAGCCTGGCACATTGTAAGTTCTTGGCAAACTACAGCTTTAGAGTGTACCCACAAAACCTTATCAAATTACCAAAATATAATGAACCCACTCTTTAATATTTTATTTTCTCTAATATATTTGATTTTCATTAATATTGCTTAAACATTTTATCTATAATGTTACATATTTAGAGACTGAATTAAACTTTATTTCTAATTTAAAATAAAAATGTTTTCTTAAAATCCACCTGTGAGTGAAATCATATGGTATTTGTCTTTCTCTGACTGACTTATTTCGCATAGCATAATAGTTTTAAGCAGTTTATATTTATTGCTTTATTTGTATGTATGCTTATCATAGGATAATAATTAGTGAATTAAAACATCTTCAAAAGGTCATTAAAATATCTTTTTTCCTTTGACAAAAGAGGCAGGAATATGCAATGGAAAAAAGACAGTCTCTTCAACAAACAGTGCTGGAAAACGGACAGCTACATGCAAAAGAATGAAACTGGACCATTTTCTTACACCATACACAAAAATAAACTCAAAATGGATTAAGGACCTAAATGTGAGACCTGAAACCATAAAAATCCTAAAAGAGAGGAGAGGCAGTAATTTCTCTGACATCAACCATAGCAACATTTCTCTAAATATGTCTCCTGAGGCAAGGGAAATAAAAGCAAAAATAAACTATTGGGACTACATCAAAATAAAAAGCTTCTGCACAGTGAAGGGAACACTCAACAAAACTAAGATAATCCACTGAATAGAAGATATTTGCAAATGACATATCCAATAAAGGGTCAGTATCCAAAATATGTAAAGAACTTGTATACAACTCAACACCAAAAAACAAATACTACAATTGAAAAATGGGCAGAAGACATGAATAGACGTATTTCCAAAGAAGACATACAGCTGGCTAACAGACACATGAAAGATGCTCATCATCACTCATTATCAGGGAAATGCAAATCACAACTACAATGAGATATCACCTTATACCTGTCAGAATGACTAAAATCAAAAACACAAGAAACAACAAATGTTGACAAGGATGTGGAGAAAATGGAACCCTCATGCACTGTTGGTGGGAATGCAAACTGGTGCAGCCTCACTGGAAAACAGTATGGAGGGTCCTCAAAAACATAAAAATAGAACTACCTTAAATCCAGTAATCCAACACTGGGTATTTACCAAAGAATACAAAAACACTAATTCAAAAGGATATATGCCTCCCTATATTTATTGTAGCATTGTTTACAGTAGCCAAATTATGGAAGCAGCCCAAGTGTCCATCGATAGATGAATGGATAAAGAAGAGTGGTATATATACACAATGGAACGTTACTCAGCCATCAGAAAGAATGAAATCTTGCCATTTGCAACAACATGGATGGAGCTAGACAGTATAATGCTAAATGAAATGAGTTAGTCAGAGAAAGACAAATACCATATGATTTCACTCTTATGTGGAATTTAAGAAACAAACCAAAGAAACAAAGGAAAAAAAGTAAAAAAGACGGTGGTGTGCCGCAACCGGCTCCTGGACGGCTGGGAAGGCCAGTGGGAAAGGTGGCTCCCACCCCCACCACTGCTCTCTTCGGAGAGTGGGCCTACCCCCCGAGTGTTACAGGCCCCCATAGCAGCACTAGCCTTTAGCACTTGGTTTATTTATTTTTTTATATTAAAAAAAAAAGTAAAAAAGAAACAAACCAAAAAACAGACTTAACTCTAGAGAACAAACAGATGGTTACCAAAGGGGAGACAGGTGGAGGGATGGGTGAAATAAGTGAAGGGGGTTAAGAATACACTTCTCATGATGAGCACTGAGTAATGTATAGAATTGCTGAATCACTATATTGTACACCTGAAACTAATATAACACTGTATGTTAACTATACTGGAATTAGAATTAAAAACTTAATAAAAAAATTTTAAGTATCTTTTTTTCAATTTATTTGGCCATATTCACTTGCATCCATTCTTCCTAGACACCCTGTCCCTCTTGGAATTTTGGTAGCCTTTCACATACTATCAGGTAAGTCCATGATGTCTACATTTCCCATGCATACAGAGATTTCCTTTTTCTTTTTTGCACTTACGAGTAGGATTGTTCTGACAGCAGTGGCTTTGATGGACCATTTGGCTCACATATGCCATAATTGACTCAGTGAGAAAAAAATGTACATTCACAGGGTGATTTTCGAGGTTAGAATGATTCCCTTTCAAGTGTACTAAACATAATGCCAAGCCCCAAGGAAGCACTGGCAATAGAAAGTTCGGGGTTGGCCAATCTAATCCTCAGCACTTCTCAAGCACATCTTAATTGAAGAACACTTTGCAGATGGAACAATAACAATACAGATTCCATATTTATATATATAACATAATACATCAAATCATTTGTCAGTCATCTTCTAAGTGCCCAGGTCGTGGAAATAGCTCTCAAGTCATGGAGGACATACGGTTAAGCATACAAATTATATACTCAGAGATTCTGCCACTTACTAACCATGTGACCTTAAGATGGTTAAGGAACCTTTGTTAGCCTCAGCTTTCTCTTCTTCTAAAATGAGGGTAAATAAAAGAAACTACCTCCATGGAGGCATTAAGAGAATTAAATAAGGGATAATTATAAAAAGTGCCAAGCCTGGCACTTAGAAATCACTCAGTAAATATTAGCTATTAATAACTTTAAAGTATGAAAGCTCCAATAACCATATTGCTCTGATCTCTTTCCTGGTTTTCTAGAATTTTTTCAGTGCCCTTTTCCCCACATCTGCCCCTCCTGTCTCCATTCACTATATACCCCCTCCACTGTTCTTCTTACAGCTGCTCTCAACCATCTGGAAACATGATTCACCAAGACTCCCATGGTATAATACAACCTAAAACACAAAATTTGTGTTTCCTTCAGGCACTCTCTTTTTAAGGACATGACATTATCTATGACATCTTGTTGCCACTATTTTTATTTAAATGATAATAATTTGCCTTTTACCAACAAAGTTTCCTAGCCCTTACTTTATCTACCTCACATCTTATAAATCCTTACCACTATTTATTTCCCTAAACATAAATCTTCATCTTCTAAATCTTTCCTTGCCTCTATTTGTTCATTATAGAAAAGGTCAGCAACAACATTATAAAATGCCTTAAGAATTTAGTGATTGTCACATTTACTTTTAATATTTGACCTGTTCCATTCTTCCTTCTGAATACTGCACAGCATTTCACTCTTTCTGTTACAAGGCTATTTCCATGAAATGTGATTACAATGTAAAAAAAAAGAAGTTCTAGAGGATTAATTTATGTCCTTTACTAATTTCTAGAACAGTCACGAAGTTTTCAAGTCAAAGGATGATTGTTCCAACTGCCTACACTACAGAGTAATCTAGTGTCTATAATCTGGCTGAAATTTTTTTTCCTCTCTAAATTTCCAAGAGGTTAAAATATTATTACTGCCTCTGGCAAGAGGTTGTCTGGAAGCCATATTGATTGGCTTGTTTCCTAAACCTATTGGCTCACAGTGCTACAAAGACTAAAAAATGTTTTCCTTCAGTAGCTGAGCCAAGATAACTTGAAAACAAGCAGGGAAGCAGTATGTTAATTTAAAAGATGGTGGTATTATAATATCCATGATTTCAAAATACAAATCCCACACATTCATTTTGTGGGGAAATTGGTGCAGGAATATCTGATGGTTGAAAGACTGAGGAAAACAGAGAGCACCATGGTCTCAACACAGGGGCCTGGAGATTGGGGGCGCCAGCTCACGACAGGGAGGAGACCCAGGAGTCACCCCGCTCTTGGCTCCATCCCTGCTTCCGCCATTTATTTCTCATCAGACAGAGGGCAGAGACTGGCCAAGTTGACATCTCTGATAATGATTTTAAATCTTCAGAAAGAGCAGCAATTTCTCCAGTGTGGTGTCTCATAAGATTGATTTCACTGCAGTACCTCAGGCTGGTATTGATAAATAACCACACATGGGCAAAACATAGCTGCAGTGACAAAGGCGGTTCACTGTAACCCTATTTGACCGTCTCCACAGTCTTCTCTTAAGGCCCAGTCTGAGACAGTCCTTCTGTCTCAGGTTTCCCAAAACAGATTGCTTCCAATGTGGGGGTTTTCCCCTCCACTCCAAGTCTCTCTATATTTATACCAAAACGTAGGCTGTGGGGTCTACCAGAATTACAGCCCGTGATTTTATAGCAAAACCAAGCAGCCCCTTTCTTCCTTCCTTCCTCTCTCTCTTTCTTTCTTTCATTCATTCATTCATTCATTCCACTAAAATTTACTGAATCTCTGTATGTCCCAGGTATTAACCTCCCAGATTAAACACTGTTTCTGGGGAGCTTCCCAGCTAGTGAGAGAGAGAGAGAGAGAGAGAGACAGAACCTTGAATCAAATACTTAAACAATTGACTACAAAGTTGCAAATGAGAGGTACCTGGTGCTTGGGAGGAAGGCCCCTTGGAGGAAATGATACTCAAACAGGATCTAAGGGATTAACATAAGTGAACCAGGTAAAAGTAGACAAGAGTCTCCCAGAAAAAGAGACAGTGCGTTGAAAACCTCTAGAGAAAGAGAGTGTCTAGTGTTTCTGAGGAGGTGAAAGAAGACAAGTTAAGACACAGTGTAAAAGGTGAGAGGAACACTGTGGAATTGCATGCTGGAGCCATAGGCAGGGACCAGATCAGGAAGAGCCCTGTGGGCGGTAAAGAGCTAGTCTTATGCTGAAATCAAGGGGAAGCTAATCAAGGGTTTTAAGCAAAGTGACGGCATTATCTGATTTGCATTTTAAAATAATAACTCAGGCTATGGACCGGAGAAGAAGCCAGATTAGATACAAGAAGGCCAGTAAGAGACTATTGCAAAATTCCAAGCAAGAGATCATTGTCATCTGGAATAGGATGGTGGAGGCAATGGGGGAAAAAAAGAAATAGATATGAGAAAGAGAAAGAAATGACCTTCACAAACTTCAAAATGTCCTTCAGCTCTATTCAATAACAATTTCTTTTTTTTAAAAGATTTTATTTATTTATTTATTTATTAGAGACAGAGAGCGAGAGAGAACACAAGGAGGGGTGGGGGGGAGCGGGCAGGCAGAGGGAGAAGCAGGCTCCCCGCTGAGCAAGGAGCCTGATGCGGGACTCAATCCCAGGACCCTGGGACCATGACCTGAGCTGAAGGCAGACGCTTAACTGACTGAGCCACTGAGGCGTCCCTCAATAACAACTTCTTAATAATATATGTCTTCCCTATGATCCAGCAATTGCACTACTAGGTATTTACCCAAAGAATACAAAAATACTGATTTGAAGGGACACATGCACCCCAATGTTTAGAGCAGCATTATCAACAATAGCCAAACTACGGAAAGAGCCCAAATGTCCATCAACTGATGAATAAATAAGATGTGGTGTATGCACGCGCGCACACACACACACACACACACACACACACACACTGGAATATTACTCAACCCTAAAAAAGAATGAAATCTTGCCATTTGCAACGACATGGATGGAGCTAGAGTGTATTATGCTAAGCAAAATAAGTCAGTTAGAGAAAGCACATGTGATTTCACTCATATGTGAAATTCAAGAAATGAAATGGATGAACATAGGTAAACAAGAAAAAAGAAAGGAAAACCATAAAACAGACTCTTAACTATAGAGAACAAACTGAGGGTCGCTGGAGGGAGGTGGGCAGGGGGATGGGTTAAATCGGTTATGGGGATTAAGAAGGGAACTTGTGATGAGTACAGGGTGTTATATGATAAGTGATGAATCACTAAATTCTACTCCTGAAACTAATATTACACTACATGTTAACTAATTGGAATTTAAATAAAAACTTGAAACTACAATACATAAATAAATAAACCCTCATCAAAAAAATAAGTAAATAAAATAATAAAAAAAATATATGTTTTAAAAGTGAATAAGAATAGCAAAACAAAAGCAAAGTAACTACATATCCAGCCCCAAAGCTGTGGCTTAAAGTCGTATGACCTTGTCATCTCAAGATTAAGATGAAGTTCTGAGCACCAACAGGGTGACTGTGGACACACCATCTAACACTCTGCATTACTGCTATCACCAGACCCCCCTTCTTCTAATGCTGTTGCCTATGAGCAACTGATCCTGGGTCATTTTAGTGAGGAACACCTCCTTCCAAAAGAATTAGGCTGACGCATGTGATTGCAAAGGTTTTGAAAGATTAGACATCCTTTCTATTGCTCATTCAGCACATTTTCATTTACCACCTGCTATGCTATGTGCCAGGCACTGTTAAGGTTCTGCCCTCGAGGGGCTCATAGTCTGCTAAGCAGAAAGCATGTGAACAAATAATTGTTATTCAACAGTACAGTAACCCAGAGATATACAAATTATGGGGGTTAAAAAGAACAGATTTTAAATTACGATGGCAGGGTAATGGAGATTTAGGAGAGAGAACTGGGAAGGTTTTACAGACATAAAGATAGTGAACAGCAAGGCTGGGATCCCTGGAAAGAGGACAGCTCTTGTCCAACCATGAGCTGATTGATACATCCTCTTCTGGTCAAGCTATGTCATTCACCTTCATCTGCAAGGTTTGTCCCCTAGCTACCAGTCATGGCTACAGAGGACTTTCCATTACCCATAAACACTGAGCTGATAAATCAGGCCAAGACAAGGTTCTACTACTATCCTAGTACTATTATATCACATCAGTATTTGAATCACACGAGGGAAGGCGTTAGTGCATCTATTCCTAATTAGACAACTAAAAAGCCTGGCTCACTTTCAGGTTCCCTTTCCTAGAGTCTAGAACATCTAGAATTTCATCATTTCTAATCATAAAAAGGCACAGATTATCTGATGTATCAGATAACAGGGTATTTGCTAGCTGCTACTTATCCTTCTCCATGAGTTTTCTCCCGTAAAAACTGCTCTCACAAGCTTGGTGAGTGTGTTGTGTGGCCATTTCCTCTTGCTTCCATGGCGGGCAGTGAGGAGAGAAGTAAACAGATTCACATTTTATAATGACAATGTTGGCAGCAGGGTGAAGGATATTGCAGGGAGGCAAGTTCATAGTAGCGAAACTATTAGTTCTTGAATTAGTCCATCTAATGCTGATAATCGTTGAACTAACAGTGGCAGAGAAGTAAGAAAAATGGGGATAAATTCAAGAGATAATCACAAAATAAAACTGGATTTGGATAGTGGTTAGTATGGAGGATGGATTCAAACTTAAGACCCAGGTGTCCAGATTAAGTGATTGAATGGGTCATTACCTGGGACAGAGAATAGAGAAAAGAAGTAGGATGGGGAGCGCAGGAGCTGAATTCTGAACATGTGAAAGGTAGGGAACCTATGGGCCACTGAAGATAGTACCCAATGGGAGAAGGGACTGAGTCTGTTTTTACTCCATTTTACCATTATTTCCCCAGAAACTAGCACAGTATTTAGCACTCAGTAGTAGTTGCTCGGTAAATACCTGAAGGAATGGTTGAACATTTATTCTATATAGAATCATCAAAATTTTAGGAAAGCACAGTTTTGCTGGCAGCAGGGCATATTCACGTAGGTGGTAAGTCCAACAAATGTGAAAGGGAATTTCGGATGCTTCAAAGCCTTATTTTTACATTTAGTTTGAACTCTGACTTTATTTTGTAGATTCTTGATTTGTTCTAAATTTCATGGGTCATATAGAAGCACTATATTTTTTCCCGAGTCCACTAATGCACAAGCCTTTGGATTTAAAGAAATCTCCCAGTACTCCCCATCTCAGTCACCTAGAAGACCCGTGAACCATAGTCATTTCAGTTCTTGTTGACCTTCCGTGCTGCTGTCAAAGTCTATGTCAGGCTCCAAAAAAAGAAACAACTGGCAAATTTAAGTTATGGCTTCGGAATTAACAATACTTGGTGAATATAGGCTATTATCTGAACAGTTGATTAGACCCAAAATGTATATAAAATCAGAACCCTAGGAAAAGAAAATTTAAGCAAAATAATTAGATTATGTATATTTTACAAGCAGCTGTTAACCAGTGCTTTATTAGTATCTGTACCTCAGATAAAAAGATTATTGAATAAATTTGATTTGCAATTGCCTTTTTCTCAGCACCTTTTCTTTTTTCTTAGCAAAGAGCTAAAACTCTAAGGCTGGGTAGATAGAAAAAAAATAGCATTTAGGGGGGAAAAAATCCTATGCATAAGAGTTTTCAGAATAGAGGCACGTGGGTGTCTCAGTCAGTTAAGCATTCGACTCTTGATTTCGGCTCTGGTCATGATCTCAAGGTCGTGAGATCAAGCCCCACATGGGGCTCCATGCTCAGTGGGGAGTCTGCTTGAGATTCTCTCTCTCCCTCTCCCTCTGCCCTTCCCCTGCTCATGCATACTCTCTCTCTCTAAAATAAATAAATCTTTTTTTAAAAAAGGGGGGGTTTTCAGAATATAAAATGTTGGTTATCCCCCAAAAGCACACTGTTTCCTTTACGGTCAGCAGAAGTGACCCACACCCCCACCCTCTCACCACCTACATTTCTCCACCACGATTATCCTCTCACCTATTTTTCTGACAAGCTGCCAATACAATGTCTTAATTAACAATCCGCCTAGATTCTCTCCTTTACTTAGCTGCTGTTCCCTCCATTCTGTCAGTCTCCACAGAGCTAGGCATAGGAGAAAACCTTATGTTTCTGTCTGAAAAATTCTGCTTTATCAGGCTTCATTCTCAGCCTCTATATACATCCTAAACCCACATCTGGGGCCACTGCATATTCAGCCTGAGCCCAGGGAAATGTGGATCAATCCTGGCCGTTAGGGGAATGGTTTGGCGAGTGGTCAGCCACAGCTTTGGAAATCACCATCAAGTTATGCCTTCGGTCTTCTAGCCTGGACCCTGAGGTGTGGCTCTGGGGACTTGGCTTCCATCTTATTTTCAAAACACAGCCCCAGGGTGCCCTTCCAGATAATCAGTGCCCAGCTCACAAACAGTCTCAGAACTGTGCTTCAGCCTGTTCTCAAAAACAGTCCCTAATTACGAACCCAATGCTGGGGACCCCCACCTTGTTCCCTTGAGTTTCTGTCTTGACTAAATGATCCATTCCCAAGCCTCTAGAAGGGTGGGTTCTCTCTTCTTCTGGCCATTACCTCTTGGAAGCTGCCAGTTACTAAAATCTCCAGACTAGAGGGTGGGAACTTGAAGTCCATTGCTATCCTCACCCCACCAATTCCCCCATCCTGTTGGGCAAGTCAACCCAGAAGTTCAGAACCCTACAGATCACAGGATATGACCAGTCAGGCCATGAGGGATGACAAGCATACTGTGCTATCTCCCGTGTGAAAATTACAGGCCAATTAGCAGAACAGAGAGTGAACTGATTTGAACAAATACAAACATTAAGAAAATGTTCTCTGTACTCACTAGTATCTTTTCATTCCCTGACCAAATTAATTAAGCCAGAGAAAGTCAGTGTTGATATGATACCTCTCTATAAGTTAATCAAATGCATCTTTATGCATTTAAGAGATGTCTAATATAGGGCACCTGGGTGGCTCAGTCAGTTAAGCGTCTGACTTTGGCTCAGGTCATGATCCCGGGGTCCTGGGATCAAGTCCTGAGTCAGGCTCCCTGCTCAGCGGGGAGCCTGCTTCTCCCTCTCCCTCTGCCATTCCCCCTGCTTGTGCTCGCTCTCTCTCTGTCAAATAAGTAAATAAAATCTAAAAAAGATGTCTAATATAAGTAAGCAGTGCATATAAACATATCAATAGCAGAAATGAAACAGAGGCCTACTGGCATTCAAATGCTCAAAACTAAAGCAAAATCGGATGTAAATTCCCTTCTACAGCTAGGCCTTTGCCTATAAGAAGGACGAAGATGAAGAAACCAATTGGAAAAAAGAAAAACGAGGATATACAAGCTTTTTCTACAGGAAAACCCTGTCATGTCACCAAACCTAAGGAGAAAATGTTATATGGAACAATAACACCTCCTGAAAAAAGTTATCACTCCCATCAGACCTACTGAATGAGATTTGACTCAGTGGTAATTGGCATCATGCATCCTTTTCAATTGTTCCCAGGAAGCTAGAAGCCTGAGCCATAATCAATCTTTGTACTAAATTTTGCACACTGTCAAATATTTTAGAAAGGTTCTGCACCTTGACACAATGCACCTTACATTTAATTTTCACTTTGTTCTCAACCATAGAAAATCTGTGAATGTTCACTAGAGAAAGGTCTTAATTTGTAATTATTTCTACATTTGCAGAAGAAGGAAACCTAGAGTTTACCCTTCAGCTCCACTGTGGGGCAACTCCATGTACTACCTCACTTCTAATCCTTTGCTTTCCTTTCCTACGAAGGTAACAGATAGTTGGACGTCCTGTGACAATCCACTCTCCTCACCTCCTCAGTTACACAGCAATTTGAAGAATACTGGATATGAATTCATTTAGATACACGATCTTAATTCACTAAAAATTAAATAACTTATCTCATACTGCACTTTCAGTTTATCATAATTATTATCCAACTATAATGACACAAAAGCACAACCGGTAGAGTCTATGACTACCTTCTATTTCCCTAAGTCCCCGACTCAACAGATTTATCTCTTCTTACTACTCACCGGACTGGAAAATTAACTTCACTCCTTTTCTAGTAGTGTTTTTTTTCTCCATTGGTTTCTAGTATTACCAAAATGCCAAAGAAATGCTTGCATGCCATAAAAGCTTTAGCAGATAATAACAGTAACAGTATTATATGTTTGTATAGCGCCTTCATTACAAAGCACTTTTACATCCATAATCTCATTTTAACTTGATTTCTCATAACACTGAAATATGAAGACCAGGTATTTTTAGTCCTGAACTGAATAAAATTCAGGCTGACAACAGGCACATGATTTGTCTGGAATCATAAATGTCATCATATGAAGGACAGGTCTAGAACCCAGATCTTTAAATTCCATTCCCTACATAGTTCTCTCATGTTGGCACTTGGCCAAGAGCAATAGAGTAAATGATCTGAAAATGATTCCTCTAATAAAGAAGCAATGTGCAAAGATTAACTTGCTTCCCTTTGAGAACCTGGATTTCTCTATTATAGATGCAACATTGTGATTTATAAGAAATATATATATATTTCATCATTCAGATGATCAAAAAACATTTCTCATATATTTTGGTCTTCATCCACAGTTCCTGGCTCACAGCTCCCAAAACCCTTGGAATCTCCTGAGAGATAAGAGCATTGGTAGCACCTGTTATCATAATATTTGGTCTCTTGCCCTCAGTTCCTGAAATCCCTTCAGAATTATAAAGATGAAATGGATATCTTGTTATTCATAACAAGCCTCTTTCCACAACAACGAGGTTTAATGAGGTGACTTTTGGAAAGCACCTAAGGGTGGCAGTGGTTGCCAGAGAACCAACCATGAACAGAGGACTGGAACTTTCAATCCCACCTCCTGATTTCTGGGGAGGGAAAGGGGCTAGAGGTTGGATCAATCACCAGTGGTCAATCATTTCATCATGCCTATGTACTGAAGCCTCCATAAAACCCTATAAGGATGGGGTTCAGAGAGCTTCCAGGTTGATGGACTTGAAGACTTCCAACTGCCACCATGAAGGGCCCCAAGTGTCACAAGAACAGCAGCTCCTTTGTCTGGGACATCGCCCTTCTTCATCTGGCAGCTGATTGTACCCTTTAATATCCTTTGTAGTAAATCGGTAATATAGTGAGTAAGCGGATTTTCTGAGTTCTGTGAGCTGTTCTAGCAAATTAATCAAACTCAGGGAGAGGTCATGGGAACCTCTGATCTGTAGCCATTCAGTCAGAAGCATAGGTAACAACTTGGACTTAGCAACTGGGGTCTGAAGTAGAGGGTGGTCTTGTGGGACTGAGACCTTTGTCTATGGAACGTGATGTTATCACTGGGTAGATAGTGTCAGAACTGAGTTGAATTGGAAGACACCCAGCTGGTGTCTGAGAATTGCTTGGTAATGTGGGAAGCCTCCACACACATGTTGAAACTGGGTCCAGGAACCCACTTTATAAAAATCAAAATAATGTAACTGGTCTTATTTCTCCTTTCATTAGGGACCACTAGGGAGCTCAAAGTCAAAGGGAAACTACAGTGCCATACTGGAAACTAGTTTCAAAGGGAAGCTACAGTACTGTATAGGATCTTACAACCTGCGTATCTACACTTTATGTTTCTCTCTCAAGTATCTACAAAAGAAATTTCTCCACTTCTTCTAAGAATATTCATATAATGGAAGTGAAATACCTTTAAATGGTTTCAAGGTGACTGAGTGATAAGAATGAACAACTAATCCACAAGAACCAATGTCTTTTTAAGAAAATAAAAACAAGCAAGATAATAAACAATGGAAGCTTTGAAATCAGATAGGCCAGGTTTCAGGTCCCAGCCCTTCCAGTTGCCAGCTCTGGAAACTTGAGTAAGTTTATTAACTCTTCTGGGTCTGTTTCATCCATGAAATGAAGACCATAAGAACGTCCACCCGGAGTTGCCATAACGATAGCATGAGAAGAAACTGAGGCAGATAACATGAGAAGAAACTGAGGCAGAGAGGATAGGCCAGCACATGTAGCACATTTGCCTAGAGCTGAAATACTAAAATTCCCAGCCTCTCTTGCACCTAGACATGCCCACGTGATTGAATCCTGACCACTGACACATCAGCAGGATATGTTCCATATTCCCTCTTCTCTTTCCTCCCTCTTCCTAGCGGGATCCTGCACCAAAACTGGAAGGTCCCTTGGCCATCAACTAAGTACATTCAAGTATCAAGATAGGAGCCTGGGAGCTTGATGGCACTGTATAGCCATCATCTGACCCTCAACTACCAACCTGCTAATTCCTTATTTGGGGAGATAAATAAGCACCTATTCCACTAAGCTTCTATGCCAAGTTTCTATTATAAAGGAGGCAAACATAAGCCTGACAACATGAACCTAACACAGACTTGGCAAAAGATCTATGCCCACCAAACATTAGTCCCCTTAGTTTCCTTCTAGTCAAAAAGGTACGTGATTGGAAAAATTATCACAATAATATTGATAAGTAAAAAAACAAGTTACCAAATGCTGTAGATTATATAGTATAATCCAAATTTCATTAGCAGGAAAAAAAAATTGCTGTGAGACTCAGGGATATCCAGGAGCTCAGATGATTCTATTAAGCACATGACTGTAAAGGAAAAAAAAAAAATGTGTATTTTCATTTTAACAAAGCCATTTAGACAAAACTACTTCAGAATGTCCTGCTGGGTTTCCCACAGGCCAAGGGCAATGCAGGTCCAGGCCAAGTGGAACGCGTCAGAGAGCTTATGGCAACCAGAGGAGTTGGAAATGAGTGTGTCTGGGGTGCATTAATGATGCTTTGTGATTCTTTACAAATGGCCTTGGGTGGATATTCTGAGAAAAAAAATGGCTAGTCTGGCTTGTGATTTATATCACATGACTATTCAGCACAATATAAGAGAATAGTGAGCTGACCGTGTTTTTATTACACTAAAAGGAAATATTTTTCAGATTATAACTGCACACTTGTGGTTTCTAACATTCCTGCTGCTCCCTCGCTCATTTCCAAGGAAATTTATGCTTTTTCTGGGCATGAATATGTTTTAGGTCAAAAGAGTATTTATTTAAGTAATATCTACACACATGGGACCATGCATACTTAAAAGGGACAGTCTTTGGCAAAGCAGGAAGGAAGTGGGGACCCAGGGGATGGGAGTATTCTCAAAGTAGGAACACTCACCATCACAATGTCCCCTCCAGAAAAATGAAACAAGACAAAACCAGAGAGGGAGACAAACTGTAAGAGACTCTTAATCTCAGGAAACAAACTGAGGGTTGCTGGGGTGGTGGGGGTGGGAGGGATGGGGTGGCTGGGTGATGGACATTGGGGAGGGTATGTACTATGGTGAGCGCTGTGAATTGTGTAAGACTGCTGAATCACAGACTGTACCCTTGAAACAAATAATATATTATATGTTAATTTAAAAAAAGATAAAAATAATATATATTATAAAAAAAACAATGTCCCCTCCAAACACACACACACACACTGTATATTCTAGAAAAATCTATGTAAGAGTTAAAATTCAGCCCTTTAAGCCTAATAATGTTCAACCAATACTTGATGAAAATACATTTATAGAGCCATTGGAAATAGCTGCATCAAAATGTCCTGCTTGGTCTCCAACTGCTCAAGCCAGCGCACTGCAGTGGATCACCCCAGGCAGGATAAAGACAGGGAGCCCTAGGCAAACACAAGCAGCTGGAAATGAATATCTATATCAAGTGGGAAATCCTGCACTAGGCCCAACACTGAAATAATAATCTTGTTCCTCAAAAGCTCACAAGATGGTATTGAGATCAGCAGATAAGGACTTTCAGAAAACTGTAACATGTGGATATGTAGTTATGTAGATAACTGTATATGAGGTGGAACGAATGAATTTGATAATAACACTATAGGAAGTTACAGAGGTCCAAATAAGAAACAACGAAAGAAAGAAAGAAAGAAAGAAAGAAAAAGAAAGAAAGAAAGAAAAGAAAGAAAGAAAGAAAGAAAGAAAGAAAGAAAGAAAGAAAGAAAAGAAAGAAAGAATTGTAATAAGGAGATTCACTCTGGCATCTCAAAGAACACTGGCGGGACGCCTGGGTGGCTCAGTCAGTTAAGCCACTCAAGCCTTCAGCTCAGGTCATGATCCCAGAGTCCTGGGATCAAGTCCTGCATTGGACTCTTTGCTCAGCAGGGAGCCCTTCTCTCCCTCCCTCTGCCTGCCACTCCCCCTGCTTATGCACTCTCTCTCTCTGTCAAATAAATAAATAAAATCTTTAATAAATAAATAAATAAATAAAATGCACACTGGCTCTCCTTGGACCCTCCTTGGACCCTCCAGCCTTGATGCAGGGCCTTGCACAATACATGGAGGACCTTGTATTGCTTCTTGGCAACAACCCCAGGAGCAAGAAAAAAACAGTGGATAAAGGTAGGCAACAGAGTAACGATAATGATGACAGCTAACAGATATTGAGCATTTAGGAGGAAAGTGTAATAAAATTAAGATTAACAGTTTAAACTATATAATTTAAAATGTGATGTAGAATTATACATCTGAGTTACAGAATGAGTGATTTGGCATTATTTTGCTGAAATTCAGGGAAAGAAGGGATGCTTTGTTCAACCAACAACACTGAGCCTAGCCCACTTAGCTGCCTTTCTGCCTAACTAGCACACACAACTTTCTTCCCACAGGAATATGAATGAAGCATATCAATTAACCGGTAACTTAGCTTCCTGGTAACAACGTAGGAATATTTCACTAAGGAATAATAATGAAGTGAGGGCACAGGGATATATACCATCCTTTTTATTGCTGCAAACTGATTTTCCGGGATTTCTATAAATTAGTCACTTCAGAATCTCAGCAGAAAAATACATGTGTAACTTTAAAAAAAACATCTATTCATTGAATTGGTTTAGCTCTTTGTCATGACTGTGCACACACACAATGATGTAATGACTTCTGCTTCCTAAGAAAAAACATTTTTCCTTATTATTCAGGGATGGTTCCTTGGTCTTGCAACCAGCACAAAGAAGCACAGAATTCATGTGCACACGCTTTAAAAAGGAAATGTTTCCTGCTATCTTACTGCTGCACCTGACAGATAAGATAGGAGGCTAGTTTGTATTTCTTTAATCATCTTTTTCTTCAAATCTATTTGCTAGCACAAAGTTAGAAGTCAGTTGGGATGACTGAAAGCCCTTGTGTATAAAAAGACTATTTTGGATTTCTTTAAAAATGTTTCTATTGATGAGCTTTAAAGAAGATTGCTTCCTTATCTCTTCTTCACTTCATAGCAAGTTGATATCAGGTTTTGTACATAAAGGGTACCATGGATTGGCCTGTTCACCCTCTATTCCATCTCTTTCCTAGCTTCCTGCTGAAGCTTGATTGTCTTATTTTATTTTATTTTTTTTTAAGATTTTATTTATTTATTTGAGAGAGAGAGAGCATGAGAGGGAGGAGGGTCAGAGGGAGAAGCAGACTCCCTGCTGAGCAGGGAGCCCGATGCGGGACTCGATCCTGGGACTCCAGGATCATGACCTGAGCCGAAGGCAGTTGCTTAACCAACAGAGCCACCAGGCGCCCTGAAGCTTGATTGTTTTAAAAACTGCCTCTCCTGGATTTCTCTGCAACTAATGTTCCAGATGCAAATTAATCTTCCCCATTAGATGCACTTGAGGGAGATTTGGAAGAAGATGAATAGGAACCCATCTTCCTGACCCTGTTTCTGTCACAGACTGTTGTGACCATGTTAATGGCAATGGCAGCCGGGGCTTTCTGATCTCTTAACCACAGTTATGGCAGTAAATTCTTGAACTAAGTAATTCCAGGAGCCACCTCTTGACTACCACTTCTCCATTCTTTCTAATGCTTTTTAAAGCACCTAATTCCCAATAAGAAATATTTTTCTGCTAAAAAATACCTAGGTGGATTCCTGTTCCCTGCCTTAAACCCTGACTAATGCAATCATATCCTTCATTCCTCAATCTGAAGATGCGATATATGAACCAGGACATTGACATCATGCTTTGTGTGCTTTCAAAGTACATGGACATGCATTATCCACATTGATCCTGACCACAACTCGGTGAGGTGGGAGGACAGGTACTGCTCTCTCCACTGTACAGGTGAGAAAGCTGAGTCTCAGAAGAGTTAGGTGACTTAGCAGGGCATTTGGTTAGTAAGAAATGGAGAAGAAATTCAATCTCACATTTTATAATTCTTAGTCATTTCCTCTGACACTGAGAAGCCTCCCAAGGGCAAATGGAGAAGAGAGAGAAAACACATGGATGATGGCCATGAATGCAACCTTCTATTTTCCTACTTTAAAATAAAAATTTTTTTAAAAACATCATTACACACTAAGACCATTAAGTTCAACTAACACATCTAGAGATGAACTAGCAGAGATAGGCTATTTCATAGAAAACGTGTCTTTGGATTTGGCAGGGCCTGGGTCTCAGCTTCATCGGCTCCCTCCTTTGAAGACTCATCGCTATTAATACAGATACATGAAAGGTCCAGCTCTGTTTGCCAACCCTAACTGTGAATTCCCTTTCTGCCTAATCATCTGGCCAAACCAGGAGTGGCCTGAAGACTTGGTGAGGCCAAGCTTCCTTTCTCCATTTCTCCCTAATGGCACCTAAGAACCATCCCCCTCTCCAACTAGGGCTCCCTAGAAATAACGATTTCTCTACTCTTCCCTTTCACTGCATATATTTTAGTAAAACATTTGATTTCATTGCTCAGGAAACCAAGAAGAAAAACCTTAAGTAAACAAGGCTTGATTTAGACCACTTCAAAAGCAGTGGAATCCTTTCTCTCCCTATCCACCACTCCTCCACTTCAGAACAGTGTCTAACCACAGGGTTAAGATCCAAGAGCTCTAAGAAGCAAACTTTTGACCATATGGTCCCCAGTCCCCGAGAGCAACACCAGTCCTAAGAAAATATTCCAGTATTGCAAATCTTCAAGATCATTCCACAGCCAACCTCGAAACACGAGAATTCCACAATTCCTGATCTTGCTTCCTTCTCTGCTCGCTCCCTTCAGTCTCATATGAGAAGGGCTCATATGAGCCCTGATATTCTCAAATCAGAAGGGCTAGGAAAACTATTACTTCTGCCCCTGCATGGAAACATTATGTGATTTCTTCACCAAAAAAGGTGACAGCTATAAAGAAAAACATTTATAATGAAGAAAAGAAGAGAGGAGATGAAAGGAAGGAGATCTGATTAATTAGGCAAACTCAATTATCTTTTCCCTATGATATCAAGATACACAGGAAACTAAATTGAAAGGCAACAACAAACTATACTAACCTGGGGGAAGAGAGAATAAGTTGAATTGTCAATGGTGAATGAGTATAAAAACTCCCCATCATACCACATGCTCTTCCCCATGGGGGAATTCATTTTAGTCATAGCAAAGAGATGGGCGGGGTCACAGCAGTCTTCCATCTGTTTCCTAGGAGAGAAAATAGAGAGAGAAAAGAACAGCAGGTTAAGCGAGCGGCAGACGCATTCACTTGCCATTCCCACCGAGATGTGCAGCCTTACCTCAGTGCCAGCTCACAAAAGCATCTGTGTCTCCAGGGTGATTAGACTACTATTAATTCACTCTTCCAGCCATCAAAATGCATGACTGGAATATTTTTTAATAAAAAAATTAAAAAAAAAAACATTAGCTCTCAGATGCAGCTAAAATATGTTTGAAGGCAAACATGATCATTATAATTGCAGATTTGTTGATTGACTTTAACAACCTGGTCCAGAAAAGATTTGGAGGGTCTTCTGGAGACTGCTGAGCTATGCAGCTGCAGCAGAAGTGTATCTTCATGGTAATTTAACAATCAGGGGGATAATTTCACTGACAAGCCACTTTACATGAGCTGTATGAAGTAGCGGATGCACAGAGTGGCCCAAAAGAAGGCACAATCCCCAAAACTGGGGACAAAATTAAAGAACGACGCCTGGGGGAAATCCTTTTAAATAGAAACAGAATGAGATGAGTGATTTGATTTCAAACACTAGTGAAGCCATCTGCGTTCTAACTGGTAAATCTCATGGGCCTTTTTGGTTCTTGTTTGGTCTGACCTCTTAGCAGTACTGGGCACAGTTTAGCACCATGACCTTTGAGAAGGGATCCCCACTCCTTTAGCATCCGAAATACCAGGGTCTCCTGGGTCACCTCACTCCTCTGGGTTAGTTCACAGGCTGCTCTTCTGCTTGCCCCTCCAATGGAAGCCCTGTTACTAGTCTACAAGCCAATATTTACATTCTTCTCGATTTAAAAACCTGTCAGAAAATAAAAAAATAAAAAAAATAAAAACCTGTCAGAAACCAACTCTGTTTATTCCCTGAGCTCTCAGGAGTAAAGTAGCTTATTCCCCAGCTCTACCTTTAGAAGGACCAATAAAACAAACTGCTAACATAAACCACTTCTGAGTGGTGCCCCCACAGACCTGCTTGCTCAGACATCTTTGGCCACCATGGTGTAGAAGCTTAAAGCTGAAAGGCAGAGGTAATGTGGAGTACTTGGGTTCAAATCCTGGCTCGGCCACCTACTAACTCCATAACTGGGGAACATCTCAGCTTCACAACTGGCCTGACATTATTTTTGAGAATTCACTAAAAATGTCCAGGTGGCACACACTGTACAGTTTCAATACATGTCATTATTACATAGCCCCAACTTCGCTGCCGAAATGAATACACTGAGTCAGTGTCCGGGGCCTGCCTCCTCAGGCAGGGGCCCTGGTACTCTCCTCACCACATGGGGCTTTTCCAACGTGCTTTGGTTTGCTTCCTCTTTACAAGGGTTTCCACAGAAAGGACAGGGGAGGGGCGCCTGGGTGGCTCAGTCATTAAGCGTCTGCCTTCGGCTCAGGTCATGATCCCGAGGTCCTGGGATCGAGCCCCGCATCGGGCTCCCTGCTCCACGGGAAGCCTGCTTCTCCCCTCCCACTCCCCCTGCTTGTGTTCCCTCTTTCACTGTGTCTCCCTCTCTCTCTGTCAAATAAATAAATAAAATCTTAAAAAAAAAAAAAAAAGAAAGAAAGGACAGGGGAGAGGGGCTCAGGAAGAAAGCCTTCATCTTATCAAAGTTGCTAGAATTTGTGGGTCACCTGGGTTGTTCAGTTGGTTAAGCATCCGACTCTTGATCTCAACTCAGGTCTTGATCTCAGGGTCGTGAGTTCAAGCCCTGTGTTGGGCTCTATGCTGGGCATGGAAGCCTACTTAAAAAAAAATTGCTAGAATTTTCATCACTTCTTGCTCTGACATCATCTTTCCATTTCTCACCAGCTGTGCCTCTTTCCTCTCCTCCTTCATCTTCATTGATTCTTCTCAGTGTTTCATCACCCAAAAGGTGGCCTGAAATGGAGGCAGTCAAGTTACAGTGACTTGCCTGCATTTTGTCAAAAGAGTATCCTAGACACTATATTCCATCAATATAAAATTAGACATGGCTTAAGACTATCTTTGGAGGGTGCCTGGGTGGCTCAGTCCATTAAGCATCTGCCTTCAGCTCAGGTCATGATCCTGGAGTCCAGGGATGAAGCCCCACATCGGGCTACCTGCTCAGCAAGGAGTCTGCTTCTCCCTCTTCCCTTCCCCCTGCTCATGCCCTCTCTCTCTCAAATAAATAAATAAAATCTATTTTTAAAAAAAGACTATCTTAGAAAAAGATACCAGGAAGGGAAGAATGAAGGGGGGGAAATCGGAGGGGGAGATGAACCATGAGAGACTATGGACTCTGAGAAACAAACTGAGGGTTCTAGAGGGGAGGGGGGTGGGGGGATGGGTTAGCCTGGTGATGGGTATTAAAGAGGGCACGTACTGAATGGAGCACTGGGTGTTATAAGCAAACAATGAATCATGGAACACTACATCAAAAACTAATGATGTAATGTATAGTGATTAACATAATAATAAAAAAAAAAGATTAAAAAAATAAATAAAAAAAGACAATCTTTGGAAATAAAGAGAATTACCAGAGGCATGACTCTAAACTAAATCTTTGAGCCACTCTTACAGGTCTGGTGATATTTTACCACTTTTAGTTTTTACAATAACCCTAAGAGATAATTAAGAAACTATTATTACTCCCAATTCATATCTGAGGAAATGGAATTAGGGCCATTACAGGACTTACTCAGGTCACATCAGTACGAGTTAGGCTTTTTCCTCTGCATGCTGCCTGTTCAGAACCTTTTTGATTCACCTTTACCATTCTCTGCCCTGAAGGAATACTTTCTAAACAATGGCCAAGCACTTGCAATGTACCCAGTGCCTTTACAGATATTTTTCCACTTCATCCTCACAGTGAATGACCTTGGAGCTAAATAGCTTTAAGATTCTTTTTTCAGGAACTTATCATGGGTCACATAACTAGTGAAGTGGTGGGGCATGGCTTTGCTCCCAGTTCTGTTGTTTTGGTTTGTTTTTTTTTTAACCTCATGTCTGGTACTTCCAACCAGACCATAGCTCTCACCTCCAAACCAAGCTAAACTTGTCATTCAGTACAAAGTGCTACAAAGAGGAAAAATTGGCCACAGCCATGTAATAACACCTCATTTTGTCTAGAGTCTGGCAGCTTATATATCCCTTTCATGCTGGTTTCCTCTTTTCATCCTCAAAAAAACTAAGAGATAATTACATTATCATAAACTTGTAATGAAACTGAAGCTCAGGCCAAGAGACTTGTTCAAGTTCATTAGGTTAATAAGTGTTTGCTTAATTATTAATAAAATGTGTGTTAGATGGACTCAAATTTACATCTCTTCCTGCAGCATCACTATGGTCAGAGCAATCAGTGGGAAAACCAAATACTCAACAGAAAATGAAAGTGCACATGTGTACAATTATTTTTAAAAATCCAAGAGCTATAGCAAATTTGTAATAATCATATCACCATTTGCAATATGGGAGTGCTTTTCCTATCATAACTCTCAAACCTTTCCCTCCATCCAGCATGCCTCCTCATCGTCCCTTGCCATGGCCCTCTCTGGAAGGTGCCCAAAAAGGATCACAGTGTGAAAGCATGTGCACTCCCCAGGCCTGGGAGGGTACCACTAGCTCACCAGCAGCACTGGCCACGGCAGCAATCACAGCAACAACAGTGGTAGGAAGAGTACCACCAGCAGTAGTAAGAGTAGCCATAGTAGAAGCAGTAGTCATGGTTTTTACAGAGTCCTCGCCTCACACTGTGCTAGGTGCTTCAGATATAAAAATTGAATTAAAAACCAGACCTGTCTTCAGAAAACATGCCCAAGAGGTGGGCAACCAACAAGCATGTCACTACTTATGAAGGCAGGAGGATGTGACCAGCACCACTGCAGATGTGCACAGACAGCTGTGGTTGCTCAGAAAGAAGAGGGCATGAAGTCACACTCGGGGCTCGAGGAAGGACTTCCTGCTCTGAGTTTTTTTTTTTTTTTTTTAAAGATTTTATTTATTTATTTGACAGAGAGAAAGACAGCAAGAGAGGGAACACAAGCAAGGGGAGTGGGAGAGGGAGAAGCAGGCTCCCCGCTGAGCAGAGAGCCCGATGTGGGGCTCGATCCCAGGACCCTGGGATCATGACCTGAGCCGAAGGCAGACGCTTAACGACTGAGCCACCCAGGCGCCCCCCTGCTCTGAGTTTTGTAGCCTGGGAGGAGCAGGCAGGAAGAAGGAGGAAGCAAGTCATCTGAGGTAGGGAAGCTGTTACAGAGGTATGAGACAGCAAGACACATTCCTTCATCAGAGTACACAACACAAATACTAAGAAACTGTTGACAGTTGAATCCTGGATTTTACCTCCATCCAACCCGCCGGTGATCCTGGAGAGAAGACATACACCAGCTCTTAGCATTTTTAGTTAGTTTGGTCCCCATCCCCTTTCTCATGCTTTGCACTGATGCTATTCATTATTTGCTTCTGTTTTGCAGCAGACAATAAAATCACAGGGTCAAAAAAAGCAAAAATAAATCCTTTTTTTTTTTAAAAGATTTTTATTTATTTGACACAGAGAGAGACAGCGAGAGAGGGAACACAAGCAGGGGGAGTGGGAAAGGGAGAAGCAGGCTTCCCGCAGAGCTGGGAGCCCAATGCGGGGCTCGATCCCAGGACCCTGGGATCATGACCTGAGCCGAAGGCAGTCGCTTAACCAACTGAGCCACCCAGGCGCCCCAGTAAATCCATTTTTATGTTCAGGTTTAAATTTGCAGATTATTAAGTTTCGGATGAGTGTAAATTGAGTAGCAGAGCCAAAATTTAAATACTCTTTATTATTCGAATTCAAGCTTCAGCAGAGTTCATATCAAATGATGCCATAGTTGCATCGAGAAGGTAAATATGAAGCCTGGGAACCACTTGCTAAAAACTCACTCAGGTTCTCATCCCCTTCTAATGAAAGCCCTGCGTATCAACTAAGCCAAAAGAACCACCTTCACTGATTGTGTCCACCGGCAAGGAAGACTAAGGTACTGGGGAAACTAAACAGGCAAATAAGGGTGAAAACCCACTCACTCAGTTAATAATGCCCAGTATCAAAATGAACCTTGCTGAGACTCTCTCAGATGCCATGTTCAACACTTTAGTCACCAGAGATGAAGAAGGCTGGGAAGCTGTCAGTCCAATGGCTCTCCCTACTGGGCCCCTCCTGAGGAATGACTAAATTTGAGAAAGTAGGGGTGAAAGGGAGCTCCACTGCTGTTTCACGTTTGGCCAAAAGCTGCTATTCTACTTCAGCTTCATACCCAGCTACTGGAAGGCTGAATAGTCAAGTAGCCAAACATCCAATTCAATGCCATTTCTGCATCCCTGAATGTGCGTGTGACAACTGTTTGTGTAAACATTTATAACACCATAATATCTAAACAGGGTACTGATGTGAGCAATACACACAGGAAGTGTTGTCGGAGTTTACAGTTTATAACTAAGTATGCAACTTAAAAATCTGGTAAGCAAAATGTACAGCACAGAGAATAGAATCAATGGAATGGTAACAGCATTGTATGGTGACACAGGACAGCTACACTTGTGATGGGCACAGCATAACATCTAGAGTTGTTGAATCACTATGTTGTACACCTGAAAGTAATCTAATGTAACACCGTATGTCAACTACACTCAAATAAAAAAGTAAAAACAAAATAAAATTCTGATGAGCAATTTAGAAGTAACCAGAGTGAAAATCTCTTTATCTGTTTTATATATTGAAATTCTATCAGTCAGAGGAAGTTTAAATGTATCTTTGTAAGAAGAAAGTGCTGATAATAAATTTATTGTGAAATTTATTAATTTTATGTACTTTTGAATTATGAAGCATTATTGACTACATAGGAGAACAAATTGTCAGTGAAAGCATATGCTGAGAGAAAAGTGTGTTTGGAAGATAACTTTAGGAAAAATACTATAGCATTTTTCTGCCAACAAATATTGATGAAGTTTTAAATAATAATGTGAGGCAGAATAACAGCGTTGAGATTATGTGATAATTCAAATCTTTGTAGAATTAGTCGATGTGCTAGCATTCAAAATATTAACAAGCTAAACTTTAGGAGCTATATGTAATTTTCAGTTACTTAATTCCATTTAGACAATGAATTGTTCAAGAAAAAAAGTCCTAGTTGGAAACTTTGTATCCTATCATGAGGAATTAAATGCCAAATTTGCCCCTAAAAAATTCCATGAGAAAGAAAAACTCCCAAAACTGACATCATGAGAAATCATCATGACCCAGTCAGTCATAATAGAGAATTCTTTACGTCCTCCTTACCTGCTTTATTCTTCTCTACAGCACTTAACACTATTTATATATATGCTGTATGTTTAAAGTTTTGCTTATTGTCTGTCTCCCCAAGTCCCAGAATGTAAACTCCGTGAGGAGAGAGACTTTTGTCTTCGAGTCACTGTTGTATCCCCATCTCCTGAAACAATGGCTGATACACTGAACAGGTGCTTAATAAATGTTGATTGAATGAATAAATAACAAGTGGGAAGAAAAGAAGAAAATATTACAGAAACAAGAGAATCTCAAGGCGCATTTTGTTCTCACTAACCAAAACTCAAAGTGAAGTCAATTCCTTATGGTTTTAGTCTATGGAGACCAAAAAAACAAAAGCTTGTCAAAATAACTGCTGTAGACTGGTAAACATTGCTCAGTAATAACAGGCCAAAGATTTCTGAGATTTGCTGAGTGGTGAATCCCAAGTTCCTTACCCTGTGCACTAAAGGTTAGTCTGATTGCAGTAAGTGTCCCCTTAGGATCACTGACCCACAGCACGGGAACCACAGGAGTGGCCCACCAGTTGATGGTGCTGATAAAGTCTGTTTCCTTCATTGTAGCATCAAACTTTCAAAATTTGACTTTTAAAATATTTGATAAGGCTTCAGGTTTAATCTTGTCTTCAAAAAGTTCTTTCTATTCTAGTGATATCTGACTTCAGTCAATTACTGATTTTACCGCCTGGCTTTTGTCCAAAAATGTATCTAATGTATTTCCTCCAGATAGCTAAATCAATAGTCCTTATTGTAAACTCTCCTGAATCGAGTTCCTAAAATTCCTTTTAGACTATTATATGTTAACTCTTTGAGTTAGTGTCTCAGAGCCTCAGATTCATGGTTGAAAATGTGCTCAAGGTCCACATCAGAGGATGGCTTTGAAAGTGAGATTTTATATATATATGTATGTATGTATGTATATATATATATATATATAGAGAGAGAGAGAGAGAGCGAGCACGCACCCGCAAGGGCACTTAGCACATATCATGGTTTCAATAAGTATTCATTTCACTCTCCCTCATAGTTAGGAACCATAATACTCAGCTTGCCTCACACAATCCTAGGTTATAATTATTAATAGTCACCTCCCTTCCATTCCTAAACATGTCCCTATTTGGATAAACTATATGTTCACTCTATTAAAACTAGAAGCTAAACAGTTAGCATCAAATAAAAGAGGGCTTTTCTTTAAGTGAAGAATCTGGTGGCCTACAGAGAAATCAGAGATATTTCTTATTCTGGGTAAGTAAACGGCAGATTTCACCAAGATTATGGGAGGTAGGGTTTGAGCCAACATCGTTATTTTTTCCTCCTAACTTCAAGGAATCTTTGTCTTAAATGGTCAGTTTTGAAGCAAGCTTAAAAGTCAGCAGTCACTATGACTGAGTGTCCAGGATATAGAACAAGAACTTGTAGCAGTTGCTCCAAACGAGCAGCAGAGCCCTACCCACGGCAGGAGAGTGAGAGCAAGTGGTGACAGGCCCCTCTCTGAGACAAGGGCAATACCTTCTGTTCACAGTATGGACCCCTATAATAGCTTACATCCTTGACCCAAGAGACTCAAAATACACACTCAATACAGGGTAGAGATTTGTATTCATCTTATCTTTCTGTAAAATTGTCTTGAATGGTGTGGAGGAGAAATACTTTCATTAGATTATTGCTTAAAATAATGTTTTCTACAGATATAATAAAAAGTCTCTTCAAAGATTAATCTTCTAGACAATTTGCCAGGATGACAAAAACAGAAAAACAGCTCTTGTATACTACTGAAGACAGCAAATAATCTTTTATTTAGCAGCATTTTATTCTTCACATTTGAAATGACTGCATAAGAAGGGAAAAGTGTTCCAAAGAAAGGTAGATTACTGCCATGTGTAATTTGCATTTCTCTAAAACAGGAACAGCAGACTTAAAGGAGGAACTTCTGGAACATAAATATTTCAAGGATGATCCAGTTTTCCCTAATACATGTTTGTTTTGTAATGTACTTAACATCTACACACAATTATTTGAATTAAAACACATAAATTTTTTTCCAGGAAGGATTTCAATGAATGCTTTTCTTCAGTCTTCCTACTTACGCCCTTATCTATATAGCTAGAAAGATTCTAATATTAATCTTTGAGAATCGCCTGTTTGCTGTTTTGGTAACAGGAAGTAACTGGGCTCCTTTGGACAGCAGTCATTATTGGATTCACTCAACAAATATTTACTGAACACTTTCAATGTGCCCAGTGTTATTCTGGGCAGTAGGGACAGATTGGGGAAGGGGAACAGGGAATACCTTGCCTTCTTAAATTCTAATGGAGAAGCTAGACAAACAAGATAAAAGATGTGGTTTGGGGACAGGGGATGCAGTTTTCAACAGGGGGCTAAGTAAGTCCTCACTGTCAGTGGATAACTGAGTAAAGAACAGAAGGAGGTGAGGATGTGGTTATTTGGGAGAAGAGCGCTCAGGTAGAGTCAACAGCAAGTGCAAAGGCCTTCAAGCAGGATTTACCCGGTATGTTCAAAAACATGGAGGAAACCAGTGAAGCTCTAATAAAGATAGCATGGGGCGAGCACGTCAGGGGGAGAGGATCATGTAGGGTGGTGTACGTGTGGCTTTTATGTGCACCACTAACCTTCTTGTGGCATCAAGCACAGATCCTCCAGAATAAATCCAATTCCAAAATCATACAAAGACATTTGGATTTTACTGAAATTGTAATGGAGGGGGCAGGGTCACCACACCACGGAACTTCATAAATCTTCCAGTGGATGCCTGTCTCTCCCCAGACACAATCCTATCCTTCCCTCTTACCCCAACCCAGCCATCCTCTCTCCATCACCTCTCTCTCTTATCCAGAGCAATTTCACCCTTCGGCTCTCCAATTTTCACTCTCCTCTAATCACTTACCATTATACTTACGAATGAGAAAACCATTATACGTACTGTTTGGGGGTTTTTTTCCCCTTTTGAAAAATGTAGGGATTTGAAAGACAAAGAAAATTTTCCTATTATATATGTTTAATCTTTATAAATAAAATTATTTCTCTCTTAGTCTATTAGCAGGATCATGGCAAAATAGCTAAATGGATATGCACCAAATTTGGACAGTATGTTTTCAGTGGCCTGAAATCTAAAAGGAGGAATGCAGTGAATTCACTTCGGCAGGTTTGGGTAGAAGCATAGGAAAGGGCAGGTGTGTCCACTCCAGATGGCAGCTGAGCAGTTGTCCAGGAGAACATGGCATTCTGAAAATAAGATTCAGATCACAGCCACCAGTCCACATAAACCCCCATACTCCACCGAGTTTTAAACTTGCCCAAATGGCAAATACTCCAAATTACAAATTACACTATTTATAATTGGGTTATTTCTCCAATGTACAGGTTTACACAGCAGGATGGAATGCAGGAGGGATTTCTTTATGTAATCATGGTCAATGGTGCTCCTCAATTGTACTAGGAAGCCAGCCATTATGTATTAAATATAAGAATTCTATTCAGAAACATCTTTTCTTTTTCTAATGACACCTAAGTCTGGGATTATTTCTGTGAAAGATGAACGTTATAGGAAGGCAAAGCAAACAAAAAGGAGGAGACAACTGCATTACGGGTTTTCCAAAACACAGATTTTTCTAAACTCGGGAACTGAATCAACAAACATTAAGATAACCAGGGGAGCAGTAAATTCTAGGGGGTGAAGTTCAGGAGTCAAGTTCCCTGAATTCACCTCAGCTCTACTGCCTATTAGATGCAGGACTGGAACATTTGTCCTGAAATTATGCCCGACCCTAATTGTCTCTTTTATGATTTAAGGCACACACTTCTGTTATTTCTGTGAGTAACTGTTCCAGTATTTGAACAGATTCAAATTTATTTTCTGAGAAAAATTTTGGCTTTGTGCTATGACCCATTTCCACAGGATGGAAGTCTGTATAACAACACAACACAGCCAGGAATTCTCAATTTTCTTAACAGAATATTAACGGTACCACCTGCTTCTCTAAAACATACGGGTCTCTCTTTACTCAGCACAACATCAGCATTTCAGGTGGTCAACAACCTTTGACTGTCACCTAGTTCCCATTAAATGTGTGGTTAAAGGAACAGGTATTTGGGAGCGATGAAAGGATGTGTTTGTTAACTCATTTGCTACTCGGAGCTAGAGTCTTTATATGAAGTCAAGTGATGAGCAAGTCAGCTGTTCACATTACATAAAGCAACTATTTTCAGGGAGCCTGGGTGGCTCAGTTGGTTAAGCAACTGCCTTCGGCTCAGGTCATGATCCCAGGGTCCTGGGATAGAGCCCCGCATCAGGCTCCCTGCTCGGCGGGAAGCCTGCTTCTCCCTCTGCTTGTGCTCTCTCTCTGTGTGTCAAATAAATAAATAAAATCTTTTTAAAAAAAATAAAGCAACTATTTTCAAATATCCACCCTATAAACTTTCATAGGTGGGGACAGAGATATTTTCCAGGTCAAACGTGTCAACTTAGCTTACCACCAACATATTGTGAGAAGAATCAGGCAGGCATTTTCATCGCATCCACCCATTATCCCTCACCTTATTACTATGTTCACTACACTTGTACTTAGTTTTGAATTGTTTTGTGAATATCATTGACCCCCATCATGACAGAAAAGTACAGAGGTATTGAGAGAGCTGATGGCAACAGTTCAGAAGAAGCGTAGGCTTGGAAATGGAAACAAGAGTAGAGATGATTTTTAAAACTGAAAGCATTGAGAAAATAAAGGATATTACAAATATAGATGAAATGAGTCATTTGACAAAGAGCGAATAAAGAAACAACAATTGGCAAAAGAGAAAGAAAATAATAGATGAAATGGAATTTTTTTTTAGTTTGTGGATAAAGGATAAGCAGAGGCTGAAAATTAGAGACCAGATAAACATACTATGATGTATTCAGGGCTTAGGGGTTAACAAGATTGCATACAACTGGAGGAGTCAGAAATGATTGCGTTTATTGCTAAAGAAAAAGCACAGATGCCAAATGTCTATTAACCCAATGACAGTTTAGGGTAATGGTAGGGCATTCTGAAAAAAATTGAAAGCAATGGTTCAACTATTGCTGATGAAAATGTGCAGCAAGCCAGGGATGCCTGCCTATGTTCAAGACCACCCTGAACCTGCCCATTACAGGGTACAGGGGCAAGTGCTGAGGGATGACCTGCTAAGGAATCCTTCACATGAGATCATGAAGGAAATGGTTTAGTTGCCTCAAAATCCTTCAATGAATACAACACCTAACCATTTGGAGAAAATGTACCAAATTGGCTATAAAACAAAAAGTAGAAGGACAAACCCACACTCCACTGGGTAGAAATGTATTGGGGAACAAAAGGTTAAAAATTGGTCATTTTGGCCTTAAAAAACTCTTTTGGAACTGTAACCTATGTAAAAATTGAGAAGTCTGGGGTGCCTGGGTGGCTCAGTGGTTAAGCGTCTGCCTTTGGCTCAGGTCATGATCCCATGGTCCTGGGATCCAGCCCCACATTGGGCTCCCTGCTCAGCGGGAAGCCTGCTTCTCCCTCTCCCACTCCCTTTGCTTTTGTTCCCTCTTTTGCTGTGTCTCTCTCTGTCAAATAAATAAATAAAATCTTTTAAAAAAAATTTGAGAAGTCTCTGAATTAACTAATCAACCTGTCTAAATGCCTTCACCAAGCCATACAAAGTTACGCTTTTTTTGAGGGTCAGTGTAAGAAAGAGCTACATCAAGAATAGCATTTAATTTTCCATAAAACTGAAGTTGAAGATAATGTCTATTAAGTTTCTGTGGTCTTGTTTATCTACATAACTTCTTCTTTGACTTTAGTGTCAGGAGGATTTCTTTCTAATCACATAAAAATGTATGCTTTCACTTATCAAACAATGAGAGTTATTTTGACGCTTTAAGTGGTCCTTTGGTCTGAGTCATCAGAAAGTTCAGAAGTAAATACAGTATAGTTATAAAACAATCTCAGCCTCACCTCCATGGACTGCCAACACTCTCCTCTTTATTAGCGGTTGCTTTTAAAATGTTAATGTACCATTTTTTAAATTTTAGAAATTTATAACTTTAAACTGTTAATTTTTGAAATTTTCAAAAATAAAATTAGAAAAATAGGCAAAAATAATTTATCACAGATAATCCCTCCTGACAGAGATAACCACTGTTAATGGACTGTTTTGTGTGCATTTTTCCTATGAATTAATTCAACTATTCCCTTAGTAAATATTCAACAAATATTTATTGAGTACCTAGTATGTGTCAGATACAATTCCAGAGACACAAGATACTAAACAAGATAGAGCACTAAGCAAGATGAGATCAGTGCTTGCCCTCCTGAAATGGGAATTTAATCTGCTTACAGTTTACTGATGCTACAAACAACTCTGTGGTAAACATTCATTCTCATGCTTAGATTTGTGAACACACCCACAATTATCTTCCTGGGATAAATTTTTAAAAGTATTTGCTGAGTTAAAGGATATATACTAATAGGGTCCCCTTGCCTCAAAGAAGATATTATATCATCTGTTTAAAAATTTTTATTTTTAGCAAAGCAAAATATGTACAGAGTTTAAAGTACCCCAAGGCGGGGCACCTGGGTGGCTCAGTCGTTAAGCGGCTGCCTTCAGCTCAGGTCATGATTCCAGGTCCTGGGATCGAGCCCCACATCGGGCTCCCTGCTCAGCAGGAGGCCTGCTTCTCCCTCTCCCACTCTCACTGCTTGTATTCCCTCTCTCACTGTGTCTCTCTCTGTCAAATAAATAAGTAAAATCTTTAAAAAATAAAAAAATAAAAAATAAAGTACCCCAAGGCAACAAAATAAGATTCTTTCATATTCCCCACCCCCACATCTAGATCAAAAAGGCAACAGTTTTCATATTTTGATTATCATTCAAATACTGCTGTTTTTATTTTCCAAATTTTTGTACTATTGACTTACTACTATGGAAGATGAAGATAGCACTTTCTAATCCTACCCCAAACAGACACACACAGACTTTCTTCACCCCACATTCCCTACAGAATTACATAAAAATGTCTAGTTAAGGGGTGCCTGGGTGGATTAGTTGGTTAAGCGTCTGCCTTCAGCTTCGGTCATGATCCCAGAGTCCTGGAATCAAGCACCACATTGGGCTCCCCGCTCAGCAGGGAGTCTGCTTCTTCCTCTGCCCCTCCCCCTGCTCATGCTCTCTCTCTCTCTCAAATAAATAAATAAAATCTTTAAAAACTGTTTAGTTAAAGAAATATTACTATAGTATAATGAGTCTCCAAGTATAATTTAAGAGCTGAGTCATGCAGTATATACTATCACTCTGTTTTCTTTCTCGTAGGCTTTTTAAAAATCTGCTCTTCCTGGAGTTAGTTATTGCCTAACTTTTTTCATTTGCTTCACGTATTATGTACCTTTCAATAATTCCTCTTCTCATTCTTCAAAGAACTATAACATTTTCTCAATGTGGTCAAATACATCAGGAAATCAATCTGCTCAATTTTTTTTCTTGGAAACATCTTTTCTGGAGCCTCTGCTCTGCTCTAATTTGGGCTGTTTCCTCTACAACTTCGATAAACCACCTGTCATCTTGAGAACTACTTTCCCTCTTTTCTGCCTTGTATTACCCAGTCTCCTCTATCCATTTTTTCCCTTTGTTGTTACTTCCTCATTGTGGTGTAACATATACTCTATTTCCTTCTTGAGAAAGGGTGAAAGCAAAATACATTTTGTGAGCCTTTGAATATTGAAAACACTTCTTAGTTTGGCTGGGTACAAAACCTTAATTTAGAATTTTTTTTTTTCCCCCAGATTTGAAGGTTGTTACCCATTGTTTCCTAGCTTCCAGTGTTTTAGCTGAGAAATCTAGCATCACTGACATCTAATCACTTTATTATAATCATTTTTCATCTTTGAAAGTTCTTAAGATCTTAAACAAGGGATTCTGAAATTTCACAATAATATGCATTAGGTAGGTCTTTTTGCATTCATTTTGCTGGACACTTGGTGGTCCCTTGCAACCAGGAAATAGGTCCTTCTGATAGAACCAGCCTTCTATTATTTCTTTAATAACTTCTACTCTCCCTTTCTTTTATTTCTCTTACTGGAATTCCTATTATCCAGACTTTTTTTTTTTTTTTCTATTTTTCACTTCTTTTTCTTTTCTACTTTTGGGGAAATGATTTCCTAAACATTATCTTACAAATCTGTCTACTGACCTTTTAATTTCCACTACCACATTTTTGATATCAAAAAGTTCTTCTTTATCTTCAAAAAGTTTTATTTCATAGCTTTTTAGTCTTTGTGAATACAATGTATTTTGTGTGTGTGTGAGAGTTCCAGTTAGAACATTTTTTATGTGTTCTCTTGCTTCCTGCATTGTCTGTTTGGTGTATGTTTTTTCTCTTGGTTCATTCTGCTCTCTGTTTTTCATGGTAGAAGCTTTCTAGAAATATTTACAGATCCACAGCTGCCTGTTTACATTTAAGAATGAGGTACTAAACAACTGAATGAAAGTTCTTTATACTTGGGTAGTGATTACCAACTGCTAGGCCTCATCAGAGTGTGATCCAGCAGGGACCCAGACATTTCACGAGGGGATCCCCAAATGTCAGTATCCACAGCTTTTTCTCTTACACTAGTCAGTTTCCCCAGAGAAGAACTTCCCAATTTCTTGATAAGATATAAGCCTAACTGATAACATTCTGGGAGCTAAGTGAAAAGGTGAGGCTGAGGTCTCACTCTTCATAACATAACCTTTCTCTTAATTCCCCTGTTTTCATCTGATGTCCCACATCCAGAGTCTCTGTTTCATCCCCAGTCTTCTAACAGATGTGCAAGGGCAACTTCTTGTGTTTGTGGGTAAGGGGAGATCTGGAACACTTCCAACCAATCCTCCTGTTTTTAGTGTCATCAGCACTCACCTCTAATTGCTGAGTCTTTCGGGAATTCTGGAACATGAACTGGCTCCCTTCTTGCTGGCTTCCCAGCTGCAAGCAGGCAAGTTTTAGATTTCTGTACTCTCCTGGTCAGATATCACTGAGCCATCTGCTTTTCATCTCCTAAAATTTTGTTGATGTCTTTTCTCTGCTATTGTCTCCTTTTCCATTCTCTTCATTTTTACAAGTTTATTCCTATTTATATTCCTCTCTTATAATTTTATTAGTCTTTCAAGAGGGGTCAGGAAATCAGAGGCCAGGCAGTATTATCCTTTTCAAGTTTAACTTTAACTGTGATTTTTCAGTATTTTCTGATTTTAAAATAATGTGTGCTACCAAGAATAATTTTGATGGTGGTTGCTTTTAAGAAATGGAAATGGGGTTTTAGGGTATGTGGGGACTTCTAATTTTCATCTTATGTGTTTCTATGCCTTTTTAGTGTTGTGAATTTATATTACCTTACCATTTTAAATCTGATTTTTAAGAGCTATTGAAAATAAAAAGTAACATGATTGGTATAGAAAATCTGGAAAATATTAAAAAGAGTACAGAAGAAATTAAAAGTTAAAAAATAATACAACCACATGGAGAAAAATATGATTAATTTGATTTTTCTCTCTGATCTTGATGTTATAATCTCAGGATTTCTTCAAAATTTATATAGATTAACCAACCAATTATCTCTGCTCTCCAGCATCTTCAAGTCTCCTTTTTCTCTGAGGTATAATTGACATACGATATTATATTAGTTTCAGTTGTACAACATAGGGATTCAACATTCATATACATTGTAAAATGATCAACATAGTAAAGTCTAGTTACCATCTGTCACCATACAGAATACAATATTATTGACTATATTCCCCATATTGTACATTATATCCCTGTGGCTTATTTTATATCTAGACATTTGTACTTCTTAATCCCCTTCACCCATTTTGCATCCCCACCTCGAACCACCCTACACTCTGGCAATCACCAATCTGTTCTCTGCATCTACAAGTCGGGTTTTGTTTTATTTTGTTTGTTTTGTTTCTTTATTTCTATCTATTAGTGAAATCATGCAGTATTTCCTTTTCTCTGACTAATTTCACTTAGCATATACCCTCAAGGTCCATCCATGTTGTCACAAATGGCAAGATTTCATCCTATTTTATGGCTGAGTTGTATTCCATTGTAAATATATACCACATCTTCTTTATCCACTCATCCATCAATGGACACTTAGGTTATTTCCATATCTTGGCTATTGTGAATAATGCTGCAATTAACAAAGGAGTGCATTTTGAATTAGTATTTTCATTTCCTCTGAAAGATACTCAGTAGTAAAATGGCTAGATCATATTATAGTTCTATTTTTAATTTTTTGAGGAACCTCCAGACTGTTTTCCATAGTGGCTACTCCAATTTACATTCCCACTAACAGTGCATGAAGGTTCCCTTTTCTCTACATCCTCACCAACACTTATTTCCTGTCTTCTTGACAACAGCCATTCTGACAAGTGTAAAGTGATAGCCCATTATAGTTTGATTTGCACTTCCCTGATGATTAGTGATGTTGAGCATCTTTTCATGTGCCTGTTGGCCATCTGTATATATTCTTTGGAAAAATGTCTACTCAGGTACTCTGCCTTTTTTTTTAATCAGGTTGGTTTTTTGTTTTGTTTTTTGTTTTTCTTTTTACTCAGTTGTATGCATTCTTCATATATTTTGAGTATCAACCACATGTAGTATATGTGATCTGCAAATATCTTAATATCTTCTTCCATTTGGTAGGCTGCCTTTTCATTTTGTTGATGGTTTCCTTCACTGTGCAGAAGCTTTTCAGTTTGATGTAGTCCCATTTGCTGATTTTTGCTCTTGTTTCCCTTGCCTTTGAGGTCAGACCCAAAAGGCACTGTTAAGACTGATGTCAAGGAGCTTACTACCTGTGTTTTTTATTTTTAAAGTTTGGGTTTTTTTTTTTTAAGATTTTATTTATTTAGGGGCGCCTGGGTGGCTCAGTCGTTAAGTGTCTGCGTTCGGCTCAGGTCATGATCCCAGGGTCCTGGGATCATGACCTGAGCCGAAGGCAGTCACTTAACCAACTGAGCCACCCAGGTGCCCCACTACCTATGTTTTTTTCCTAGGAATTTTATGGTTTCAGGTCTTACATTCAAATTTTTAATCCATTTTGAGTTAATTTTTGTGTATGGTGCAAGATAGTAGTCTAGTTTCATTCTTTTGCATGTAGCTGTCCAGTTTTCCCAGCACCATTTATTGGAGAAACTGTCCTTTCCCCATTCTATATTCTTGCCTCCTTTGTCTTAAAGTTAGTTGAACAAAAATGTGTGGTTTATTTGAGTTCTCTATTCTGTTCCATTGATTTATATGTCTGTTTTTATGCCAATACCATACTGTTTTAATTACTAGAGCTTTGTAATATAGTTTGAAATCAGGGAGCATGGTACCTTTGGCTTTGTTCTCCTTTCTCAAGATTGTTTTTTTGGCTGTTTAGGGTCTTTAGTGGTTCCATGTAAATTTCAGAATTATCTGTTCTATTTCTGTGAAAAAACAATGCCATTTGAATTTTGATACAGATTACACTGAACCTGTAGCTTGCTTTGAATAGTATGGACATTTTAATAATAGTAATTCTTCCAATCAATGAGCATGAAATATCTTTCCATTTATTTGTGCCTTCTTCAATTTCTCTCATCAGTGTCTTAGAGTTTTTCAATATATAGGCCTTTCACCTCCTTGGTTAAATTTTATGCTTGGGTATTTTATTCCTTTTTAAGTGACTGCAAATAGGTTTGTTTTCTTGATTTCTCTGGTAGTTCATTATTAGTGTATACAAATACAACAGATTTTTTTATATTTTTTATCCTGAGACTTTCCTGAATTCATTTATTAGTTCTAACAGTTGTATGGTGAAGTCTTTAGGGTTTTCTATATATAGTATCATGTCATCTGCAAATAGTGACAGTTTTACTTCCTTTCCAAACTGGATGCCTTTTTCTTTTTCTTTTCCTTTTTTTTTTTTTTTTTAAGATTTTATTTATTTATTTGAGAGAGAGAGAATGAGAGAGAGCACATGAGAGGGGGGAGGGTCAGAGGAGAAGCAGACTCCCTGCCAAGCAGGGAGCCCGATGCGGGACTTGATCCAGGGACTCCAGGATCATGACCTGAGCTGAAAGCAGTCACTTAACCAACTGAGCCACCCAGGTGCCTGCTTTTTTTTTTTTTTTGGTTGCCTTTTTCTTTTCTTGCCTAACTGCTGTGGTTAGGACTTCCAAAACTATGTTGAATAAAAGTGACAAACATGGGCATCCTTGTCTTGTTTTTGATCTTAGAGGAAAATCTTCTGGCTTTTCACCATTGAGTATGATGTTAGCTGTAGGTGTGTCAACATTTCTTGTAAGGATGGTTTAGCAATTATGAACTCCTTTAGCCTTTGCCTGTCAGAAAAACTCTTTATCTCTCCTTCAATTCTGAATGATAACTTTGCTGGGTAGAGTATTCTTGGTTAGAAGTTTCTTCATTTCAGCAATTTTAATGTCATGCCACTTTCTTCTGGCCTGCAAAATTTCTGCTGAATAATATTCTGATAGCCTTACGGGGTTCCCCTTATAAGTAACAATTTATTTTTCTCTTGCTGCTTTTACGATTCTCTTGTTATCTTTAACTTTTGACATTTTAATTATAATGTGTCTTGGTGTGGATTCTTTGAGTTCATCTTATTTGGCATTCTCTAGTATTCCTGGATCTAGATGTCTATTTCCTTTCCTCGGTTAGAGAAGTTTTCATCCATTATTTCTTCAAATACGTTTTTTGCTCCTTTTTCTTTTTCTTCTCCTTCAGGGACCCCTATAATGTGAATATTACTCCACCTGATATTATCTCTGAGGTCCCTTAAGTTAGCTTCATTTTTAAGAATTATTTTTCTTTTTGCTGCTCTGTCTGGATGAGTTCCATTGCTTTATCTTCTAGCTCATTGACCCATTCTTCTGCTTGTCCAGTCTGCTGTTGAACCTCTTGAGTATATTTTCTCAGTTTAGTTACTTTATTCCTAAGCTCTATGTCTTCTGTTTGGTACTTTCTTATATTTTCTATCTTTGTTGAAATTTTCACTTTGTGTTTATCCATTCTGCCGAGGTCGGTGAGCATCTTTATGACTATTACTCTGAATTCTTTATCCAGTAGATTACTTACCTCTATATCATTAAGGTCTTTTTCTGAAGTTTTGATCTTATTCTTTCGCTGGGAACATATTTATCTGTTTCCTCATTTTGCTTGACTCTCTGTGTTTGTTTCTATGTATTAAGTGAAACAATCACCTCTGTCTTGAAGTGGCCTTGGGTAGGTGATGAACTTTCTTATTCAACCTTGCCCTAGCTCTGTCCCTCAAACTTCTGTGATTGTCTAAACCACCTGACATTCTTGATATGTCCCCATTTTGAGGGTGTGTCAAGAACCGTCTTAATGTGGTCTTTTTATCCTTTGTTATGGAGAAACAGTTCATCTGTTTTCAGATCTTTTTCAGGGAGAAATGATCCATTCATAGCTGTAGATTTGGTGTGTTCCTACATTGCCATCTTTGGAAACTGAAAAGGAAAGTTCCTACATTGCCATCTTTGGAAACTGAAAAATCAGAATGAAAAGAAGGATCCTTTTGCATCAATTGTCTTAAGTTGGGTTTCCTAGAAGCAGAGATGGAATTGAAGTGACTTCTGAGAAGGAGTGCCTCAGGAGAAGAGGAGAGGGAGTCCTCAAAGTCTCCTTTATTTTTTTTAAGATTTTATTTATTTTTTTGAGAGAGAGAGAGCATGAGCAGGGAGGAGGAGAAGAGGGAGAAGCAGACTCCCCGCTGAGCAGGGAGCCTGACACAGGACTTGATCCCAGGACTCTGGGATCATGACCTGAGCTGAAGGCAGACGCTTAACTGACCACCCAGGTGCCCCAAAGTCTCCTTCATAACTAAATCCTTAACTTCTGTCCATAAAAATACTTATACTTGTCCTAAGTTAAGGAAAAATCCCTTCAAATATGCTATATCTTTAAGATATGATAAGTTCTCTCTGAGAATTCTCACAAACCAAACACATTAAAGCACTACTGCCCCTATATCTTCATCAACCTTTTCATTTGCCCATTTGCTGTCCTGAAATTGCCCTCTCCAAGGTCTTCAAATATATCCAAATGACCAAATCAAATCAAATGGCCTTTCCTCACTTCTTATTCATCCTGACCACTGTGGTATTTGACATTGTTGACCAAATCCTTCCTTCCAACAAGCCCCTCCTCCCTGGATATCTATGACAGTGTATCAATATACCAAACAACCTCCTATTTTTTTTTTTTTTCTCTCTTTCCTGACAAAATAGCACTTCTTCTCCTCACCTAAATGTGGTTATGTCCCAAGGCTCAAACTTTGGTTCCCAACATTTTTTATTCTAATAATAACGAAAGATTGAGTCATAGCCACATTCCTTATACTCGACCCAAGAGAACTAACATTATGTTGTAGAGAAATACAAAAGAGAATAGATGTAGGACAGACCATCAGGAGACGTCTAAATTTGAGGTTGGAGAATAGGGTTGGGTCAATGGAGAAAGAACAACACAGAGGAAAAACAAGAAATTAAGAAAAATACTACGTTCTTACTATGCACAAGACACTATCCCAGGTCCTTTCATATGTGTGCCACCCCATTTAGTTCTCAAAACAGTCCCAAGAGTCAGATATTTTATTTCTCTTTGCAGGAGTTAAGCAGCAGCACAAAACCACATAGCTATGAAACAGGTCACCTGATGAGGAAGGCAGCATGGTGAAATGCAAAGAACAGAAACTTTAGGGTCATATAGCTTTAACTCTGCCACTTGCTACTGCATGGCTTCAGCCAAACCACTTAAACTTTTGTTGTTCAGCTTCCTCATTCATAAAATGGTGACAAAATTAGTTGAAGGTATTGTAAATAAGGTGTATAAAGTACCTAGTAAATAGGAGGTGCTCATAAATAGTTGTAGTTATTATTATTATGAATCTATAAATATAATTTATTTTTATAACAAAAGGGAATGCTAAGGAAGGCTAAGGAAGGCAAAGGAAGAGCTTCAAGACGAGAAGCTAATGTTTCTTCCAAGGTATAGTCCAAGCCCAGACTGAAGCCTGGGCTTCTCATGGCTGTACAACCTTAGGGAAGAGATCTCAGCAATTTCCTATCTACAGGAGGCATGTCTGTGAGAAAGGCAAAGAAGCAGTTCCCCTCTAAGAGTCAATCAGAAAAATGCAAGTCACAGTCATCTTTTGATCTGGAAGAATGCTCAACCCAGTAACTTATATTGCCTAGAGGTCATATGTCCCCAAATGAGAGTGTTTGTATTACTACCGAATCTTATGAGAAGCTATGGCTAGCTTTTCTAGATAAGTTATTTTGACAAAAATTTTTAAAAGGCAAAAAAAAAAAAAGTGGGGCACCTGGGTGGCACAGTCGGGTAAGTGTCCAATTCTTAGTTTTGGTTCAGGTCATAATCTCAGGGTCATGATCTCAGGGTCATGAGATCAAGCCCCACATTGGGCTCTGAGCTCAGCGTGGAGTCCGCTTGAGATTCTCCCTCTCCTCTGCCCCTCCTGCTTGTGTGCTCTCTCTCTCTCTCTCAAATAAATAAATAATAAATCTTTTTTTTTTAAAGGCAAAAAAAAGTTGTTTTGACAAAATTTTTTAAAAAGAGCAATAATAGAGTGGCGGCTGGCTGGCTCAGGCAGTAGAGCATGTGACACCTGATCTTGGGTTTGTGAGTTCGAGCCCCACGTTGGGTGTAGAGATTATTTAAAAAAAAAAAAAAGAAGGAGAAGGAGGCACCTGGGTGGCTCAGTCAGTTGGGCGTCTGCCTTCAGCTCAGGTCATGATCTCGGGTCAGGGTGGTGGGGAGCCCACGTCGGGCTCCCTGCTCAAGTCTGCTTTTTCCTCTCCCCTCTACCCCTCCTCCCCCACTTGTGTGCACTCACTCTCTCTCTCAAATAAGTAAATAAAATTAAAAAAAAAAAAGAACAATAACAAAAAGGTGAAGGATTTAAGCCTCTGTAGATTTAGAAAGATCAGACTACAAAAAATCCTGAATATTCTCCATATGTACTTTATAGCAGGACACAACATTCCTTTTGCCATAATAATAAATTAAAATGTGATCATCATCATGGTAAACCAAAAGTGAACAGACAGAAAGAAAAACACAACCTGACCAGAAGGGCCGAAAGAAGCATTAACGCCCATGAAGATATTTCAGACAGCAGCTGCAGACTGTTCCCAGACACTCTGATAATGGAGAACATAATTAGTTTTCCTTAACAAAGAAAAATAAAAGAACTGATGAGGTTAAAACCCATAAATTAATTCAATTCAATGAGTGTTTGTGTTTGTTCAAAGGGATCCTCTGCGTTTAAAACTGAAGGTCACGGGAGTTACACAAGACACAAACAAATGGCATGAAGGGTACACAGGTATTATTCATTTACTCATTAATTCATCTGTTAAATATTCATTACACACTGTATGCAAAAGACTATGTGTTAAACTTTAGGAAAGGGGGTGAATAAGATGCAGTTTCTGTCTTCTAGAATCTCAGGTCTTGTGGAGAGAGAGTAGTAAATAAACCCCAGCACAGTTTATCAGGGCATGGAAGAAGATGCACAGAATGCCACTGAGAAGAGATAACTGGAGGGGTGGTGAGGGGGAAGAGAACAGGTGGAGGGAGATGGGAAAAGATTTTCTAAGGTCAACATGTAAACTGAGAATCGAAGGCCTAAGAGGATTTAGTCAGACAGGCCAAAGGCTAGTGGCGTGGGAAAAAGTAGAGAATTCCTGACAGAGAAAACAGCGTGTACAAAGGCACAAAGTTCCCAAACACCACAGGCCAGTGCCAGTCCAGAATAATTTTTTCAACAGTCTCTGGCAAAATGAGGAAAATACAGGCGATGAATGAGGCTTTTATATTTTATTTTTAATTAGCAGCCAGTTTTTTTTCCCCGAGATTGTGTGCTTTCTACATTTTGAGGTAACATATAAAGTCTTTAATGAAAAGTTGGTATTTTATCATTTCCTTATTTGCCAAAATATAAAATTATCAGGACTGTCCATTTATTTGGTTATTTGATGACTTTCTTCCCCATTAAATCCTAAATCTGGGAAATCCTGAACACGATTAACAGAGCCACAAGACTTGGCATGATTAGAAAGGCAGAATACACGTGGCAAATAAATATGCCATAGTTTACACAGGAGATTAAATTTGGAAAGTAGGCAAAGACCAGATTATGAAGGGCTTTATGTGGCTAGTTAAGAAGTTTAAGACTTTAGGGGCACCTGGGTGGCTCAGTCGGTTAAGCATCTGCCTTCAGCTCAGGTCATGATCCCAGGGTCCTGGTATCAAGTCCCGCGTCGGGCACCTTGCTCAGCAGGGAGCCTGCTTCTTCCTCTGCCCCTCCCCCTGGTTGTGCGTTCTTTCTCTCTCTCTCAGATAAATAAAATCTATTAAAAAAGGAGAGGTTTAAACTTTATCCCATAGGCAAAAAGGCAGAGAGTAACATTCAAAAAAGTGAAGAATTAGCAAGTATGATGCTGGGCAAGTCACTTACTCTCTTTCTCTGGTGCTTGTTTGTAAAATGCTGATGCTGATAAAGATCCCACACCTACTTTTGAGTACTTAAATGAAAATCAAGATGAACTGAAATACTCCATAAATTATAATGTATACTCCAAAGGTAATGGGTTAATGTTAATAAGATCCTCCCTTTCCTCTAAATACATAGATAAACCAACCAGCTTTAAAACTCCCCCTCCTCTATTTCCCTGATTGCTTCTGGCCAGGATACTGGACCAACAGGTCCTATTGACAGGACATGAAGGGATGATGCAGACAGTCAGACACTTCTGACTTGTTCGAAGGCATGTCTCTTAGATTTTGAGTTATAACCAATGAACGGCATGTCTCTTAGATTTTGATTTTTATTTGTGACAAAGGACCACCTACTAACAATCTACAAAGTTCATTTTTTAAGAGTTATTAAAATTTAGTATTCAAGAACTAGAATCATCACGTTTTGAGAGTTTACCAAGGATGTCATTCAAAATTCTACAAAGAGGCCTGGCTTCTGTGCAACACTTGGCTACGTAACAACGCTTCCTTTGTGCCTGACACATGCAGTTTTGAAATTCCCACAATTGTTAGAAAAGACATGTTTTATCAGTGCATCATCAGTGTTGTGGGGAATTGGCTGTAATTTTCAATTGCTACTGCTTTTGTTTGTAAATATAAATTACCTTAGTCATTGTTGAATTAACTAAAAGGCAGACTATGTTTGTATTTGGTGTGCCAAACAAGTAAGGGCATCACAGAAATGGGGGAAAAAAGCAAATTTTAAAAAATAATTTGATACTTGAATTTCTAAAAAGCATTGTAGTCAATATGCGCAAATTCAAAAAACTCTGCTAAACCAAGCATCCCATATTCTTTGTAATGCTTAGGTTCTCTAAAAGTCTTAATCAGAACTTTTGATTAATTTAGCAAATAACTTTAGTTTCTACTGCATTATTGGACTAACCATTTGGCATGTCAAGATCAGTATTTGCATGACAGTATTTTATGCCATCATTTTCGAAAAATTTAATTTGAGACCTATCTGTATTACTTACAATTCAAATATGACTCATCCATAAATGTGCTGGTATAATAATAGCCCATGGTTAGTAAGCTTTGGAAGCAAGCTAACCTGAATTTGAATTCTGGTCCTATCTCTTAATACATAAGAGACTTTGTATATGTTCCTATAAACTCTCTAAGCCTCAGTTCTCTCAACTGGAAATAAGAGTAAAATAGTATCTATCTTATAGATTAGCAGAGAAAACTAAATAAGATCATGCATTTAAGTCCTTTTGCATGGAACCTGTCACATTGCTCAAAGTTAGCCATCGTTATTGTCATTACTATTTGAATTCATCTTTTCACATAAAGTAATACTAGGTGATATAGAAGGACAACAAAACTCAGTGCATTAAAATCACCAAATAAACACACTTGAGTTTGCCAACAAAGAAAATAGGAAAAGCACAGAACACATGCTGAAGGAGTTATTTCTACACATAAAGCATCAGGAATAGAAATGGGATAATATCCAAGGGAGCTGAAAATAAGAAGCAAGAGAATTCCAGCCTGTGCCAAAGAGTTTGGGTAACCACTTGTTCATAAATGTCACCGTATTTCAGGGGTGCCTGGGTGGCTCAGTCGTTGAGCGTCTGCCTTTGGCTCAGGTCATGATCCCAGGGTCCTGGGATCGAGCCCCACATCAGGCTCCCTGCTCGCCGGGAAGCCTGCTTCTCCCTCTCCCACTCCCCCTGCTTATGTTCCTGCTCTCGCTGTCTCTCTCTCTGTCAAATAAATAAAATCTTTAAAAAAAAAAAAGTCACCCTATTTCAGTGAACCTAGACAACTAAGCCAAATACCCTTGATGTTCAACAACAAAACAGAATCATTGGAATATACACAAATTGTACCAGAATTGATTAATTTATGCATAAGCTCAATTTGACAATTTTTATGGTAAGTACACTTTAAACTTCTCAACAGGTGCTTTTATATCTGGAATATGCTGGGATGTCCATGGAGCCAAAGGCATGTGGTGCCAGTGGGAAGGTATCTTAGGCCATATGGGCTGATCAGTTGGTGGTCAGATACCTGGCACAAGTAGATATGCTCTGTTTATACCTTGGTAGTTGCTCATAATGCAAATTTAGAGATTTTTATTTTTTAAAAGTTTGTCTATTGAAAAAGTACTTGGTTGTATTTGCTCCGTGTGTGTATGTGTCTATGTTTTGGTGTGTTGCAGGGCAAGGGGGACACCTAGAATAAGCACTCTGTGGTCCTTAAAGCACTGAGTTGGTTTATCTGAGAAGAATAAAGGAAGAGAATATGTATGTCAGGGAGTATGCCTCTCCCAGCCATCCAGACCCCTACTAGCTCAATCCTACCAGGTGCACAAACATCCACTGCAAAATGGGCTAAAACAGAGGAACCGACAAAGTAGCCCAGCCTTACACCCTCCCTTTCCCTCCTCCATGCTCATTAGTACCAGCATTCATTATAGATCTTTAGTCATCAAAAAAAGCTCAAATATAGTTATCTCCTGTTATCAAGAAGAGAAGGAAGCCAGCCAGTATGTTTTCTAACAGGCTTTTAACCTCTTCCTCTATTTATGCCATCATGGTGATAGCCTTGGCTTTTCACTCACTGGAGCATCTACTGGAGGATCGTTTGAAGATAATTCAACATATAATGGATAAAAGCATTACGGGAACACATCAAGAATCCCATCTAACAACTGAAAAAAACTTTAAGGATAAAAAAGTAAAATGGTAACTAGCTCAACTGGCAGGAAAAAAAAAATGCCATTTCAGCCCAGATTCCATGACTGATGGATGTATTCAGGATGAGAGTACATAGATAATGTCAAATTTGCCTGTCGGTCTAGTTTTGAATAGTAGCACTTGAGGCTCAAACCATATTTATTGTATATCTTCCTTCTTTGCCATTAACTCTACTAAATCATTTTTAATCTAGAGGGTTTTCTGCTGAGTCTCCTAGATCTGCCCATTCTATGCTAATCCCATTGTCTGCACTCTCCATGGGGCTCTTGGCATGACTGCCTCTGAGCTCCTGTCCCTGCCTCTGCCAATCTGCCCCATGCCATACCAGATCTGTACTCCTAATCACAGTTATCAAGTTACTTCCACACCAAAGAACTTCCAGTAGCTCACAAACTTTTATTGAACCTCGTCCTAACTGCTCAAGATTTTCTTTCATTTTCATACCCACATAATTCTGCTGAAGCCAGCCATTCAGCACTAACTTACAAACAAAACCATTTCTCATGCTGTCTTTCCCAGGCTCACAATGTGCCATTACATTTCCCTGCTGATTCAAATACCATTCATCCTTCAGGAGTAAGTTCAGCACTCTTCTCTACTCCTAAGCACCACTACTTAGTTGTCTGACCCACTAGCTAAAAGCACCTGGATATCAGGGACAATGCCTTACCCTTTCTTTGTCTCCCCCCATCAAAGCTATCATCATAGTAGGAATTCAACAATGATCTGTTGAATAAAAAAAGATGTGCTAAGTAGAGTTGCAAATACTACCACTTGCAAGTAAGAGGTTCCTATTTTTGACATTTCTCCTACTCCTTATCCATCCCTATCACAACCACCCAAGATAGACCTGCGCCTTACTAACAAAAGACTTAGTTTAGAGCAACGAATCTTCCTCTGAAATAAGATTCATGCAGAGAAAATATAGCAAATTTAACACATATCAACTTTTTAAACCTATCACTCTTTCCTCTCTTCTGAAGAGAACTTCTGTTTGCCTTTTGCTTTCCTTTTTTCCACAAAAATCTGAACTATTTTCTTTCCCTCCCTCCTGTGCTCCTTTCTAAAGTAATGACATTTCCAGAAACCAGAGTCATCTGATTTAAGCCTCTCTCAGTGATCTGTGTTTCCTGTCAAACTGAGGACCTTATGGTAGTGAAGGACAAGAGAATATGCAGCAAGAGGTCTTGAAGTAGTGAAGAAATTATGAAGTTTCAATAATTTGGAAAAGATGAAAGTGGTTAGGGCAAACAAATAAACCAATTCAGGAAGCCCCTTGCCTCCAAAAAATAAACCCTCTCATAGAAAGGCAATGATGAAATCTACTGTTCTTAAAGTCAGACATCCAATCATACCTTGCTTCCAATCACCATAATGGTATATCTAGATGCTTATTATATCAACCGCAGATTTCCACCGAAGCTACTAAGACAGGATACATTTTGGGATGAAATTTGGTGACTAGATTTAGAGGATCCATAAACAATAAGCAGGGGAAGGAAGGGAGAGAGAAAGAGACAGAGAAGGAAGGGGGGTGGAAGAGGAAAGGGAAGGGAAGGAAAGGGAGGGGAGAGGAGGGGAGGAAAAGAAGAATAAACAGAGAAAATAGATGAGTGTGAGCCCTGAAGCCAGAAACTCCTGAGTTTGCATTCTGGCTCAGCCACTCCCTAATTCTCTAAGCTCCACTTTTCTTCATGTCAGTAACTTGCCCAAATCACAGAGCTAAAAACTGATGAGAAGTTAAGATTCAACAGAAGACAGACAGAGAATAGGAAGACAAAAGAAATCCAGCATTGAATTCATTGAAGAAATGCTGAAAGCATGCCCATTAAAGAACATAAGACACAAGAAGTAAATATTAGGAAAGAGAACAGATTACCATTATGTATAAGATACATAAATATAGAAGTGCATATCTGGAAAACCCAAGAGGATAAACTAAAAAACAAAGCAAAACAAAAAAAAACTACACTAAGAAACTTAAATAAGGTGGCTTCCCATAAATAAATAATAACTTTCCTATATATAAACAATAATCACAGAAATAATTATGAAAACAAGATACTTCTTGGTAAAAAAAAAAAATAGCATCAAAAACAAAATATCTAGGAGTAATCTCAATAAGAACTGAGCAAAATCTAAAAGAAAAAAACTATATACTCTGCTTAGGGAAATAAAACAAGGATTAAATATACAAGTAAACATATATTACTCTTGGATAGAAAGTTTCAATTTTAAAATAATGTATCAATGAATGAAATTCAAATAAAAATATCAACAGAAATCATCTGAACTTGAAAAGCAATCTCAATTGTACCTAGGAGAAAAATATGAAAGAATGACAAAGAAAATTCTGGCAAAAAAAACAATAACTGGCCTTATGAGATATTAAAATATACTGTAAAGCTACAGTAATTGATACAGTATGGCTGTAGAATAGAATTAATCAGATAAAGCTATGGAAGAAAAGTGGGACTTCCAAAATAGACCCACACAGATAGGATTATCTAGCATGGGTAAACTTGGTATGTCAAATGAGTGGAAGGAGGTAAGATTTTTGTTTTTGCTGTTGGGTAATTATGCTAGAAGATACAGGGAAAATACTGGATATCTCTCCCTCATTATACTAAAATAAATCATAGATAGGTCAGAAATTTTAATGTAAAAATATTAAATCATAAATATACTAGATGAAAATATCTTGGGCTGCAGGAATCATGACACAAAGGTTCAAAAGCCATAAAAGAAAAAACTGATGAAGTTGATTGTTAATTATTTTTAAAGTCTTCACAAAAAAAAATTATAAACATAAACATAAGACAAAAGACAAACTGGGAAAAGTATGTGCCACAGATACGGCAAAGAGCCACAGTCCTTTAACAAAGGACACTTTGGGTATCAAAAAGGAAGAGATGAACAACTCAAGAAGAAAATAGGCAAAAGACCTAGAAGTGCCCTTCATAGGAGAGGAAATCTTCAGGAATAATAGTAATAAAAAAATGTAAAATGAAGCTCAGTCTCATTAATTAAGATTACAATTTTTCACCTATATATTAGCAAAAGATTTATTTTATTTTATTTATTTGACAGAGACAGATAGCGAGAGCAGGAACACAAGCAGGGGGAGTGGGAGAAGGAGAAGCAGGCTTCCTGCCTAGCAGGGAGCCCTATGCGGGGCTCGATCCCAGCACCCTGGGATCATGACCTGAGCTGAAGGCAGACGCTTAACGACTGAGCCACCCAGGCACTCCAGCAAAACATTTTTTTAAGATTTTATTTATTTATTTGAGAGAGTGAGAGACAGCATGAGAGCAGGGTGGGGGCACAGAGAGAAGTAGACTCCCCGTTGAGCAAGGAGCCAGACCCAACCCAGGGCTCGATCCCAGGACCCTGGGATCACAACCTGAGCCAAAGGCAGATGCTTAACGGACTGAGCCACCCAGGCGCCCTAGCAAAACATTTTAAGGTTAATTATATTCCGTATTGGAACAGCCAACAGGCTCTTGGTCACAAAAAAGATGACTTCAATTGGAAGACAATTCATAAATATCAATTTTAAAATTCAATGTCTTATTTCATGACCCTGAAATTTTCCCTTTAAGAAGCTATCCTGTAGAGATAATTACAGAAGCAGAAAAATGTATTCCAGGATGTTTGTTAAGCCATTTCTCATTTTAAAAAATAAAGAAAAGAAAGATACTATGGTCAACCCTAAAATGCAATTTCATATTCTCTCCATCTTTTTTAAAAAATAAGATAATGTTGCTTTGTGCCACACATACTAAATGAGGTATCCACTAACCCATATGTTGTGGGTAGCAAAAAGAAGATGCTGTCAAAAATGATTTTTATATGATTTGATTATTACTTAATAAATACATCAGTTATCCATTACTATATAACAAATTACTCCAAAATTCAGCAGCTTCAAACAATAAAGATTTATTTTCTAACACAGTTTCTGAGGGTCAGGAGTGTCTTAGCTAGATGAGCTCAGGGTCTCTCGTGAACTTGCAGTCAGGCTATCGGCTGGGAGCTGCAGTCAACTAAAGCTGGAGGGTCTACTTCTCAGTTCATTCATGTGGCTCTTGGTGGCCTTGGTTCCTTGCTGGCTGTTGACCAAACACCTCAGTTTCTTACCACATGTTCCTCACCAGTGCCTTACCACAGCTCCAAATTGCCTGAGTGTCCTCACAACATGGGAGCTGGCTTCTCCCAGAACAAGCGACCCAATAGAGAAAGAGAGCACGCAAAACGGAAGCCACCGTCTTTATAAATCTAATCTCAGAACTGCCATACCATCAGTTCTGCAGTATTCCATTCAATTCTAGAAGTAAGTCACTAAATCTAGCCCACACTCAAAAGGAGGGGATGACACATGAATACCAGGAGGTGGGGATCATTAGGAGCCATATTAGAAGCTATCACTATGTGTAATATATGTATATGGAGTGTAGTTAGATGTTTCTATAGATTTAAATTTTTAAAAACTCATATACAGTAGGGGAATTATATATCCTGGTTAGTCTGAAATAGTCCTAGTTTACACCTACTATCCTGGAATAATGATAGTATCAAAACATTAACACTGTTTACCTCTAGGGAAAGAGACTGAGAAGACTTTTATGCTTGCTTAATATACACCTGTATAAAGTTTTAATGTTTACAATAAAAATGCATTACCTTATAAATAATTTTCAAAAGACAGAAATTGCACTTCTAACAGAAATTAGACCTCTGGGGCGCCTGGGTGGCTCAGTCGTTAAGCGTCTGCCTTTGGCTCAGGTCATGATCCCATCGGGCTCCCTGCTCAGCGGGAAGCCTGCTTCTCCCTCTCACACTCCCCCTGCTTGTGTTGCCTCTCTCGCTGTCTCTCTCTCTGTCAAAAAATAAATAAAATCTTAAAAAAAAAAAAAGAAATTAGACGTCTAGATAATCCTTCAGAATAACTCAAAATATTGTCACACAGATTCAATTTCAGAGACAGTGACTGAGTTCGAAAGAAGTTTCTGGGGATTTCCACAATGGAGAGAAGACAAAGAATAACTTCCTTTTTTAGGTAACACAGAAAAAGTCTCCAAACAGTGGCTGTTCCACTCCTGTTTCTCACAGTTGTATAGGTTTTAGTCTCCCTGACCATGGCATAGTTTGTATGATTTCTTGGCATCCACCTCACAGATATAAATGGAAATAACCAAGTGGGCTATGACAGCAAGATAGGAGAGCCCAAAAAACCTCTAAAATTAAGCCACTGGGATGAATCAGAGATGCCAGGCAGAAAGAAGGAAAGAGACAGCTTGCCCAAGGCTTGAGCACACTGCTTTATTTGCAGGATCATTGAGGAGTAAATAGTAAAAGTGGTCTTGGATATTAACAATAGTCAAATACAACAAGAATTAATTCACTTTCATAGACTGAAATTTTTCCATTTGAGATTCTTTCCTTTGTAATAAGACACTACAGTATAAGGAGGCATCAGGATTTAACTTGAAGCCCTGAATGTCAATGTTGATCTTACTGCAAAGGAACAGTCTGGCACAATAAGGGGCCCTAGAACCCTAACGCCCATGAGCCCTAGAGCCAGAAAGACCATTTCCTAACTGCATAATTTTGAGTGAGATCCTAAAGCTCCTTTTGCTTCAGTTTCTCCATCAATAAAATAGGACTGTCTTAGTCTTTTCAACAAATAGTGTTAAAACAACTGGACATCCCCATGCAAAAAAAAAAAAAAAAATTATTAATCTAGACACAGACCTTATACCTTCACAAAATTAACTCAAAATGGATCACAGAGCTAAATGTAAAATGCAGAACTATGAAACTCCTAAATGATAACATAGGAGAAAACCTAAATGACCTTGGGTATGGCAATATTTGAGATACAACACCAAAGGCACAATCTAAGAAAGAAATAATTGCTAAATTGGACTCCATTAAGATTTAAAACTTTCGCTCTGTGAAAGACAATGTCAAGAGAACAAGAAGACAAGCCACAGACTGGGAGAAAATATCTGCAAAGACACAGCTGATAAAGAATTATTTTTCAAAATACACAAGAAACACTTAAAATTCAATAATAAGAGGGCACCTGGGTGGCTCAGTCGTTAAGCGTCTGCCTTCGGCTCAGGTCATGATCCCAGGGTCCTGGGATCAAGCCCCACATCAGGCTCCCTGCTCCGCGGGAAGCCTGCTTCTCCCTCTCCCACTCCCCCTGCTTGTGTTCCTGCTCTCACTGTCTCTCTCTCTGTCAAATAAATAAATAAAATCTTTAAAAAAAAAAAAAATTCAATAATAAGAAAACAAACAATCCAATTTAAAAATGGGCCCCCCACCAAACAACAACAACGACAAAAAAACAAAATACCAAACTCATACATACAGAGAACAGACTGGTGGTTGCCAGAAGTAAGGGGTACGCAAAATGGATGGAAATGATCAAAAGGTACAGAATTCCAATCATAAAATAAGTAAGTGCTCGGGATGTAATGTGACTGTAGTTCATAATACTGCATTGTATATTTAAAGTTGCTAAAAGAGTAAATCTTAAAGGTTTTTATCACAAGTAAAAAAAGAATTGTGATTATGTGGTGACAGATGTTAAGTGGACTTACTATAGTGATCACTTTGCAATATACACAAATATTAAATCATTATGTTGTACATCTGAAAATTATATAACATTATATGCTAATTACATCTTGATTTTTTTTTAATGGTCTGAAGACCTTAAGACACCTCACCAGATGGCAAATAAACATGTGAAAGATGCTCCACATCATTTGTCATCAGGGAAATGCAAATTAAAACAACAATAAGATACCACTACATACCCATTAGAGTGGCCAGAATCAAGAACAATGACAACACCAAATGCTCGCTAAGATGTGGAGCAACAGGAACTCTCATTCATTGCTGGTGGGAATGCAAAATGGTATAGCCACTTTGGAAGACAGTTTGGCAGTTGCTTACAAAATTAAACATACTGTTATCATACAATCCACAATCATACTCCTTGGTATTTACCTGAAGGAGTTTATTCAGCTATATATTCACTTAGCTAGGCATCCACCTCTTTAACATTTATTGAGTCGGTATGCTAATGCCTTAAATCTGTGAGGCCAAACTGTTTGTGGTTTTTTATAACTCATAACTGCCAAACTTTGGAAGCAACCAAGACATCCTTCAGTAGGTGAATGGATAAAAAAAACTGTGGTACATACAATGGAATATTATTCAGCGTCAAAAAGAAGTGAGTTATCAAGCCATGAAGACATAGAGGAAACATAAATGCTTATTTCTAAGAGAAAAAAAGCCAATTTGAAAAGGCTACATACTATATGATTCCAACTATATGGCATTCTGGAAAAGGCAAAACTATGGAAACACTAAAAAATCAGCCCAGCATTGAGGGAGAAAGGAGGGATGAATAGGTGGATCACAGTGGATTCTCAGGGCAATGCAACCACTTTGTATGTTACTATAATGATAGATACGTGTCATTACACATTTGTCCAAACGCTTAGAATGAACAACGCCAAGGCTGAAAAGATGAACTATAGACTTTGGGTGATTATAATGTGTCAATGTAGGTTCATCAATTGAGGCAGCATTCTGGGGAAGGTGTTGATAATTGGGGTGGCTATGTAAATATGCAGCTGGGGGTATACGGGAAATCCCTGAACTTTCCTCATAATTTTGCTGTGAACCTAAAACTGCTCTAGAAAAATTAGGTCTAAAAAAAAAAGAAGACCCAACTTGCTCCTGGGGGCTTTTAAGAAGGAAAGGATTCATGAGCCAAGAAATGAGGGTAGCCTCTAGAAGCTGAGGCCAGCCTTCAATTAGCAGCCAGCCAGGAAATGGCCACCTCCACCATACAACCACAAGGAAGTGAATTCTGCCAACAACCCAGATGAGGAAGGAAATGGATCCTCTTCTAGAGCCTCCAGAAAGGACTGCAGCTTGTTGATACTTTGATTTTAACCCACTGGGACTCATGTTAAACTTCTATCCTACAAAAGGATAAAATAGTAAATTTGTGTGATTGGGGGGGGCAGATTATCTTATAGGGCTGTTATCATGACGTTAACATACATGAAGTATTTAAAAGAGGGTCTGACACATAGTAAGCACTCTTTAAATGCTAGCTGTCAGCACCACCTACAATCTAAATGGCCTTAAAGAAATAATTACTCACAGCCTGATTCTTTGTAAAATAAGGATAATAATACCTCCCTCACAGAGTATTTGTGAATGCCAAATGATAACACTGTGTAAAGTCCTTAAAATAGTGCCTAGCATATGGCAGATAAAAAATAAATAACAACTATGCTACTAAAAATATCATTATTGCTTAAAAAATCGAGCTGATTTTATTTTTTTACGAAGATTTTATTTATTTATTTGACAGAGAGACACAGTGAGAGAAGGAAGACAAGCAGGGGGAGTGGGAGAGGGAGAAGCAGGCTTCCTGCCAAGCAGGGAGCCTGATGTGGGGCTTGATCCCAGGACCCTGGGACCATGACCTGAGCTGAAGGCAGACGCTTAACGACTGAGCCACCCAGGCGCCCCAGAAATGGAGCTGATTTTAAAACCAAGAGTTTTTAAAACCAAGATGGACTGCTATTTTGCACATGAAAGCATCTAGCATAGTACTTGCACATAATTGGTGCTCAATAAATGTTCATTAAACATGAACTTAAGTTTCCATAGATTATCTCTACTCTAAAAGCCCAAAGGGAATTTTTTTAGACTGCTTAAAAGTTATAAATCCTGAAATTTGATACTTTAGGAGCAATCTTCCAGTTTCTTTATTGGTTCTTTCCTCTTGTAACAGGATGTTCAGTGGGATTTTATGCTGGAATCATGGTTTACATCCAAATCTGGAGACACTGCTGCTAAGTACCCTTCACTGACTTGAGAGGGCTACTGGATATATGGCCAGACCCCTAGCAGAGTTTGGGGGGGTGATCTGGATCCAGCCCCACCACACAACCACCCCCCAACCCTGGTCAACATAAAGGGAAATTAGGAGTGAGAGGAACCTGTTCAGGAGTGGCCCTGCTTCCCTTTCCTGAAGAGGAGGGAGCACTCAAGAAAATCAAGACTGGGAGTGCCTGCCCAAAGGGATAACATTCCCCAGCTGGAGTCTGCTTAGCCAGCATACTTGGCAGTCTGCCCCCAAGCTTCCTGAGCAGAAAGAAAAGGAAATGAGGAAGAACTGGCAGCAGAAGAGTGACTCTAAATGGCATGGTGACAATTGGAGACATTTGTGGTAAGCCCCCAAAACAGGGGGCTGGGGGTTCTTCAACGCCTTGTTTGTTTTTTTGTTTTAAGATTTTATTTATTTATTTGAGAGAGAGCACAAGCAGGGGAGAGAGGCAGAGGGAAAGGGAGAAGCAGACTCCCCACCGAGCAGGGAGCCCAATGTGGGGCTTGATCCCAGGACCCTGATATCATGAACTGAGCTGAAGGCAGACGCTTACCCAACTGAGCCACCCAGGTGCCCCACTGAATGTTTTGTTTGTGATAAGAAACCTTGATCACCTGTTCAGTATGAAAGTGAACTGACCCACTGAGCATTTCCCGATTTCTGGGGCCCACAGGGATCGTTTAAGAAACAGTATGACTGAATTTTGTGACAGTACAAAAACGTACCCAGGAAATAAATGTAACAAAATATGAGGTTTTTCTCTCTTATCTGGGAGTTATGGTCAGAAGCCAGAATTAAGACCAACATGTGCTAATTACCCTATTTTTTAGGTTCAGAAAGCGGCCAGAAGTTGGAGCCAACCGCCTCCCCACAGGTCCTCTAAGTAGTACTAGACTGTGAAGCAGTCCTCTCGCCACACAGCTGATTCACATGGAGTAGGACCAGGGGAAAGGCACAGACTTGGGAGTGCCATGTTTTTTCATGAGGCTATTGCCTCATGTAGAGCAAGTGCCTTCTCTCCCTGCCAACAAAGGAAGAAGAAGGGTGGGGGATGTTCAAATAGAATCACTTGTAAAGACAATGAGGGTCTTCAATAAAGAGAAACAGGCATGTTATGCTTGGGCTGTTTGCGGCACTGGCCCTGCGCTGGCTCTGCGCTATCTCCTGTGAAAATTAACCAAGGAAAACCTCACTACGATGGGAGTCAGGAGGCCAGAAGGGGGAGCCCTCACACCGTACCACTCTACCTCAAGAATTATCAATTATATACACCCCCCCGCCCAGAAGAACCAACAAGGAAGAATCATCAATTACAGTTCCCAACAAGAAAAGATGTACATTGCATCTCTTACAAGAAATCAACTACCCCTGCAACTCAGCCAATGGGAAACCATCATCACCCTGAACTTTTGCCTTCCTTCAATGGACTTTCCTTTAGAACAACCCTTCTCAACTTCCTCCTTCTTCATAAAATAACGTTCCTCTCCTTTGTTGGCCTAGCCTATGGTTTTAGCCAACCGTTGCTTTTTCCAAATTGCAATTTTCCACTATCCCCAAATAAACCCATTTTTGCTAGTAAAATAACTTTTATTTTTAAGGGCAATGCTGGAAAGAAGAAACAGAAATGGAAAGAGACGGGGAGGCGGTGGGCTGTAAAAAATCCCTTCAGGGTGGCAAGAATGGGGAGCTGTCTGTGGATGGAGCACTTACTGGTATTCCACCTATGAAGGCTGCCCACCACGTGAAGGAACCAGACCAGTTTGCCTTAGAAGAGGTGGGCAGCCTGTTAGGATTCACCTGAGAAGCCACAATCATTAACAGAGAAAAAGGACTGTGAATGTCCTCCCTACCCAATGGGGAAGAGGTAGCTCCCAGAGGGGGGTGGAGTAGGGCTCTACCTCAGAAAAGGCCCTTCACACTTCCACTACATGCTCCTGGAGGTTCAGGTAGAGCCAAAGCAGGCAGGAAGGGTAGCCACAGGAGTTTTCATTGTGCTTTAAAATAAACTAAAACTGAGGGCCTCCTGGTGGCACAGTTGGTTGAACCCCCAACTCTGGGTTTCAGCTCAGGTTGTGATCTCAGGGTCATGACATTAAGCTCCACATGGGGCTCTGTACTCAACGTTGAGTCTGAGATTTTCTCTCCCTCTCCCTCTGCCCCTCCTGCTCATGTTCTCTCTCTCACTCTCTAAAATAAATAAACCTTTAAAGAATTAATTAAAATAAACAAAACTGAGCTAAGCACCAGAATAGACTGTCCCAATAATCAAGATGGATAAAAATTGATAAAATTTGACCACATTGGCCCAAAGACCCATTAGAGCCAGCTAAGTGGGGCGGGGAGTGGGAGTCAGGAGTTAGGGCTACCATGGCATGGTATTGGAGCAATGATTAGGAAAAAATAAAATGACTGTGTTTTTACCCCAAATTGAGACTCCTTAAACCACAGCATTCTATTTCCAGCCCCTCCCCCTTCTGTCAAACTCCCTCTCCTTTATTATGGCAGGGTGGCTAGGTTAAGTCAAGATCAGTTGCATACAGGGGCACCCAGATGGCTCAGTCGGTTAAGCGACTGTCTTCGGCTCAGGTCATGACCCTGGAGTCGTGGGATCGAGTCCCGAATCAGGCTCCCTGCTCAGCAAGGCGTCTGCTTCTCCCTCTGACCCTACCTCCTCTCGTGCTCTCTCTCTCAAATAGATAAATAAAATCTGTAAAAAAAAAAAAAAAAATCTTTAAAAAGGATCAGTTGCAAACAAAGTAAACAATCCCCATCCAAGCCAGCCTGCTTCTAGCTCTCTTTCATTCTACCAGTAATTGGGCTTTGCTTTCCCCCATGGACTCGTATCTTTTAGCAATGTTTTAAAGGGCTTTTTCCTCTCTTAGTATTTCACATGTTGCATAGGTTAACCAGAATCAAAAGATGTCATACCACTAAACTATACAAAGCCCTCTGGCCTCACAATCACTACGCAGGCCAGAAACAGAGTGGACCAGAGGAAGGATTTTGGCCCAAACACAGACACAGCTAAATTCTGAAAGTGAAGTTAAACTTGGGCTTGTTTTTCCTCCATAAAAAGGAGTTGAGAGATTATTTTGGAGAATATCGCTCTTCTTACAATGTATGCTGTGTGCTTATCCGTTCTACGAGGGGAAGGCCCATGTCTTCTTGGCTAGCTACTTGATTCTCAGCACCTAATAGGAGTACCTGGCACACAGAAGGCTCTGAATAGTTATTTGTTGAAAAAAGGAACGAGTGAAGGAGTGAACAAATGAATTGGTAGTGAATATTAATAGCACGGAGTCTCAATATTAGGTAATAAATGAAACTACCCCTGAAAGGTATTCAGACAGCTATGTACAGGCCTTGCAGAAAATGTAATGTTTTCATTCATAAAACAAGTACTTGTTAGACGGTCAGTAAGACTATGAGGGAGGATCAGAGGCAGACAAATATAAACAAGACTCAACGTCTGACCCTAAAGCACCAAAGCAACAGTACGTATAGCTGCTTCAAACAGGTGCAAAGGAGGAGAATAACACAGGATAGAGATGATTTAGTCCAGTATCAACACAACCAATCACCAACACTCAACTTCCAAAAAACCAACCTAACAAAATATCATCATGGGATTTTTGTGCCTTTCTACTGTTCGCTCACCCTCTGCACAGGTGGATATGATCTGTTCTAGTTTCAAGCCCAAGATTTCCAATTTTACTTTTTTTTCAAAGATTTTATTCATCCATTTGAGAGAGAGAGAGCGCACAAGCAGCGGGGTGGGGCAGAGGGAGAAGCAGACTCCCCGCTGAGCCCAGAGCCAACACGGGGCTTAAACCCAGAACCCTGAGACCTTGACCTGAGCTGAAGGCAGATGCTCAACTGACTGAGCCACCCAAGCATCCCCCCCCAAGACTTCCAATTTTAGTATATAGGAAAGTGACTCTTAAAATAAGTCATAACATACAATTGTTTTATTTTTTTTATTTAAGACATTAATCATTTTCCTTGAAATCTCTACCTTGTCATGAGGAGAAAGTAAACTTTCTTTTTAAATTACAGTTTTTAATTGCTTCAATCCTAGAAAATAGTACAAATGGTCCTGTAAAGGCATTTCTTTTTAAACAAGAATGAAACACTGAGCTAGTTATCATCTGTTCTGTAATGAAGAGAATAATCATGACAGACAAAGGCACATCTTCCAGGGCACTAAATAAATTCCTCATAGAGAGGTCGCCACAGTGCTCAGTGAGGGGACTGCTACTGTACACATCCCGTTGTATGGGAATTTTTCCTAGATGCTTCCACCTCTTGAAAATTCCCGAAGGAGAATTTCATCATTTAATGTTAACAATCATTATATGTTTTCTATTTACGCAATCACTTTCCACACTGAAATGGAGGAAAACTCAAATCTGCCCTTAGCCAAAGCTGAAGATATTCTATGAACAAGCAAAGAAGCCAGTTATAAGAATTGATGGTAGGGGGGAAAAAAACTGCCAAGAAACTACTTTTAGAAATTTATGCTAAGAAAATAAACAGATGAAATGTTTAAGATGTATACACAAAGATGTTAATCACAGCATTATTTACAAAGGTGAGAAACTGCCACAACATGAATATCTAATAATAGTGGATTAGTTAAATAAATCATTAACTATTCTAACAAAGGAAAATCTTACAGCCATTAAAAAGGGCTGAGGTATACAAATGGCCAAAAGACACATGAAAAATTGCTCAACATCACTCAGCATCAGGGAAATACAAATCAAAACCACAATGAGATACCACCTCACACCAGTCAGAATGCCTAAAATTAACAACTCAAGAAACAATAAATGTTGGTGAGGATGTGGAGAAAGGGGAACCCTCTTACACTGTTAGTGGGAATGCGAGTTGGTATAGCCACTTTGGAAAACAGTGTGAAGGTTCCTCAAGACGTTAAAAATAGAGCTATCCTATGACCCAGCGATTGCACTACTAGGTATTTAACCCAAAGATACAGTGCAGTAAAAAGAAGGGGCACCTGCACCCCAATGTTTATAGAAGCAATGTCCACAATAGCCAAACTGTGTAAGGAGCCAAGATGCCCTTCAATGGATAAAGAAGATGTGGTCCATATATACAATGGAATATTACTCAGCCATCAGAAAGGATGAATACCCACCATTTGCATCGACATGGATGGCAGTGGAAGGGATTATTCTAAGTGAAATAAGTCAGAGAAAGACACATACTATATGATTTCACTCATATATGGAATTTAAGAAACAAAACAGATGAACATAGGGGAAGGGAAGGAAAAAATAAAATAAGATGAAAATAGAGACAGAGGCAAACCATAAGAGACACTTAACTCTAGGAAACAAACTGAGGGTTGCTGGAGGGGAGATGGATGGGGGGAAGGGGTAACTGGGTGATGGGCATTAAGGAGGGCACTTGATGTAATGAGCACTGGGTGTTATATGCAACTGATGAATTACTAAACTTCTACCCCTGAAACTAATAACACAGTATATGTTAACTACATTGAATTTAAATAATTAAAAAAAATAAAAAGGGATGATGTAGATCTACATATATTGTTATTAAAAATTTTACAATATACTGTCAAATTCATTATATTTTTGTTTTATAAACACACACAGAGGAAGCACTAAATGTTCTGGAAAACCATATACCAAAATATTAGCAATGTTTGTCTCTAGGTGATTAAATGTCAATTACTTTCACAAAGTGCTGCTCTTATCACTTAAAAGCCAACTTTGAGAAAGCAGAACTCTTTAAAGAGGCTTTTGATTTCCCGTGCTCAGTATTTACCAAATATATGAAGAAATATTTAAAAAAAAAATCTAACATGCAAATATGATATCCTTTATAAGGATCCTTTGGAAGAAAGTAATTTGTTCCAAATTGGTAACATTTAAAAAATTTACAGTAAATAACATTTTTCCAAAATGAAAATCATAAAGCTATTTTATCACAAGCTTGGCAGTTAAAAATTATTTAATTATATGAGAAAATGTTAAAGCTATAACACTGAGTGGATAAAAGAATATAAAACTAAATATACAAATATACAATTTAGTAATACACATATGCAAACAAATACGCACAAAAGAAACAGTGTTCACAATGAAGTACTTCTGAGGGACGGAATTATGAGTGGTTTTTTTCTCCTTTTTACTACATTTAAATTTTTCCTACAGTGTCTATTACTTCCAAAATCAGACAAATAATGAACACTATAGATTTTTTTAAATAAGTACAGGGGACATAAAATCATGCATATATTTGTTGTATCAATAACTGAAACAAGCAATTTGTTCCCCAAAAGCCCGTTCTCATTATACTCACTTGGAAATCTCTGGTAGTGTACTCTGTTACTTAAGCCCTGAATAGTAGAGAATGTGTAACTCTGAATTCACTTCAGCTTCCTCCTGGCACCTAATTAAAAGAGTGACACAGCTCCTCTGGTCTTGGCTGCTTCCCTCTCATGCAATGCCATAGCGAGAAGACAGTCCAACAGAGAGGGAGAAAATCAATCACTTTGAAACTCCGCATAATTATCTGGAACAGACCAACTGTAGCCCTTGGAACACTACATTACTCAATTTCTTACTAACTTAACTAATGACACTAGACCAGACTGTAAATTTTATAAAATCAGGAACCATGTCTTAACTTTCACTGCTGTATCCCAGCCCGTACCTGGTGCACAACAGGCATTTAGTAAATGCGGATGAACGAATAGGTGATTTATGACTGGGCTCTGTTCTCTTCCTTAAAATTCTACTGGCCATTTTACAGCATCCTTAGTACTAACACTATGGAAGAAGAGAGTGTGTCATAAGGTCACATTTCATTAGATATTCCATTACTGAAAGTACAAGTAATAGGCATCAGATGTGTCCCAGGAAGCGGCTTTTCTCATCATTATGGCTTAATAATCAGCAATAATTCAACACCTAATCCTCTTAAGGTAAGTACTGCCACCCACAGCTAAGGCTCAGAGAGGCCAGGAAAATTTTTCAAGGTCACAAAGTTAATAAATGACAGAACCAGGATCAAAACCTGATTCTCTGGGGCCCCAAAATCTAGACTCTTTCTAGGTGGGAACAAGCATCCTGTCATCTCACCAGCTAGGTGAGGATGGCTATGGATTCTACAATAATTATTTCAATTATCATCACAAGCCTATAAAGTGGGTTAGCATATATACCATTTTTTGGATAACAAAACAGAGGAACAGAGAGGCTAAGCAGCTTGCCCAAGGTCACACAACTCCCAAGAGATCCAAAGTGGAATGAAAAGCTAAAAAGTACTATATTTTACTAGAAATCTATCAACTCCCTCAAAGAAATTGCATTAATTATACATAGTCAGCATCACTTCCAAGATGATTTATAACTGTGATGAGAAAAACAACTTTTAAGAAAAAAAAACTTGTTTTTCTGAGTTGCTACCTAAACATTTTACAGTGTGATAACCCTGCTCACACACACAGTCTGGACATTTAAATAAGAACTTAAGTTTAGGATTCCTGCCATAAGTTCCTGCTTTACTTTTCCCGGGGAACCTTTTAAAATAACCGCTTACAGTCAAGCCCGAGAAATGTTAGTGACCTCTCCTCCAACCACCTTAAAAGTAATAGGTGCTTGCTACCCTGCTCTGGATCTCCTGCTCATTTATGACCTAGGCCAGAGGCTGCCGTTCCTCCAGCTCATTGCACCCCCTCAATTCTAGGATCTGATAAATCTTGTGACTCTACTTCCTTTGTGGGGGTTTATTGAAAACCGCATCCTCAATCAAAATGACCCCATATGGGTTTCCCTTCCCCAAAGCGGGAGCTCAGATGCTGAGGGGACTACCTGCTCCCCCCACCCACCCCACCACCACCACCATCCCACCTCCACATGAGTGGCTTGTACCTTCTCATTCAATGGGTTATACTCTGTATGTTCTTAATTCACCAGCTCTGGCTTCCTAACACAACTTTGTCAACAGACAAACTGGCCATACTCTACACTAATATATAAAATTATTCGATTGATCCAACTAGCTCCTTATATTCTTCTCTCCAAAATGAAGACTAACAGACATCCAAGTTGCAAAAAACAACCTCAATTTGCAAGGCAGAGGACAAAAGCACAAATGTATCTAAATATTTAAAAGTTACAATCAAATCAACAAACAGATAAAAAATATATTCCGACCTCCTATCCCTTTCCCTGAACAAATATACCTGCATAACAAACTGGGATGCCAGTTCAAATTTAGGCTTCTCAAACTCCAGGAAGTTTGATACTGGAACAGGGCGACACAGGGAGGGCACCCCCACGTGTCCATGTGAACCCCCAGTCCCATATCCAAGTTCTTTCCACAGCCTCCGGCTCCCACAAAGAGCTGTTCCTTGGCCATCCCTTGGCCAAGAAGTGCACACAGCAATGGGAGAAGCCACCCTGAGGATGGGGGGTGGGGGGAAACTACCCACACAAGCAGGCAGGCTGTGGAAGTGGGCCTGGGTCATTTGGGCAGGGAATTCCAGGGTCTACAAAGGCCCCAGTGATGCCTTGTCCCTTTGCAAAGAGCTGAGACCAAAGGTGGAACAGAGGGAGGCCCCCCTGGCTCCTTTTGCCAGGGTCGAAGTGGTGCACTGGTGAGAACCCTAGCCAACTCTCACACAAGCTTTCAATAAAGATAGCTGCTTAAAGTAAATTTCCCAAAATGCATCCCCTCTTGCTACCTTTCTTTAACCAAGACCTGGCCATCTACCAAAGTATAATTCATCCACTCCTCTTCCAGTAGTCAAAGCATTTACGGTTTGTAGTTTCCAGATTTAGCTCTCCATTGCATATTTTCTGGGATTTTAAAAAATCCTGTCAATCGGGTTGGTTTTGTTTCTCTAAAGCAGTGATTCTCCAAGAGGGGCAATTTTGCCCCCCAGGAGACATTTTGCTAAATCTGGAGACATATCTATTTGTTTCATTTAGTAGACAGAGGCCATGGATGTTGCTAAATATTCTACAATGTACAGACAGCCATCCACAACAAAGAATTTTCCAGCCCAAAATGTTAGTAGTGCTGAGAGGAAAAACTCTGCTTTAGAGTAAGAACTCCTTCAAAATAGAGAGGATGTCATTTCCTCCTTTGATGCCCACATGGCCAAGCAGAATATTGGACCTCATTAAGTATTTGTTGACTGACTGATTAGCTATCTGGTCCCACACCTTGCTGAAACGTTCATTCACACAGTAACTCAACAAAAATTACTGTGCCAGTAATCGCACTCAGCTCTGGGAATGCAAATATTAATGAGCCAGCAGAAAAGGCAGACAAATAAACTAATACTTTTAATATAGCACCATGAAAAATGCACCTGTCACTACCAGATATTTGTATTTGTATATTTATCTATTTATTATGTCTCCCCTCATTAGCCCATAAACTTCAAGAAAGTAAATTTTAAGTTAACTGCTATAATTCTAGCGTCTTCTATGGTAATAGTGGTAGACACAGAGTAGTAAATGTTTTTTGATAATTACAGAAATGCAGTAATATGCACAAGGCAATAAAAAAAAGAGAGAGGAGAAGCTTCTAACACAGCCTGGGAAGGAAGAAAGGAGTTAAGGGAGGCTACCTTGAAGAGAGGTAACATGGATTAAGCACTAATTATATGCCAGAAGCATTTTTCAACACATTATCTATTCTAATGCTCAGAACAATCCTACAAGACGCCACATTAAAAAAAAAAAAGCCACATTTACAGATGAGGAAACGGACAGTGAAGGCTGACTTGCTCAAGAACACAGCAAATGGAAGAATCAGAATTTTAGCACAACTAACTTTGGGACCTTTGCTCTTAACCAGTAAATGCACCGTCAAGAGATGAGTAAGAATTGGCCAGGTGAAGGGCAAGAAGTTGTGGCCTTGAAGGAAAGACATTCCAGGCAGAGGGAATGACAAGCAAAACCAACACAGCCTGGCTTGTTTCAGCAACTAGAACCCTCACCACTACTACTATACCTAAAGAGGAATGCTGATGAAAGATGACGTTGGAGAAGGATTCATGGCCAGATCTTAAGGGATAGAGGCAGCAGTGCCTCATTTATCTAAGATTATCAGGGAACGAGCATAAGGCTTAGTTAGAGTCAAATAGCTCTGGGTTGGAAACGTGACCATCATTTCGTTAATGGATCTCTCTGAATCTCCATTTCCTCATCCATAAAACAAAGAACATACAAATATCTACTTTGTAAAGTAGCTATGAGAACAAAAGATAAGAAAAAGAGGCACTGAGAATCAGGCCTGGTATATTTTATGTGTCCAATTGGTGTTAATGATTTATTCTTGCTATTGTGGTTATTGCTAATGAAGTTTTTTCACATTTGTAAATCCACAACATAATCGAAGCTTATTTTCTTAAGCACCAAAATGTATTAAACTCTCTTTTTCCTAAACTACTTTTAAAGTGAATTCCATAAATCTCCACCTTAACAAACATAGGCCTTACATCCCATATACACAGAGTGCTGCACCTGCCTCCCTCCCCTCCCCCTCCCCCCAGGGCCCTTCTGCGGCCACCAGGGCAGCTGTGCAAATATCTGAAGCTTCTGGGATCCACAGATTCAAAAATATGGACAGAAACGAAGGCACATAAAGCTAGAAATGCTTAGAGTAGTATTTCATTCAGAATTTGGGAAAGGAAGGAGGAACATCGTGGCTTAGAGTAATGGCTAGCACCCAGTGAATATACAGAATTTTCAGAGCACTTGCGTGTGTCATCCTCTATCCCCCAGTCCACCAGTAACGGTGAGGTGCCAACTCTGCTGACAGCTGACACACAGCCCGTGCCCTTGGATACTTCCTTGATGTTTGTTCATTTTTCACAAACCGCACCTCAAGCCCATTCAGAGATGGTGACCTGGCCTCCGTCTACCTCCCAGTCTACCTTCTTACTACATTCTCTGTGGGAAAATTAATACCTTTCCATACGGGAAGCACATCAAGAATTTCCACATCTCCCTGCTTTGGCCTTTGCTGTTCTCCCTGCCTAGAATATCCTTCTGCCCTCACCTCTTACTACCACCCAATTTTACCATCCTTTAAGGATTAGTGCAAACACCACCTCCTGTCTGATTTCCCTCCTTCCAGCAGAATTAAAAGCCATGTTCTGTGAACTTCCCCAGCACTTTGCTCATGTTTCTCTTGTTATAACGACCATGCATTGAACAGAAGTATATGGCAAGCATCGTTCTAGGTGCTTTCAATATGCCACTATGTAACTTGCACCGCGAACTTGTAAGAAATTACTACACACCCCATTTTACAAATGGGCAGACTGAAGCTCTGAGGGTTGAACTTACCAATGATCATACAACCAGAAAGGGATACAGCTGGGATTCCAACCATGCTCTGACAGCTCCCGAGTCCATCAGTTTTACTCTCTGCTATGCTGCCTCTCTTTGATGGCCCTATGTCCAGCTGGTTAGTTAACTATACACACATATGCCCATCCCTGGGATTACAGCAAATCCCATGATGGCAGGGACCTGGGCATGTTCCTCTCTACAAATGTGGATGATAATGTATCCACTTATACAAGGTTGTTAGGAGAATTAAATGAGACAGTACATGTAAAGCACTTAGCATAGTGTCATGCACATTATAAGCTCCTAATAATTTGTCAGCTTTGTTGTTGTTACTGTTGTCATTATTACTATGTCTGACACCAGGGATAAAGTCTTGAGCATAAATTGTGAGCTGAAGTTTCTTTCAGAGAAGCAAATGAAGTGGCTGAGGCCCTGATGGAAGAGACAAATGCCACTTTGGTTCAGCATTTCCCCACACTGCTTGACTACTCGTTCAGAAGCAACAAGAGTTGCACAGAAACTCTCCAATATTTCTATGATACGGTCAATTGATTCCTTATCTTTCTGTTGCCATGTGGATGTTACGAAAACCTCCTCTCTAGTTCAAAACTCTTGCAGCTCTGTGACTTTCTTGCTGCCTTCTCCTATGAGATTTGTCAAGGTTCCCCCCTGAGAAGTCATACTTAAGGTCTGACCCAAGAGAAGAAAATCACAAAAGTAAATGAAAGCACAGAGGGCAAAATGTAATCTGAAATTCTAATGCTTATACACATAACAAAACACTTTCCTTCGTCCTCATAGCATTTAACGGTACTTTAAATCATCCTATTGCTTTACTCATTTGTTTTTGTCAGTCACCCCCCAGTAGGAGGTAAGTTGTCTCAGAGAAAGCAATCTGTCCATCCTGTTCCCTGCTATCTCCCAGGGCCTAACTCATATCTGGTGTATAACAGTCATTCATTAAATATTGGTCAATTAACTGATTGCAATTATATATATATGTGTATATATGAATATGTGTATAAATTTACACATATACATGACATCACTCCATAGTTTATGAATGTGCATTTATCTCCACACATAAGTGCATATTGTATATTTGTGTACATATATTTCTATTTGTGCAGAAGATATATTTTTTTAAAAGATTTTATTTATTTATTTGACAGAGACACAGCAAGAGAGGGAACACAAGCAGGGGGAGTGGGAGAGGGAGAAGCAGGCTTCCCGCAGAGCGGGGAGCCCGATGCGGGGCTCGATCCCAGGACCCTGGGATCATGACCTGAGCCGAAGGCAGACGCTTAACAACTGAGCCACCCAGGCGCTCCTGTGCAGAAGATATTTTAGACTGGAAAACACAGCCACCGGTTTGCAAAAGTTATGCCTTCTTAACATAATAAAGGCCTCTGGCTGACCTGTCTAATATTTTAAAAACATACACTATTACCCACAAACTAAAAATCCACATTTAAAACAACAGATTTTATTATAGATGCAGAATACAAAAATTTTTTTGACTTAACAAAGCATGATACTTTTATCTTTTAAAACTCATCCCTGGGGCGCCTGGGTGGCTCAGTTGTTGAGCATCTGCCTTCGGCTGGGGTCATGATCCCAGGGTCCTGGGATTGAGCCCCACATCTCTCTACTCAGCGGGAAGCCTGCTTCTCCCTCTCCCACTCCCCCTGCTTGTATTCCCTCTCTCGCTGTGTCTCTGTCAAATAAATGAATAAAATCTTAAAAAAAAAAAAAAGAACTCGCTCTCTTAAAAAAAAAAAAAATAAAAATAAATAAAACTCCTCATCCCTATTTATTAGGTTCAATGTAAAGAAGCTGGGGGGTGGGGGTAGTATATTGACCTGTAATGTTTCTCTGCATATTTGGCAGGCAAAATGTTCCAAATTCTTATGGGCTGGCCAGAAGTCCTTATTTAAGTTGTAACATATACAGAAAATTATAATTCATGACAATTATAATAACACCATTGACTGGGTAAATGTGCCAAACACTTGGCATCATTTTTTTTATTTAAACCTATACCAACCCTGCAAGGTAAATGTTATTATCCCTGTGAAAAGAGGAAAAAATGAAACAAGACAAAACAGAGAGGGAGACAAACCATAAGAGACTCTTAATCTTAGGAAACAAACTGAGTATTGCTGGAGGGGAAAAGGGTGGAGGGATGGGACAACTGGGTGATGGACACTGGGGAGGGTATGTGTTGTAATGAGCACTGGGTATTATAAGACTGGGTAATATAAGACTTATATAAGACTGATGAAGCACAGACCTGCACCCCTGAAACAAATAATATATGTTAATTAATTGAATTTAAATAAAATATATGAAAACTAAGACTCAAAGACATAGAGTGGATTGCCAAAGATACTCTGTTCCTTATCTATCTAGTCACGGCACACACAGCCTAGAAATTCTACTAGTCTAGAATTCTACTCCAAAGCCCAAATTCTTTTCAACAAGCAATGGTGCATCTTACACACTTTTACAGACACTAACTTTGAGGGATATGTGTTTAGGCAGTTTTTTATACTGTGTGGATTTTAATTAGTAATTCTCTGCACATAGAGACTAGACCAAATGACAGCCACACTGAAGATTACTCCAGGCTACAGACAGCAAGGGACAAATGTTGTCTCAGAAATGATCAGTTTGTGTTTCTCAGAATATGAAGCATTTTCCACTTGATTATGTCCTGCAAAAGAAATTTATGCTCTAAAAGAGCTTCCTTATTCTTCCTCCTATACCAAAAATGGACTCTTTCACTGCAAATCAATGGGAAGTTCTTAACTCATTTCCTTATATTACTTGGGATAAAAGTGCTTTCTGTCTTTAGAGAAAAGAATTGCTGGATGCTATGCCGTTGGGGTGCTTTTGAGTCCAACAATCAATACTGTGAAGGCGAGAGAAAATTAGCCCTTACATACTTTTAAGGGGTGTAGGGTTATTTTTAACTTAATGATAGCTGAATTCTAAAGAAAAAGAGAAGGAAAGTCTTCCCTCCCAGTTCAAAGAATTCATCTGCCTTCCCCTGAAAGAATTGGCTATTATCTCTTTGACCTTCTTTCCAGGAGCAGGCCCGACCATGGAGGAGAAGGAAACCATCTGTTTAAAAAGTTTTTGGTAATTCATCGATGTTTCTGAACATTTGTAACCAACAGTAGTGAAAATGTTTAAGTTGGCTCTCAGCTGCCCATCTATACTGCTTGCAAAGATCCTAGGCAGAGCAAAGGAAAGCACTCCCCACCTAGACCACTACAATCTCAGGAAGAGCCAACTGCAGCATCTTTGGCCCCAGGGCCTGAAGGGGAAAGGGGCATCTGGCCCTTGTGGAGGCCCCTGTGTGTCCCCCTCAACATGCCCAGGGAAGTGAGGAAGGAGAATTACCTTCCCTCCCAATCTAACTACACAAACCCTGCTGCCAAGAACTTATTTTTAGACACTTGAGCTGAAATTCACAGAAAGGAAGGAAAATTACAACCTCTGAGCCCCAGCATTCTAATTTCCAACCTGGCTTGAGTTTTTTGTTTGTTTTCTGATTTCAAGTATCTACCTAAAGCCCATCTCCCATCCTCCAGAAGGCCTCTACAGTCTAAGCCCCCCCACCAAAAAAGCTGGGAGCTGTAGAGCTTTGTGTGATGAAAATTTCAGCTCCCACACTTCAAAGGGACATGTCATGACCTCGGGGAAGTAACTCCTCCTTCTGAAGACCCAGTTTGTGGTTGGTAAGGTGGGAATAATAATATCTGTTACTGGAAAAGTTGTTGAGTCTTCAATAAAAATCACACAGTACCCGGCTCTTAGTAGGCGATCAGTAAGTGCTTTGTGTTTTGTCATGGGCACACTGCACAAAGCAGAAGGATCCTGGATAGGTGTCCATGTTTTTCCTGCCCAAGATTTGCCCATCACTCCCTCATTAGTGATTTATGTTACCTACCACTCACCTAACCTCAGGAAGATGCCTCTTACCTTCTTCTAGTTCTCTATAGCTTCAAACATCTGCAGAGCCCAAGAGATAAATTCTCATTAAGTGCAAAGGACAAAGTTCGCCTGGATTCTCCTTCCCACCAGTTACCGACGAATCATTGACTATAACTTAGGCTGGGGAAGAAATGCTTACAGGCTTTATGTGGGCAAAGCAGGTGTCTGCACATGTCTTGGTGTAAGGGGTGGGGAAGGACCCCAGATAAAGTCTTCAGGTTTAGAAATGGCAAAGAAAGGGAGTAGGACAAGAAGTACTGGATGAAAGAGATGCCTCTGCAAGGCCGTCCTAGCCAGTGACCCTGTCCTCGGCGCACGGGGAGTAAAGGACACGAGCTGGGAGGAGCCGCGAGGGGAGGAGTACCTGAAGACTCTCGCCGCCGTCTGGTTCCTTCTCCACGCCGTGCCCTGTTGCAGCACCCCTTGTACGATCTCCTTCTCGTTGGGCAGCCGGTAGACCGGGAAGATGTAGAGCCAACAGAGGACCACGACGCAAAGGGCACTGGCTCCCACCGGTAGCCGGGTCCGCGGGAACTTCCACGCTAGTACTGCCATGGCCCCTCTGGACGTGTGTCGCCGGGCCCGTCTGCAGGGGCTCATCGCAGCCCCGGGGTCCCGGGGGGCGGCCTCAGCACAGCGTCAGGCAAAGCGGCAGCGGAGGGTCCCCCCACCGCCGGCCCCCCATGCACACACACCTTTCGTTTTCTTGTTGGCACTCGCACGCACGTTTTTTCAGCCCCCACGGCCCCAAAGGTCAGCGCAAGGATTTTTTTAAATGCAACTTTTTCAAGGGTTTCTTTCTAGGGGAAGTGGCCGGGGGGCAAGTCACGAGCTCTGGTCATGGTCTCTTCCCCTGCAGAAGGCGGGCGCTGGGGTCTCCGAGAGCGCAGAGAGCGGCCGCGGTGAGTCGCTCCCGCCGGTTCTGCAGCATCACTGTCGCCCTCGGCGCGGGTCCGGGGAGAGGCTCGGCTCCCTCCCAGACAACTGGTCCGCGGCGTCCCCTTCTGAGAGATGCTCCTGCGCCCTTCGCCGCCTCTCCCCGCCTCCTGCGCTGCTGCACCGCCAAGCACCCCCCAGACGCGCTCTCCGCGACGCACCAAGTCCTTGGAAATTTCCACGGCAGCCCGGGACCGCTATCCTGCCCCGGGCTTCTCCGCCTTGCCCGCCAGGACCCTCGCTCCCCACCCCTCCCGAAGAAGAAAAGAACTCGCTCTCATCAGTTAATTCAGCGGCGCGCCGCAGCCTTCCGCTGCGCCCCGGACTTCGCAGACAAATGCCCGGGGATTGGTGGAAATCAAGGTCTCCCCCGCCCTCCCCCACCCGCAAATTTGCCTCCTTCGACCCGTTCAGATCCGCGACGCTCGCCTGGAGCGCGCGCCTCTCCTCCCGCCCTTGTTCTCTGGAGATAGAGGCAAACAATAAAAAATAACCTCCCACCCCCAATGTATGTATATATTTGAGTGTGGCAGAGACTGGCTGATAACCTGACCCTTCCACACGCAGCCGGCACGCCGGGGCTGTCACCCTGCCGCCGTCACCCTCATCTCTCTATAACTGGTTGGTTATTAACCCGCAGTGAGGCGCGAGGAGGCCGGCAGAGATTTATTCCTTCCTGGGCCCCCAGCCCCATTACCCGATCCTGGAGCCGCGGCTCCAGCCGACACTCGTGCGCGCGTGCGCGCACACACACACTCAGATACACTCCAATGCTCACGGACCCGCACGCGCGCGCACGACGAGGTGCGTGCACACCGGGATCCTCAGCCTCGACTCCGCCCTGCATCGAAAGGCGCTGCTGCATCCAGATGTGCAGCCAGCTGGTGCCCAAGCTCGCAGACCTCGGGGACGATAATGCCTTGGAGGGGAGTTCACCTCCTCCGCCTTTTAGATTAAAGGGCCGTTTGTTCTTAGACCTCTTCTTCGCCCCACCCACAAGCTAATCCCAACCCCGACCCTGGAAAAGCGCCACCAGCCTGTACCCGCGGAGCCGAGGGACCCACAGTTAGCCATTTCTCTTCGCCCCGGCGGTCGACGCATAGCTCGGGTACCTCCTAGCGGTTGTCTAATCCATTTGCTTAAGCATCTCATCAAGCAGAAAGTGCAGGGACAAAGAAACCCAGCAGCCTACTAACCGGGTCAGCTTAGTCATCACGAAACCAAAATCCAGGGCCATAGCTCCATTTGCTCAGCTGACCAGGCTGCAGCGCCCCAGCGCAATCTCTGCTGACTGCTAAGAGGCCTGGTATCTTTCTCCAGCATCTTTCTCCACTGAGAGGTGAAACTTGAGAAGTTGCTGGAAAGTTATTTACCAAAAATGACCGAACGACCACCATAGTCTTAATACTCCAACACTACTAAGGCCTCTTAGGAGAATGACCCACTGCCCTCCATGACCAGGTATGCCCCAGAAATCTCTCCTATTTAGGTAAATCAGTAGAGACAGGAAACTGTGAAATTCCAAAGTTATATCTTAACATAGTCGAGCCTAATAAAGATTGTTTGAAATGAAGATCACCTGAAATCCTGCGAAGTAACCAACCCACCTTCTTCTGTTCTGGAAAGGCCAGGGATCTTTCCCATAGTTGCCAGAGCTATGGATAAATCACCTGTCATCCTTTTTCCTACAATATAAATAGAACACAAACCACCCCGTTTTCTCTCTTCTTCCCCAAGTAAAAGAGATACTTGCAGAGCAATAGCAAATAAACCAACAACCAAAAATAAGACACTGCAGTTCTGAAGGGGCTATATAAATGTACCCACATTTAACATCATAAAAATGCATCAAAGTCGTGTCTTACATTGAGAGACTTCTGAAATGCAATGTGCTACTTTTCCTTCTTCTGAAAACTAAGGTTCTCTTACATTTGTTGGCTCTTGCCTCACCCTACAATCCAATCGCATTCCCTGCTTTTCCTTAGCACGAACACCAAATCTAGACAGGCCTTGCCCTCACCTTTCCAAGTCACACAGGCATCATTTTTGGCACTGTATTTTGGGGTCCACCTTCTTCTTGCATGGGTTGTATTTTTCTTCTCCCTCCATACAAATTCAACACATCATTAAAGGCCAACCCAAGTGGCTAGAAATTTCCCCCTCAATGTGTTCCCAAACCATCTAAAATACAGGCGTCATGGGATAGGAATTCAGTAAATGTTTGTGGTTTCTGCTCCTATTCCCTTTGACCTCCTGCTCTGAATGTCTATAGTATTTGCTGACTCCAACAAATAAGACACTCAGATGTGTTGGGTTGTTTTGCTAGCATTTTTCATATGTAACTTTGTCGTAGCAACTGGGCAGTAACAGTATTTGGTCTTGTATATCAAATGGCAAGCCCAGACTTGATCCAAATAACTTTTAGTAGGTAGCTTAGGTATTATTTTCTATGTCTGCATCTGAGTACACAATAGAATTTGCACAGGAACTAAACAACTTTAAAATTCTACAAATGTTTGTTTACTGAACCAGTAAACATGATGTGCAAAGCTATTTTATGCCATATGTAAACTTGATGGGGGGCACTTTTGTGACATCAGCATTGTAGTGGAAGCCAGTATAAGGGACAAAACCACCACAGAATTGAAGCCATGGAGAAAAGAGGAAAAAGAAAAACTCTCATTGAGAAGTCAAGAGAGACCAAGATGTGGAAAGATGATCAGAGTAAATGGGACACAATTTACAAGCCAGCTTGGATGCTAATGGGTATGAGGACAAATACTAATAGTCACATAGAAATCTCTCACTAAAAGATTAAATAAGGGGCCCCTGGGTGGCTCAGTCGGTTGAGCGTCTGCCTTCGGCTCAGCTCATGATTCCAGGGTCCTGGGATTGAGTCCCACATCGGGCTCTCTGCTCAGCGGGGAGCCTGCTTCTCCCTCTCCCTCTGCCTGCCTCTCTGCCTGCTTGTGCTCTCTCTCTCTCTCTCTGTGTCAAATAAATAAATAAAATCTTTAAAAAATATATTAAATAAAATTGTCAATGATTTGAGGTAAAAAAAAAAATTAAATGGCATCCTTTCTTCAGTCTCCTCTCATTATCTCATCAAAATGGCTTGGAATGGAGAGACAAAAGCATAAAAATATGGCTTTTCATAGCCAGTTACAACACCAAAGCAAACAGGGTTGTAGAATGAAAAGAGCCATAAATATAGGGTTTTTTTAAAGACTTTATTTATTTATTTGAGAGAGAGAGAGAGGGAGCATGAGCAGGGGAGGGGCAGAGGGAGAGAGATAAGCAGACTCCCAGCAAAGTGCAGAGCCCCAAGCAGGGATTGATCCCAGGACCCAGGCATCATGACCTGAGCCAAAGTTAGACACTGAACTGGATGAGCCACCCAGGCGCCCCCTAAAAGAGCTATAAATATAGTTTATCTGAATAAATGCATTTGCTTATTTCTACTCCCTCTTGTGATTCCACTAAAAGGACAATAAAGGAATAAAAGAGGCAAAAACTCAAAAGGACAAAAGCAAAGGAAGAGATACAAAAGCAGACAAATGATGTCAAAACATTTACACTCAGGTAAGCAACTGAACAAGTGATAACTGGTTTATCAGAATGTAGAAAGCTCTGAGCCTTCAAGTGATGGGGTGTGTGTGTGTGTGTGTGTTGGCACAGAGTGGGGGAGTACAGACAGAAGTCAAAAGAATCAAGCTAATTTGCACTACAGTAATCTTGAAAGGCTCAGAAATTAGAGGCACTCCTGGAGGTGGAAGTGATAGATGAAACCAAATAAGAGTTTGTTTGAAAGTCTTTAAAAGGAGCAGTAAAGCCTCTAGATCTTATCCTCCAAATTGGCTTAGAACACAAGGTTACCTCTCTAGAGAAATTGAACAGCACTAGTAAGAAGACCTACAGATTCTGATATGTGCAGCTCTCCAATCAGACAGCAATATCCCTGACCAACACCCTATGGGGAAGCCCACCACTAGGAAAGCTCTATTCATGGAGTTTCTATCCTCTTTTTTGAGCTTCATTCTTAGATATGAGTAGAGAGCCAGGATCCCCAGACATTTGAAGGGAATCTCCAACATGAACACAGAGACAAAATAAACAAGAAACACACGCAAAAAAACCCAGAAGGGGGAAAGATAATGCAGAAAACAAAAGGAATCTTCAATAAAGGCTGTAATTAATACTTTCACAGAAATAAGAGACAATCCATGAAGCAAGAACAAAAGGAATATTCAGATAACCAAAAATAAAGTCCTTTAAAATTAAAAATATGGTAAACACACAAATACACAATTCATAGAAGAGTTGAAATACAAAATTGAGGAAGTATCCCAGAAAGTAGGCTCTAATAAGATAAAAGAGGGTTCTTTTTAAGGTAATAAATTATAGACTCAAACAGAAAAATTAACATCCAATTAATAGGAATCCAATAGGGGAAGAAAACAGAAAGGGGAAAATTTTCACAGTCATACTAAAAAAAAAAAAAAAAAAATCCTAAAATTAAAGAGTCCATTAAGGACTCAATAAAATGAATTAAAAAGGCCATTACCAAAATATATAACAGTGAAATTTTAGAAAAAAAAATTGTGAAAGATTTTTTTAAAAACACATACATACAAAGAAGTAGAAATAATAATGATGTTAGACTCATCAAAAGCAACATTGGAAATGAGAGGAAAATGAGGTTAGGCCATCAAAATATTTAGTGAAAATTTTTCCCAAACCAGAATTCTACACCCAGCTCAAGTATGACTCAAATGTGAAGGTAAAATAAAGACTTTAAAAAAATTTTTTTTATATTTTTTTTATTTATTTAAATTCAATTAGCCAACATATAGTGCATCATTAGTTTTTGATGTAGTGTTCAATGATTCATCAGTTGCATAAACACCCAGGGCTCATCACATCACGCACGCTCCTTAATTCCATCACCCAGTTACCCCATTCCCCCACCGCTCTCCCTCCAGCAACCCTCAGTTTCCTATGATTAATAAGAGTCTCTCATGGTTTGTCTTCCTCTCTGATTTCTTCCCATTCAGTTTTCCCTCCCTTCCTCTGATCCTCTGCACTATTTCTTATGTTCCACATATGAGTGAAACCATATGATAATTGTAAAGACATTTTTTAAATGCAAAGTCTGAAGAACTTCACTCCCATGCACTGGGAAGATACTGGAGATACTCCACTCAAATAATAGGTTTACCAAAAAGAGGGAGCTAGGGATCCAGAAGTCCATGGTTCTCATGCAGGAGAGAGACAAAGGGAATTCTTAGGGAGAGAGCTGTGCCTCAGATCAAAAGAGCAATTAACAACTTTCAGTTTCAACTCAGACATAACTTGGAAGTTGTAACTCCCATCCTTACAAAAATGCTGAACAAGCTGAAAATCAACAGCTTTTCTTGTACTCATCAAAGAACTGAGGTCATAAAGCAAACTACCATCTCCAGTCTGGAGAAACAGGCAAATCCAGAGTCTGAGCTGAGGCCTGTCTGTCTAGAGCAAGAGATGCTGGAGTCATAAATTGGTGGGAACAGCTCAATGATAATTTGGAATTAGTAAAAGTGGAATTGCTGGAAGCTGAGGGTGAACTAGCATAGGGATGAGAAACTCCTGGGAGTCAGGTGGGCCTCCATACTACTATGAGTTTTACTGCCAGGAATCCCACCAGGTTTTCAGGGTGAAAAACTGAGAAAGATCCTCTTGGTGCTCTGGCAGGGATAGAGAAAAACAGTAACCACTGTGAAATATGCCCAAAGGATTCTCCATAACAAAGTCCTACTTTCCAGGGAAAAAGACCTTATCATAACCTTATCCTACCTGAAGGAAGGGCATTTCTCTCACTTCAACCCCCAATAGCCTTCCTGTTTCACTTAAGCTGGAAAAAGAAAAAAACAAACTATGATCTACTTGTGAGGTGCACAGCCCAGGGACTCAGGCCCACTGAAAGACTGAAATTTCATAAGAAAATAAAACACTTTCCCTCTCCCACATCTTACCACCACACTATTAGGGCTCCAACAGAACATCAGTAGATTACATCTAAATGAGTTACAACAGATTCTCTCTGAAAAGGACTTATGGAAGCCCAAAGTCAATAATAAGACAAAACCAATGACATTAGAGAAATCTGAAGTCTCCAGCACTTTTAGATAAAGCAAACATTGAACACAGATGAACTCCCAGCCAAATTAGCATAAAAATTCATACTAAGGCCTACTGACTTCTTTTCCTATTATTCAATACATCACACCTGGCTTCCAACAAAAAATGATAAGGCATACTACAAGACAAGGGAAAAAACAGCCTGAAGAGACAAAGCAAGCATCAGAATCAGACACAGCATACAACATATGACCCAGGTGTTGGAATTATCAGACAGGGAATTTAAAGTCACTATGATTAAGATGTAAAGGCTTTAATGAAAAAAGTAGACAACATGCAAGAAGAGACTGCTAATAAGCAGAGAGATGGAAGCTCTAATAAAAAATCAAATTTAAGTACTAGGAAAAAATTCACTATATTGGAAATGAAGAACCACTTTGAAGAGTTCATTAGTGACTGGATATGGCTGAGAAGAGAGTCAGCAAGCTTGAATATATGTCAATAGAAATGCCCCAAATTAAAGTGTGGGGCAATTTCAAAAGGTAATATACATGTAACTGGAAATCAGAAAGAAAAGAAAGAGAGAAAGGAACAGAAAAAAATATTTAAAGTAATAATAGCTGATAATATCATCCTCAATGGGGAAAAAACTGAGAGCGTTTTCCCTACAGTCAGGAACACGACAGGGATATCCACTTTTACCACTGTTGTTCAACATAGTACTGGAAGTCCTAGCCTCAGCAATCAGACAACAAAAAGAAATAAAAGGCATCCAAATTGGCAAGGAAGCAGTCAAACTCTCACTCTTCGCAGATGACATATGATACTCTATATAGAAAACCCGAAAGATTCCACCAAAAAATTGCTAGAACTGATAGGAGTTCAGCAAAGTCACAGGATATAAAATCAACATACAGAAATCTGTTGCATTTCTATACACCAATAATGAAGTAGCTGAAAGAGAAATCAAGGAATGGATCCCATTTACAACTATACCAAAAACTGTAAGATACATAGGAATAAATCTAACCAAAGAGGTGAAAGATTTGAACACTGAAAACTATAGAATACTTATGAAAGAAATTGAAGACGATACAAAGAAATGGAAAAACATTCCATGCTCATGGACTGGAAGAACAAATATTGTTAAAATGTCTATACTACCCAAAGCAATCTACACATTCAGTGTAATCCCTATCGAAATAACACCAGCATTTCTCATAGAGCTAGAACAAACAAACCTAAAATTTGTATGGAACCAGAAAAGACCCCGAATAGCCAAAGTAATGTTGAAAAAGAAAACCAAAGCTGAAGGCATCACAGTTCCAGGCTTCAAGTTGTATTACAAAGCTGTAATCATCAAGACAGCATGGTACTGGCACAAAAACAGACACAGAGATCAATGGGACAGAACAGAGAACCCAGAAATGGACCCTCAATTCCATGTTCAGCTAATCTTCAACAATGCAGGAAAGAATATCCAATGGAAAAAAGACAAGTCTCTTCAACAGATGCTGTTAGGAAAATTGGACAGCAACATGCAGAAGAATGAACTGGACCATTTTCTTACACCATACACAAAAATAAAGTCAAAATGGATAAAATATCCAAATGTGAAACAGGAATCTATCAAAATCCTAAAGGAAAATATAGGCAGAAACCTCTTTGACCTTGACCGTAGCAACTTCTTACTAGACGTCACCAGAGGCAAGGGAAACAAAAGCAAAATGAACTATTGGGACTTCATCAAGATAAAAATCTTCTGTACAGCCAAGGAAACAATCAGTAAAACTAAAAGGGAACCTATGGAATGGGAGAAGATATATGCAAATGACATATCAGATAAAGAGCTAGTATCCAAGGGGCGCCTGGGTGGCTCAGTCGGTTAAGCGGCTGCCTTCAGCTCAGGTCATGATCCTGGAGTCCCAGGATCGAGTCCCACATCGGGCTCCCTGCTCAGTGGGGAGTCTGCTTCTCCCTCTGACCCTCCCCTCTCTCATGCTCTCTGGCTCATTCTCTCTCTCAAATAAATAAATAAAATCTTTAAAAAAAAAAAAAAAAAAGAGCTAGTATCCAAAATCTCTAAAGAATTTATCGAACTCGACACCCAAAAAATAAATAATCCAGTTAAGAAATGGGCAGAAAACATAAACAGACATTTCTCCAAAGAAGACAAATGGCCAACAGACACATGAAAAGATGTTCAACATAATTCATCATCAGAAAAATACAAATCAAAACCATGATGAGATACCACCTAACACCAGTCAGAATGCCTAAAATTAACAACTCAGGACACAACTGATGTTGATGAGGATGTGGAGAAAGGGGAACCCTCTTACACTGCTGGTGGGAATGCAAAGTGGTACAGCCACTCTGGAAAACAGTATGGATCCTCATAAAGTTAAAAATAGAACGACCCTATGACCCAGCAATTGTATTTATCCAAAGGATATCCAAAGGATTCAAAAACTAATTCGAAGGGACACATGCACCCCAATGTTTATAACAGCACTATCAACAATAGCCAAATTATGGAAAAAGCTCAAATGTCTATCAACTGATGAATGGATAAAGAAGATGTGGTATATATACACAATGGAATATTACTCAGCCATCAAAAAGAAGGAAATCTTGCCATTTGCAATGATGTGGATGGAGCTAGAGTATTATTCTAAGCAAAATAAGTCAGTCAAAGACAAATACCATATGATTTCATTCATATGTGGAATTTAAGAAACAAAACAGATGAATACAGAGAAAGGGAAGGAAAAATAAGATAAAAACAGAGAGGGAGGCAAACCATAAGAGACTCTTGACTTTAGAGAACAAACTGAGGGTTGCTGGAGGGGAGGTGGGTGGAGAGATGGGTTAAATGGGTGATGGGCTTTAGATGAACACTGGGTGCTGTATTTAAGTGATGAATCACTAAATTCTACTCCTGAAATTAATACTACACTGTATGTTAACTACCTTGAATTTAAGTAAAATCTTGAAAGAAAAAAATGTAAAAATAGCTGAGAATTTTCCAAAAATAATGACAGACACCAAACTATAAATCCAGGAAGCTCAGGGAACACCAAGCAAGATAAATACCAAAAAACCACTCATGGGTATATCATAGTCAAACTACAGAAACCAAAAACAATGCGAAAATCTTGAAAGAAGCTGGGACAAGGGGAGAAAATCACCTTATTCACAGAGAGAAAAAAAAAGAATTATAACTGATCTCTCATCAGAAGCCATTTAAGAAGATAGTGGAGTGAAATATTTAAAGTGCCGAGAGAAAAGAAACCAACTTAAAATTGTATGTACAGTGAAAATATCCTTCAAAAGTGAAGGAGAAATAGAGACTTTCCCAGGCAAAACTGGGAGAATCTATCATCAGCAGATCTATCCTCTGAAAAATGTTAAAAGAAGTTCTTTGAGAGAAGGAAATGGTTTAGGTCAAAAACCCAGAGCTACATAAAGAGAAGAGCATCAGAGAAGGAATAAATTAAGGTACAATAAAAATATTTTATTTTTCTTATTCTTAATTCATCTAAAAGATAATAGCTTAGGGGTGCCCAGGCGGCTCAGTTGGTTTGAGCATCTGCCTTTGGCTCAGGTCATGATCCTGGGATCTTGGGCTGGAGCCCTTTGTCAGGCTCCCTGCTCAGAGGGAATCTGCTTCTTCCTCTCCCTCTGCCCCTCCCCCCTGCTTGTGTGTGCTCTCTCTCTCTCTCCCTCTCTCAAATAAATAAATAAAAGCTTTAAAAAAAAAAAGATAATAGCTTTAGATAATAGTAATAATATAGAGTGATTATAGCATATGGATAAGTGAAATGAGTGACAGCAATGTCATTAGGGTCCAGAGGAAGGAATTAGAAATATTCTGCTATAAGGTAGTTGTACTACAAATGAAGCAGTATAGCATTATTTGGAGGTGGACTTAAACTAACTAAAAATGTATACTGCAATCTCTGGGGTAGCCACTAAAGAATGTTTAGAAATAAGTATAATTGATATGCTAAGAGAGGAGAAAAAATGAAATCATATAAATTGCTGGAAAAGAGGAAAAAAAAGAGCAACCAATTCTATATTGGAACAGGAAAACAGAGGACCTGAGAAAGGACTTCTCCCAGGATGAAACTGAGAGACCACGCAGAATGTTTGAATGTGTTGAGAATAGACACTTGTGTTATGTTGGAATGCAGTACTAGTAAGTATATAAAAGACTAAATCATTATAAAACTGAGGCAATAATGAACTCCAAATAAAACAAAACACTGTGCAAGAAAAGAAACATTTGGGGGCACCTGGGTGGCTCAGTTGGTTAAGCATCCAACTGTTGATTTCAGCTCAGGTCATGTGCTCACTGGTGTCTGCTTGAGATTCTCTCTTTCCCTCTCCCTCTGCCCCCCCACTCTTTTTTTTCCCTCTCTCTCTCAAATAAAGAAATAAATAAAACCTTTTTTTAAAAATAAAAATTTTGAGGGGCATCTGCCTTCGGCTCAGGTCATGATCCCAGGGTCCTGGGATCGAGCCCCGCATCAGGCTCCCTGCTCAGCGGGAAGCCTGCTTCTCCCTCTCCCACTCCCCCGCTTGTGTTCCCTCTCTCGCTGTGTCTCTCTCTGTCAACTAAATAAATAAAATCTTTAAAAAAAAAAAAGAAAAACTTTGATACATTAAATCTATATTATTAATAAAAGAATAATAGATGCTAATTTAACAAAAAATGGATAAATGATATTGAGTAAGGGTGGGGTAAGATGGCAGTATAAGATAACAAAATCTTCATTTTCCTTAGAAAGAATACAATACACAATGTTTTTTTTAAAGATTGGGGTGCCTAGAAAAGATAGGGGTGCCTAGGTGGCTCAGTCGGTTAAGCATCTCCCTTCAGCTCAGGTCATGATCCCAGGGTCCTGGGATCGAGCACTCTCTGCTCAGTGGGGAGCCTGCTTCCCCCTCTCCCTCTGCCTGCCACTCTGCCTACTTGTGTTCTCTCTGTCAAATAAATAAATAAAATCTTTGAAGATCAAGAAAAGGCAACATAAGCACATTATTTAAAATTATGGAGTAACTACCTAAAGAAACAACAAAAAGAACTGAAAGTGTTGCCTCTGTGGAATAGGGAACAAAAGATGGAGCAGGGAGAACTATTTATGTGTTTATTTACATATCTACTTATTTACTTACTGTTTGAAGCTACTACCTGACTTTTTGAAATATGTTTATTCAATTTGTAAAATGAAAAATAAATTTTAAAAAGAAAGAAAGAAAATTGGGGGAGCCAAAGTATATTCAGGAAGATCATTAAGTGTGGGATGCTTGCAGTAGAGATTAAGGAAATAAAGTTGATTAAAGAAATATTTAGGGGATAAAATTTACAGGAGTTGGAGATGAATTTGAAAAAGACATGAGAGAAATGTGGGTATTGAGGGTAACTCACAGGTTTTGACTAAATAACAAAAGGCGCTATTCTTAAAAGATAGCAAGCACTAGAAGCAGAGCAATTTGGGTCTGAGGACCTGAGTTTGGTTTTAGATGTGTAGATTTAAGGTGCCTTTGAGGCATCCAAATAGAGATATCATCTAGACAGGGATCTATCTATTTGTATCTAAAACTCAGTAGAGAGATTTGGGCATGATATTTATTTGGAATCACAGATGGAGACAAAGATGAAATTGCTTAGTGGAGAAAAAAGGGAGGGAGAGAACAGTACCTAGGAATGAGCTATGAATACCCAACTACAGGTGGGCAGACAGAAGAGAATGAGTATGTAAAAGAGTTGGAAAAGGCTTGACCGAAGAGGTGGAATGAAAATCCAAAGAGTATCACTGAAGGCAAAGGAATAAAGTATTGAATAAAGACATGATCAGTGGTGTATAAGAATGTATCTCCCTTCGGGGCCCCTGGGTGGTACAGTCAGTTAAGCATCAGACTCTTGGTTTTGGCTCAGGTCGTGATCTCAGGGTTGAGATCTCAGGTCGTGAGATTGAGCTGAGCCCCTCGTCGGGCTCTGAGTTCAGTGGGGAGTCTGCTAAAGTTTCTCTCTCCCTATGCTCCTCCCTGTGCTTGCTCGTGTTCTCTCTCTCAAATAAATAAATCTTAAAAAAAAAAAATGTATCTCTGTTCATATGGAATGTATTTTTTAGGTGATTCAAGGAAGACTGCTCATGGCATGACTGTAGTATCAAAATTCTGTGTGTTGATATAGTTTTAGGGGCACCTTGGAGGCTCAGTCAGTTAAGCATCTGACTCTTGATTTCAGCTCAGGTCATGATCTCAGGGTTGTGGAATCGAGACTTGCGTCAGGATAACACGCTGAGCATATGGAACGTGCTTGAGATTCCCTCTCTCCCGCTCCCTCTGTCCCTCTCCCCCGACTAAAAAAAATAAAAATAAAAATATAGTTTTGAAGAGAAATGGCCATATTGGTATACAGCAACAGTTTCCATGATTTCAAAACAAGATATTTCAGATGCATTAAATATAAGGTGGAGAAAGAGTAGAAGGGGATCTAACATTTATTGAGATAGTAAGTATGGCACTTAAACACATTTTCACTCGCTTAATCCTCACAACAGTTCTCTGATTTACTACATTTATTATTCCTATTTTTCAAAGGAGCATTCGGAAGCATGTAGAAGTTAAACAATTTACATCATTTTATTCTTATTCAAGGTCTGCCTAGAAACACCTTAACAAACTTTTTAAAAATGGTTAGGCTTTTTTAGGGAGTAACCCTAAGCAACAGAACTGAAGGGACTTGAGGTATTATTCTTCCTATATACATTCAGAGATTGCTTAATAAAAGTGGGTTAACATTTTTACACTGAAAAGAATGATTATTAAATTTATGCATGATAAGGGCGCCTAGGTCGCTCAGTCGGTTAAGCGTCTGCCTTCCACTCAGGTCATGATCTCAGAGTCCTGGGATTGAGCCCTACATCGGGCTCCCTGCTCGGCAGGGAGCCTGCTTCTCCCTCTCCCTTTGCTGTTCCCCCTGCTTTTGCTCTCTCTCTCTTTCGTCAAATAAATAAATAAAATCTTTAAAAAAATAAATAAAATAAATAAATTTATGCATGGTAAATATTCATCTTTAAGAAAATCCTAGCTTATAGGTAGAAAGAATGATCCATTAGTGAACTTATGCCATCTAATTAGTACTAAAGTCTGCCAATTTTTTCTTTGTGTGTCTTTAGAATCCAGTTTCCCATTCTGCTACCATCTCAATTCTGCTTCTGATTTTTTTTTGTTCCCTATCATTCTCTTTGCATGCAATCGTCTCACTCATCCATCTTGCATACCACTGAAATATTAACCTAAGAAACTTTTAATTGCCATCATCCGCAATCAAAAAAGGACTCCTAGTTACATACATCTGTTGCTTAAAATCCAAAGCCGAGCAGGCAAGATGCACCATAGTCTCACCAACCTTTATACTCAGACTTAGATCCCCATATAAACAATTGCCTCCAGCCAAGTCATTCTACTCCGTGTCCCTACCTTTCTTGTGCTTGCTTCATTCATTAAGTCCCTTCGTTTTGACGTAGTTTTTGAATATAGGTGAGATCCGGAGCTGAAGGACAAGAAAGAATTCTTGAGACATCTTTGGTGCAAAAAGGTAATTTTATTAAAGCAGGGGGACAGGACCCATGGGCAGAACGAGCTGCACTGGGGTAGTGAGGAGCAATTGATTATATACTATGGGGTTAGGAGAGGTAAGGAAAAAGGAGGTCTGCAAAAGGACTTTCATATGCTAAAAAAGACCCTCCGGATACTGGAGGCCTTGCAATTATCAAGCTAAATTTGTTTTCCCTCTAGCGAAGTATTAACATTAAGATAGTTAGAAGTTTCCGGGAGGAATGTCACACATATGGGGGGGGCCGCCAGGGAGGTTGCGGGGTGTCAGTTTGTGCTTCATCCTCAGCTTGCCTTCTGCTCCCTCATCAGTTTGAAATTCTGTCACTGCCTCTGCCTAGCCAGATCTTACCCAACTTCAAAATCCCATCCTTTTCATAAACGTTTATTTTTCCTCCACAGCATTCCAGGCCAGTCATCTTTCCCCTTGTGATTTTATGCCAGTATCTACAAACTTCTTTTAGCATTGCCCCAAGAACTACTGCAAGCTGGCTTGAATTTTCACCTTTTTTCTTATCTGCCTGTTAGATTTACGTGATTTGCCTTCTCATTAGATTTTAAACTACTTAAGAGCAGGCACCAATCAAATACAAATAAAAGGCCATTTTTACAGCCAAACCACTATGGTGGGTATAAAAATAAAACTATGAAACAAGACAGACAGTCCCTGTTCACACAGTGTTTACAGTCTTCATCTTTTTTTAGCACTGGCCAGTCTTTTGTGTGTTAGTAGAGATAAAGCTGGATTCAGTGATTATGCCTACCCATGATTCCTACTAGTGTACCATGAAATAGACTTTTACATTATACAAAGTGCCCATGGAACATGAAAAAAAAGAATTATCAAGACAAGTCTGTATTCCCAAATTCACAGTTTAAAGCAAAGAAATTCCCTGCTCTTCCATACCCAAATATCTTTGTTCTTGTCAGTAAGGATATACAGAAGCAGGGTCATGTTCAAACAAATTTTGAACAGGGTCATGTTTTTGTGCACTTTGTAAACTAATCTATTTTATGAGGCCTGGTGGAGACTAAATACCTACTTCATCTGGCATAATATATTCATTTCTTTCCAAATGTCATTATGGACACCATACCAAATTCTATCCACAGTGATCACAAAATCACCTAATCTTTCTGGGCCACATGTTTCTTCTAAAATCAAAGAATTATGCTTGAGAATTTTGAAGGTCTTTCCAGTTATAGAATTCTACAATTATATACATACCACCTAGACGTGTAATCAGAGTGCTAGAATAGTAAGGACAAGAAACAAAAAAATTTTTCTTTAGTTGTATAATGGTTAATTTCATTTGTCAGCTTGACTGCACCACAGGGTGCCCAGATTAAATATTATTTGTGGGTGTGTCTGTGATGGTGTTTCAGGATGAGATTATCATTTCAATTGGTGGACTCAGTAGGTAACCCTCCCCTATGTGGGTAGGTCTCTCACAATCCACCTGGGGCCTGAACGGAACAAAATGCAGAGGAAGAAGAAATTTGCCCCTTTTCTTCCTGCATGCCTGCTTAAACTGAAACATTGGCCTCCTGCCCTTGGACTGGAATTTACACCATCAGCTCCCTTCATTCTCAAGGCTTCAGGCTCAGACTGGAATTATAGCACTGGCTTTCCCAACTCCCCAGCCTGCAGATAGTAGACTTCTCAGCTTCCATAATGACGTGAGCCAGTTCCTCATAATAAATGTATATGCGTGCATGTGTGTACACACACACTACTGGTTCTGTTTTGCAGGAAAACTCTAATACAAAGTTGTAAAATACCAATGAGATAAGGTCAAAGAAGCCAGAATGGGGATTTAGATGTAACTCCTATTATACTTACTAAAACAAACACCATACCACCTACTGATAGAAATGTTTGGGTGCAAATGGAGCAACAAAAACTTAGCCTAGCAGTTCTGGGTAAATATATGGCATTTGAAAAATCTCTCTTATGCAAGATAATATATTTGCAAATATCAAAACTGGTTAAGTTCCTAGTGATTCTTCCAGATCTACTGAAAAAATAGAGACAATCCTACAATATGAGTAGGACAGAGAAAGCCTATTTCAGTGTTTCTCAAATTTTGATGTACTTGTGATTCACCAGTGGGGGGGGGGGGGGGGGAATCTCTTAAAATGCAGATTCTGATTCAGAAGATTTGGCTGTTCTGCATGGTAAGCAATGATCCTTAATTTGTCAAAACCCAACCAATTACAGGAAATATAAATACTTTTTTTAATTGGTGGCACTGTGGGTGTAGATCACACTTCCTAATGACATCTTGCCAGTTCAGGCTGGCCATAGTTTTCCCACAAATGGATTCTTCCAGACTGAGCCTCCATTACTCATGGGCACTGCCCTTTTAAGTATATCAGATTCTATTGCAAGCAATGTGTCAAGGTTCATGCCTTCCCACAGAGATGTTAGCAAGCCTGATCCTCCATCAATTTAGTACTACATAAGCCCATTCTCATATTGCTTCATCATCTTTTCAGATCAACTGTCAAGACTGCAGTGGTCCCACTACTTACCCTTGTCCAACTTAACAGCTCTTTCCTATCCTGATGATAAGCCTCCATAAGAGCTATCTCCACTTGTCTTCACATGTCAAGTCCACCTCCCAAAACCCACAAGTCCCTCTTAGTACATCTTGGCCAATATTATTTAAGGCACAACAAATGTTGCCACTGTGTGCCATTTTTCTTCTTGAAATTCCAGGAATGAACTATCAGTGATATATGATAGTCTTATTAAGCCAATATTCACCTTTTGGAGCACCATCCTGATTCCATCAAAACAAACTTGTATAGCACTGCATTTGTGTTCACATCTGATATTGTCAAAAGAGCAAAGTAGACCCTGACACGCAAGGAAGGCAGTGATGCCTCAAATTATCTCCCATTATGCCCAACTGCCTTAACACGCTGTCAGCTCAGCTGAACAAGGTACCAAATCAGCTACAGATGCCAAATCTGCAACATACACTCCAGTTCAAGGATAGGTCTTCTCTAGAAACTGCAAAAGAACCAGTACAATAAACACAACCAACATAACATACCCATAATGGCAACTGCAAACTGCTCTTATTCAAATGAGTCATCATGAGATGCTGATTAGTATCTTTTCTCTAAATTTCCCAAGTACATTCTTTGGGTGAATCTTGTAGTATGGCTTTAATCCAGTTCTCCTTGTCAGGAGAAAACAAATCTGGGGGCTTTTCCTAGCATTGGCTATGATTCAACACCACATCTGAAAAGTATGATTCTCCTGGTTCTAAGATGTTCTCTCAAGATGTGATGATGCCCTTTCCTAGCATCATTACCCAGTTACATACTTCTTTCCCACAGTTTCCATTTATTACCTTGTTTCAGCCTTCCTGGGTGGGAGTCTCTGCCCAACCACGGCATAGGCAGTAGGCACAGCCTTGACAGAGTTTGCCCAGGAAACAGGACTAGGGTTAAGAAAGGTTAAGGATGATGAAACTATATCTACCACTAACCAGTGAGATAGCACTGAGCCAAATTCAGAGAAATTAAAATAGAGTTCTGAATACTATCTCTTTCTTCCAGACACACAAGGGCAGTCCCAGAGATAGCAAATATGGATACAGAAAAACAAAGAAAAATTTTGTGAGATAGGAAGAATGCAGGATTGTTGTGATTGCATCAAGCCCCACTCCTTTTGTTCCCATCCCACATTCTAGAAACCTGCCCAAAAATGTCTCCCCTTTACTACCCATGTAGTCAGATGAAAGATATATTCACCAAAGTGAGTCAAACATCTTTCCTGCCTTATCATCCCCCAGGTTACTAATAGATGTTTTAATTGCTCATCCCAGTTCTCAACCAAACTTTGTGTATAGTCAATGATATCTGTCCATTCATTATTACTCTCTATAGTTCATTTTTGTACATTGCCAGCCAATAAATGCACGCCTTGATCCAGTGAAATCTAGGGAACCGATTAATGTATAACTTGCTACTCCATACCATAAATGGTATTCTCAGCCACTGCTTAGGTCACTGGGTAAGCACCAACCAAAGTAGATTATGTGTCTACTCCAAGCAGGACCCAACTGAAACCAGCCGCGACTACTAGTAAGAGTTCTATATATTCACTTGCCAGCTAAATGCTGGGTCTTCAGAGACTCTTACCCAAAGCCATCTTCAGGTAGTTCTTTTCTTATTGACATTTATACAGTCTTTTACCTTATTAGAAGCTTCAACAGGAAGCAAAGGAATTTGTCATTTTTTCCACCCAATATTTCGTAACGTGAGCATCTTCATGCTGCTCAGTTCAAGTAACTAGGTGGTTACAGGACAAGGACAGGGGCAGGATAAGGACAACCTCTACATTCTGGTCCCCTTCTGAGCCATCAGCTGGGCCTTTCTGGTTGGCATCTCCATAGCCCACTTCAATTCACCATTGGAATTCCTACAGGTATTTCCATAATTGCATTCCCCATAAAGCATTGCATGACTATACATCAAGACCTTGGCAAGGTCAAGTTCTTGCAGTACTATGCATACACCACCCTCAATTTTGACCCATTATTCAAACTTACCCTTGCTTCTTCAGCCAAGGTTTTATGAGCCAGTGATCAAATGCGGCAAACTTCTAGATTGTATTTCATTCTATATTTGGGCAATTGGGGAACTTTTATTAGTAAACCAGGAAATTCACTTTGCTTTAACAAGGAGAGAAACCTTGTCCACAATAGCCAAAATATGGAAAGAGCCCAGATGTCAACCGACTGATGAATGGGTAAAGAAGATGTGGTGTATGTTATACACACACACACACACACACACACACACACACATATAAACACAATGGTATATTACTCAGCCATCAAAAAGAATGAAATCTTGCCATTTGCAATGACATGGATGGAACTAGAGGGTATTTTGCTAAGAGAAATAAGTCAATCAGAGAAAGACAAATACCGTATGATTTCACTCATATGTGGAATTTAAGAAACAAAACTGATGAACATAAGGGGAAGGGAAGGAAAAATAAAATAAGATAAAGAGAGAGAGAGGCAAACTATAAGAAACTCTTAACTATAGAGAACAAACTGAGGGGAGGGTTGCTGGAGGGGAGGTGGGTGGGAGTATGGGGTAATTGGGTGATGGGCATTAAGAAGGGCACTTGATGTAATAAGCACTGGGTATTATATGTGACTGAAGAATCACTAAATTCTACCCCTGAAACTAATAATATACTATATATTAACTAACTTGAATTTAAATAAAATCTAAAAAAAAAAAAAAAAAAAAAAGGCAAGAAAGAAAAAACCAAGGAGAAAAACCTATGATTCAAACCATTCAGCACTAAGAGCTGCCACTTTTGGAAGCTCCTGTTGTTAGTTCTAAGGGCAGGGAGGCAATATAGTTATGGACACACTATAATCCCCAGGGCCACGGCCAGTGGGGACTATATGGTATATGGATGGGTATATGGTGGGGTACTCCTATATCCATATACCATTTCCACTTTAACACTGAGCTCTTCTGAAATGCTCCTTCCTTATGGGAAGTAGAATTTGACATTACCCAAGACAGAAAGGTATTTTGGATCTGAGAATCATTTTAAATCCCTGATTAGTGGGAGCAACATCCACTAAATCCCAGTAAGAAGCCAGTAATTGTTTCTCAAAAGGGCCATATCTCTTCTTGGCATCATGTAACTATAAATCCAATATTCCAGAAGTCGCTGTTTGGGGAAGAGAGGATAGTGTTAAAGACTTTTGCAAGAGACTACATGTGTCTAGACAGTCAAAGCCTCCAAAGCAATCTGTGCATTAGGCCAACCCAAATGATACTGTTTGGGGCTATAGCCCTCTGCAAGTTTCTCAAAGCCTAATTTTTTTGTTTGTTTTAGATCTCATTCAAATTCAGATTTCTTTTTCTTGCCACTCAATATATTAGGGTTAACAAGATGCCCAGGAACAGTGTATGGTATTCCCCACAGCCAAATGCCCCACAAAGTATTGTGTCTCTTTCTTATTAGCAGGGCCTGGCAAATATATCAGTGTAATCCCTGCCTTGTGTGGACTGTATCCTGTGGCCTCCAACCCAAGTCATTCTCAAATGTTTAACTAATTGAATTCAGCCTTGTATCTTAGCCCAGACAGATTAACCAGCTTCAACTAGTCAATGTACCAGTGTTATTCTCAAATCTTTCTGGACTTCCTCCTCTGAGAGGGAGACTTTCATGCTATCATTAACGCATATATTAACTTGCATTTGACTGTGATTGAGACTAAACCTCACCTTGCCAGGTTGTCAAAATATACAGGAGAGTTCAGCTACCCTTAGGAAAGGATGGTGAATGTATATCAGTCATTCTCATGAAAGAGGAGATTTTGCCTGACTTGCTTCCAAGATTGGAGGGAAAAGAATTAACCAAGACAACCACAGCATCCCAGTCATCTTAGCCTATTGGATTTCCTGAACAGCTTTCCCCATGTCTGACATGCTGGGAGTTTCAGAATTACTTGCTTTAAGCACAATAAGCAGCAGCTAGTTTCCATGAGTCACCCACTTTTTTTCCACAGGCCAGAGACAGAGGAGGGTTTAGGCAAATCTAAAAATTCCTAATCAATATGACCAATTAAAATCAAGCAAAAAGTAGAATTGCCAGCAATGGCAAAGCCCTCCATTCATAAACACAATTATTCCACTTGTGCACTTGGGTATAGAGAATGCCACTGCAAAATTTTGCATTTGGGGTTTTTTAATTAATTTTGTTGTCGATTTAACAAAACCCTTTAGGCAAGGTGCTCACCTGTGCTGAAGTAGTTTTTCTTCCTTCTAGCTAGCAATACTGTGCAACCCAGCAATGTGCAAAGTGGACACATTTTTCTTTTGTTTCCAAATACCTGCTTTAACTTTATGTTGTCTCACTTTATTTTTCTCTGGCCCCATCAGTGATTTAACTTTTACTAAAGCAGTTTGTTATAACCAGGGCGTTGTATTTCTGGCCGTTTCTTCCTCATTTTGTTTCTCCTTCTTCAGGCATTTTCCTTTCACTACTTTGAACCCAGGGTGGGTCAGCAACCACCCTAACTTCAAAATGTTGTTAGATTCCCATGCTGGCCAAGATGGAGTAAATCTACTATTATGTAATTACAACTCTGGATGTTGTATCTGGATGATACAAAAAGCAACCACCTGAGAGCTCTGAAAATTAAATCATAGCAGGCAGAGTAGGAAAATAAATTAAAACTGTGATGACCAGTAATGCAGTGAGTTTTCTGATTTTTTTTCCCTCCTTTATCACCCAGCTTTAACCCAAGGGTGGCCCACTGCACAGTAGGCACAGCTAACAAAAACTCAAAGAGAAATCCTCTTTTTCTTGCCAGAGGACCAGAAAAATAGGCTTTTATTTACATTATCTATTTTCTCCGAGACTTTCTATTTTTTCATTTATTTCAAATATGTTTGTAATTGTTTGTTGAAGGCTTTTTATGATGGCTGCTCTGAATTCCTTGTCAGAGGGGCACCTGGGTGGTTTAGATGGGTAAGCAGCTGGCTCTTGATTTTAGCTCAGGTCATGATCCCCGGACCCTAGGACTGAGCCCTGTGTGGGGCTCCGGGCTCAGCAGGGAGTCTGCTTGAGGATTCTCTCCCTCTCCTTCTGCCCCTCCCTCTCTTGCTCACTCACACTTTCTCTCGCTCTAAAATAAATAAATCTTAAAAGAAAAAAAAGAAAACCATTTTAAATAAATAAATAATAAATTCCTTGTCAGATAATCCCAACATCTGTATCATCTCAGTATCAGCACTGATGGTCTTTTCTTATTCAAGTTAAGATTTTCCTGATTCTTAGAAGAATGATCGATTTTGATAGTACTCTGGACATTTTGAATATTGTTATGAGACTCTTATCTAAATCCTCTGATTTAGCAGGGGCGCCTGGGGGGCTCAGTGGTTAAGCGTCTGCCTTCGGCTTGGGTCATGACCTCAGGGTCCTGGGATTGAGCCCCACATCGGGCTCCCTGCTCGGCAGGAAGCCTGCTTCTCCCTCTCCCATTCCCCCTGCTTGTGTTCCTGCTCTTGCTGTGTCTCTCTCTGTCAAATAAATAAAATAAAATCTTAAAAAAAATAAAAATCAATAAATCAATCCTCTGATTTAGCAGACCTTTTCTGACACCATGCTGGTGGGTGAGAAGGCATACTTTCTCACTACTCCCAGGTGGGGATGGAAATCCAGGCTCCCCAGGTATTTTCTACTGCACCTCAAGCAGAGTTTGGGGGAGGGGTATCATCACAGCTAGATGAAGGGAAAGTCTAGCCTCTTCACTCAGCCTTTGCTGAAGAAGATATAACCACTATTTATTGTGGGTTGTAATGGTTGCATTAGGGTGGTTAGCATGTAAAAGATATCTTTCTTGCTAATCTGCCACTTTTCTGTTCTTTTAGCTAGAGAGAGGCAGTTTTCCCTGGGGCTTTTTTTGGTTTACGCCCATTAATGTTTCTGGGTTGCTCTTTAGCATCTAGTCCCGGCATACAAATCATCAACAACAACAAAATCAACAAAGAGAAACTCTGCCAGATTTTCCACATGTCCCATGTCCCTAATCTTTCTGCCTTCTCTCTACCTTCCAAAGTCTTCTATGTTTGCTTTATATATTCTGTCCAGGATTTTTAGCTGTACTTATTAGAAAGCCTAAGGAAAAATTTGTCTACTCCATCTTGTCTTGCAACCTAATTGTCTTTTAAAACAAAACAAATCAACTTTCTTCAGAGAATTTTAACAGAACTCTGTTCATGTCATTCTACTCAAAATGTCCAGGATACAATCTAAAATTACTCAAAATATCAAAATCCAGGAAAATGTACCTAATTATTGAGAGGAAAAACAATCAAGAGAGGACAACCCTTAGATGACTCTGATATCCAAACTATCAGAAAAATACTTTAATGTTATGACTATGCTCTGAAGCAAAGGTGAAAACTCTTGAAATGAATGGAAAGATAGAAATTTTCAGCACAGAAATAGAAACTATAAAAACAAATCAAATAAAAATTATAGAACCAAAAAATACAATATTGGGAATAAAAAAATCAGTGCTTGGGCTCAATAGCAGAATGGAGATGAAACTGGGAAGAGTATAGACAATAGATTAAGGGAGATTATCCAAGCTGAAGAACAGAGGGAAGAAATAGAAAATAAATTAACAGAGCCTTAGGGACTTGTGAGACAATATTAAATGGTCTAATAGTCATACCATTGTCACCACAGAGGAAAATGAGAAACAACTAGTAAAGAAAAAAAATCTAAAGAAATTACACTGAAAATTTCCCAAATTTGAAGAAAGGCCTAAATCTATGTATTTAAGTAGCTCAGAGAACAACCCTCAGATAAATTGAAAGAAAATCAAACCCAAACACATTACAATAAAATTGCTGAAGACCAAAAATTAAGAAAAGCTTTGAAAGGAGCCATAAAAGTCACACTGCATATAGAAGAACAGCAATTTGAGTGACTGCAGATTTCTCATCAGAAACGAGGGAAGCCAGAAAACAGTGAAACAACATCTTTAAAAGTACTGAAAGAGGGGCGCCTGGGTGGCTCAGTCGTTAAGCGTCTGCCTTCGGCTCAGGTCATGATCCCAGGGTCCTGGGATCGAGCCCTGCACAGGGCTCCCTGCTCAGCGGGAAGCCTGCTTCTCCCTCTCCCACTCCCCCTGCTTGTGTTCCCTCTCTCGCTGTGTCTCTCTCTGTCAAATAAATAAAAAAAAATAAAAATAAAAAAAAAAAATAAAAAATAAAAAAAATAAAAGTACTGAAAGAAAAGTACTATCAACCCACAATTCTATGTCCAGCGAAAATAACCTTCAGGAATGATGACAAAAATCCATATACTCTCAAATGAAAGAAAACTAAGCAAATTTGTTGCCCACAGATTTTCTCTAAAATAAGTGGTAAAAGGAGTTCTTCTGGCTGAAAGAAAATGATAACAGGGAAATATTGGAACTTCAAGAATAAAGGAAGAACAACAAAAACGGGTATGTATTTAGATAAACATTTTTTAATTATTTTCTTCTAAGTTCCTTAAATATGTATAGTCATTGAAAGCAAAAATTATAACATTTTCTGATGTGGGTTTTCAGTTATTTATGTTTAAAACATGACAAGTATAACATAAAAGAAAGGAAAAAGAAAAGATTTCTAAATTTTGTGTGAAGTGGCAAAATATTAACTCTAAGTAGACTGTGAAAGGTTAGGTTAGTATATTGTAATCCCTACAGCATGTGCACACCTGCACACACACAATATATATCCAATAAACCAATAATATGAAATGAATGGAATATTTAAAAAATCAAACAATCCAAAAGAACACAGAAAATGAGAAACAGATGGAAAAAATCATAAAATGACAGATTGAACCACAGATTAATATTTGTATAAAATATAAATAATCTATGTATATTAATTAAAAGACAAAGAATTTCAAATTGGATTTAAAAAAATGAGGCCCAACTATTGGCTGTCTACAAGAAATTCACTTTAACTACAATGGTATAGATATGTTAAAAGTAGAGGAGGGACGGGCACCTGGGTGGCTCAGTGGTTAAGCGTCTGCCTTCGGCTCAGGTCATGATCCCAGGGTCCTGGGATCGAGCCCCACATCAGGCTCCCTGCTCGGCGGGAAGCATGCTTCTCCCTCTCCCACTCCCCCTGCTTGTGTTCCCTCTCTCGCTGTCTCTCTCTCTGTCAAATAAATAAATAAAATCTTTAAAAAAAAAAAAAGTAGAGGAGGGAAAAAATATACCATGCAATTATTAATCAACAGAAAACTGGAGTTATTATATTAATATGGGACAAAGGATATTTCATATTAAAGAAGATAAGTATGGATAAAGAGGGGCATTACATAATTATAAAAGATTAGCTCTCCAAAAATACACAAGAATCCTAAATTTGTGTTCACCTAATAGTAGAATTTTGAAATCTATGGATCAAACACTAATACAACTTAGAGAAATAAATAAATCCAAAATTATACCTGGAGACTTAAAGAGTCTTCTTTTAGTAATTGACAGAACAAGAAGACAGCCAAACAAGGATACAGATTTGAGCAACACTATGAACAAACTTGACCTAGTGGACATTTATGGATGTTTATAGAATATAGAATATTCTATCCAACAAAAGTAGAGTACACATTTGTTTCAAGTTTACATGAACACTCACCAAGACAAACCATATATTTGACCATAAAACAAACCTTAACATACTTGCAAGAAGTTATATTATACAAATTATTTCTCGACCATAACAGAATTAAATTACAAGTCAATAATAGAAAGATAAATGGAAGATAGCCAACTAAGTGAAAATTGAACAACTTGCTTCTAAATATCACATGGGGCAAACAGAAAGTTGTGGGGAAGTTAGAAACTCATTTAAACTGAATAAAAATTAAAATGTAATATATCAAAATTTGTAGCAGGAAACTAAATCAGTGATTATGGGAGATGGATGGATGGATGGATAGATAGATAGACAGATAGATAGATAGATAGATCTAGACCGTTAAAAGGTTGTATTAGAAAAGAAAAAAGGTCTCAATCAATCATTTAAGATTCCACCTAAAGAGATACTCTTCATTATAGAGAACAAACTGAGGTTTGTGGAAAGGGAGGTGGATGGGGGGGATGGGATAATTGGGTGATGGGCATTAAGGAGGGCACTTGATGTAATGAACACTTGGTGTTATATGCAACTGATGAATCACTAAATTCTTTTTTTTTTTTTTAAGATTTTATTTATTTTTATTTGAAAGAGAGAGAATGAGAGAGAGCGAGTACATGAGAGGGGGGAGGGCCAGAGGGAGAAGCAGACTCCCTGCCGAGCAGGGAGCCCGATGTGGGACTCGATCCAGGGACTCCAGGATCATGACCTGAGCCGAAGGCAGTCGCTTAACCAACTGAGCCACCCAGGCGCCCGAATCACTAAATTCTACCCCTGAAACTAGTAATATGCTATATGTTAACTAAATAGAATTAAAAAAAAAAAAAGATTCCACCTTAAGAAACAAGAAAATGAAGAACAAATTGAAACCAAAGCAAGTTGAAGGAAGGAAGTAACAAAAATAAGAGCAAAATCAATGACATTGAAATTTTTTAAATGGCAAAAATAAATGAAACCAAAAGCCAATTATTTGAATAAATTAATAAAATTGATAGAACTCTCACTAGATTGATCAGGATAAAAAGAGAGAAGACACACATTACTATTACCAGAAAGAAAGAAGGAGTATCACTACAGACCACATAGACTTTGAAAAGGTAATAAGAGAATGCTACCTATTTCTCTATGCCTATAATATGAAAATGTGGATAAAATAGAATAATTCTTCAAATGAATCTGAATAATTCTTTGAAGGACTTACCAAAATTCACTTAAGAAGAAACAGATAAAATAAAAACCCCATGCCCTACCAACATTCAAAGAAGAAATAATATCAATTCTACATAACCTCTTCAAGAAAATAGAATAGAAAGGAACACTTCTCAACTTATTTTATGAGACCAGCATTACTCTAATACCAATACCAGACACAGACATTACAAGAAATAAAAACTATGGAAAACTATCCTTCATGAATATGATAATTTTTTTCAACAAAATATTAGCAAATAGAATCTGTAACATGTTAAACAGACAGTAATCATGACCAAGTGGGTATTTTCCTAGTAATTCCAGGCTGTTTCAATGTAGAATCAATTAATGTACTGCACAATATTAACAGAAGAAAAACTAGATAGTCATCTCAGTAGATGCCAAAAAAAAAGCAATTTACAAAATTCAACAGCTATTCATGATACAAATCTTTAGCAAATTAGAAATAAGATGAAAGACTGAATGCTTTTCTCATGATAATGAAATCTACAAAAATACTTCCCCAGACCCTATATCCTACCTAAGACATACTAATAAAAGGCTGAAAACTTCCTGCTAAGATCAATAATGAAGCAAGAGGGGCACCTAGGTGGCTCAGTTGGTTGGGCGACTGCCTTCGGCTCAGGGCATGGTCCCAGAGTCCCGGGATGGAGTCCTGCATCGGGCTCCCGGCTCAGCAGGGAGTCTGCTTCTCCCTCTGACTCTCTCCCCTCTCATGCTCTCTCTCTCACTCTCTCTCTCTCTCAAATAAATAAATAAAATCTTTAAAAAAAAATAATGAAGCAAGAGTGTCTGCTTCCACCCCTCATACTCAGTATCATACTGGAAGTCCTAGCTAGTGTAATAAAGGAAGAAAAGAGTAAGTAGCCTACAGATTGAAAAGGAATAAATAAAACTGTCTCTATTTCCAAATGACATGTACTATCTGATGTAGGAAAGACATTAGGGTTCAAAGCTGAAGGCCAAGAAAGAATTCTTGAGACGTCTTTGGCACAAAAAGGTGATTTTTTAATTTATTTTTTTATATATTTTTTAAGATTTTATTTATTTATTTGAGAGAGATAGCCAGAGCAGGAACACAAGTAGGGGGAGTGGGAGAGGGAGAAGCAGGCTTCCCATCGAGCAGGGAACCTGATGTGGGGCTAGAGCCCAGGACCTTAGGATCATGACCTGAGCCGAAGGCAGACACTTAACGACTGAGCCACCCAGGTGCCCCAAAAAAGGTGATTTTTTTAAAGTATGCGGACAGGACCCGTGGGCAGAAAGAGCTGCAATGGGGTCATAAGGGGTGGTGATTATATACCTATAAATTGGAAGGGGGGTTAGGGATAGTGTAAGTCTCTAAGGACTTTTGGAAACAAGATTTCCAGGACCCTGAGGGGACTAGCTATTGTTAGGAAAAGGTCATTTATTACCGTCTAATAAAACCTGAGTCATGAGATCCTTCAGATGTATATCGGTGGGCCACATGCTTGGGGGATGATTGCCAACACGTATCTTGGGGGGTTAGAGATAAAGGAAATTTCTAAAGGAATTTTTATATGTTAAAGTAGACTTACAGGACCCTCGGGGTTGGGCTAAGATTGCCTGCTGCCCTTAGGAAAGTATTAACGACGAGGCAGCTGAGTCCCAGAGGAATGCCACTCTGCCTGTTTCAAGGACTTGTCAGTGGGCCGTAGATAGTAAAGAAATTTAATAATTTTTCTTCTACCTTTGTTTCCCACATCACTATCTATATAGAAAATCCAAAGGAAAGTACAAAAAAGCTCCTAGAATTAATAAATGAATGTAGCAAGGTGATAAAAGATCAATATATAAAAAAAATTATATCTCTATATACAAGCAATAGACAATTATAAATCAAATTTGAGAGGAAAAAGTACCATTTAAAATAAAACCAAAAAATAAATGAAGTAAATATAAACCTAAGGAGATATGTGCAGGATCAGTATGCTGAAAAATATTAAATAATGGTGAAAGAAATTTAAAAAGACCTCAATAAATGGAGAGATATACTATGTCCATAGATTAGAAGGATCAATATTGCTAAATTGCTAATTCCCCCAAAATTTATCTACAAATTTAAAGTAATCCCCCCAAAAAATCCCAGGAGCATTTTGTATAAATAGAAATAAAATGATTCTAAAATGTATATGGAAAGACAAGGGAACTATAATAGTCAAACAATTTTGAAAAAAAAACATTAGGGATTCATACTACCTGATTTAAAGATCTAATGTAAAGCTACACTAATGAAAATTGTGTGGTATTGATGAAAAATAGACATATATATCAATGGAAGAGAAGAGAGAGCCTACAGTAGGCCAACAAAAATACAGACAATAACTTTTTACAAAGGTATAATGGAAATTTAATGGAGCAAGAACAGCGGTTCCAACAAGTGGTAGTGGAACAATTGGACATCCATATGCAAAAAAAAAAAAAAAAAAGAACCTCAATACATAACATATACTTAAAACAAAAACTAGTTCAAATTAGACCTAAATATAAAACACAAAAGTATACAAATTTTAAAATACAAGAGAAAATCTTTGTGACCTCAAGTTAAGCAAAGATTTCCTAGATATAACAGCAAAAGCACAAGCCATAAAAAAAATTTTTTTTAAGTTGATGAACTGGATTTCATCGAGTTTAAAATATTTTGGCCTCTGAAAGATACTGTTAAGAGAATGAAATTAGAAGCCAGAGACTTGATGCTGGAGTGGAGGGGGGGGGGGGGGGGGGATAAGGTGGCTGGGTGATGGACATTGGGGAGGGTATATGCTTTGGAGAGCACTGTGAATTGTGTAAGACTGATGAATCACAGATCTGTACCTCTGAAACAAATAATACATTATATGTTAATAAAAGAAAGAAAAATAAATCTTTCTTAAAAATAAAAAATAAATTAAAAAAAAAAGAAGCCACAGACTTGGAGAAAATATTTACAAATCACATTAATGATAAAGGACTTGTATCTAGAATAGATAAAGAACTCTCAAAACTCAGCAATAAGGAGGGGCGCCTGGGTGGCTCAGTTGGTTAAGCGTCTGCCTTCGTTCGGCTCAGGTCATGATCTCAGGGTCCTGGGATCGAGCCCCACATTGGGCTCCCTGCTCCGCGGGAAGCCTGCTTCTCCCTCTCTCACTCCCCCTGCTTTTGTTCCCTCTCTCGCTGTGTCTCTCTCTGTCAAATAAATAAATAAAATCTTAAAAAAAAAAAGACTAAGATGCCTTTAAAAACAACAACAACAACAAAAAACCTCAGCAATAAGCAAATTAATAGCTCAGTAAAAAAAAAAAAATTTCAATGGACACTTCAACAAAATAGATATACAAATGAAAAATAAGCACCTAAATAGATGCTTTTCATCTTTATTCATTATAAATAATGAGTAATTATTTAAAACTACAGTGAGTATCACTGGACAATTAAAATAGCATAATTAAATTTAAAGCCATTAACAATATTAAACGCTGATGAGGGTGCAAAGCAACTAAAACTTTCATACATGACTGATGGGAACACAAAATGGTACTGTCACTTGGGAAAGCAGTTTGCAATTTCTTATAAAGCTAAATATACACTTACTATATGAATCAGCAATCCCATTCCTAGATATTTACTCAAGAAAAATAAAAACATGTTCACTCAAAAATGTGTATCTGGATGTTTATAGCATTAACTTATAATTGCCAAAAACTAGAAACAACCCATATATCTTTTAACTGGTGAGTGATAAATTCTGATACATACATAAAAAGGAATATTACTCAGTAATTTTTTAAAAAAGAGTTACTGATACACAACAGAAATGTATCTCAAATGTATCATGCTAAGTTTAAAAAGCCATATTCAAGAAGCTACATACCAAGCCATTCCAAATATATGGCATCATGGGAAAGCCAGAACTATAGGAATAACGAACATGTAAGTGGTTGCCAGAAGTTGGGACAGGACAGGGCTGATTACAAAAAGATAGCATGAGAAAAAAACAAAAAAACAAAAACAAAACAAAACAAAAAAACCCCAAAAAGATAGCATGAGAAACTTTTTTCAGATGATGAAAACGTTACATATCTTGACTGTGGCTGTGGTGATTATATGACTGTACATGTGTTTCACAACTCATAGAACTGGACACCCAAAAGCATAAAATTTACTGTATATAAAATTAAAATGTTATAAAAAAATAAGTTTTAAAATAAATTAAAATAAAGCATTATTTTAGATCCTATGTCTATGTGCTTTTTATTATGCCAGCGTGCTTCAGCCTTGTATCCAGCAATAATTGTTTTAAGGGAGAGAACAGACTCTTGAAGACAATCCACCATAGAAAGTTTAATTCTGCATGGGCTTATTCACTAGTAAAAAACCTTTTTATACAGAGAAATGATGAGAAGTTTTAAAATTTTTAAGTGATAGGATTTTTTTTAATTGAAGCAATTTCATATCCATATAAAAATTAGGTAAAACCATTGTAGGCTGTTCAATAAACTATTAAGAGCTAAAGAAACTAACCCAAAGGGACCAGGATTGAAGGATTAAAAAGAAAGGAAAAGTAAAAGACAGGATAAAAGAATAATACAGTGCAAAAAGGGAGAGAAAAGAGAGTTGTAAAGGAAAGACAAGATAAAGAGAGAAAAAATACAATGGAAGAAACAGAGTGTATGAAATTTTTCTATCTTTCTTAGCCAGCATGCATTTCCCATAATGTAGATATAAAAGTGAAAACAAATACAACTGGGTACTAAATGTTACTGCCTTTTACTAAGTTGTATTAACTTTCTCACACAATGAAACAGATTTATTAAAGCCTTCTTCCTTACAAAAATATTGTCAATTATTTCCCCTAGAGCTGCATATAAAACATCACCAACTATCTCAGAAAATGAAATTATCTAAATGTTCTCTTCTGCGTATGTCTGACGCTGGTTCTCATATCCTTTAAATGTAGGAAAACTACTTTCTCCAAAGATGTTAAGCGTAAAACAACATTGAAATCAACTTTATCAGCCAGATAAAGGTTACCATAAAGTTATCAATAAACTATGTGGTGCTTTCACACTTATAACAGTATAATGTGCCATGGATATCTTCATGGCATAGAGAAATAACTTCTTTCATTAAAATAAAACACCAAACCCTTCGAATCAAATCGTATTTATTAAAATGCCAACGAAAATACACAGAGACTTCCAAGTATGCTATAAATTAAAGCTGAGAGAAGACAATATATCAAAATCTGAGAATTTCCGTGAATTGCTGAGTCTTGAACTGTACATCTTATTTTCCAGTGTATGAACCAAAACATGGCAGAATCTTCTTCCTGGCATTCCCAATGAGCACACTTAGAATGGACATCTTAGGTTTTTTTCTGTTGCAGCCTCTAATCCCCTCCTTTTGGTCCTAGCACAGTGACAGCCAACCCCCCTGTAGTATCTGCCCATGCAATGCAAGTGGAACTGACTCCACCCCATTCCAGGATTAGGCTTGTGAACTAAACTTGGGCAATTAGAACACTGCGGCTCCCTTACTACGGTGATTGATTCAGGAATGGGCACCTGACCCAACCCAGGCCACTCAGAGCCAATAAGATTCTATTTTAGGATTTTTAAAAACTATTAGTAAATGGAAAATATTTTTGTACTGAAGTTGAACTAGTAGAGTGTACATCTAAAGATATTAGTGTCCATCTTACTACCACATGGACAGAGTTAAGAAAGAACCAACACAGAGAAAGCAGAGCTTAGAAATGGGCGTAGAGACTGCATCCTAATAGTATCCTAATGGAAGTCTCTGGATCTATTTCTGTAGATCTACCTTTGAACTTTTCAGTTTTTGAGCGAATAAATTCACTATGTTTTTTTTTTTTTTTTAAAGATTTTATTTATTTATTTGAGACAGAGAGAATGAGAGAGAGAGAGCACATGAGAGGGGAGAGGGTCAGAGGGAGAAGCAGGCTCCCCGCTGAGCAGGGAGCCCGATGTGGGACTCGATCCAGGGACTCCAGGATCATGACCCGAGCCGAAGGCAGTCGCTTAACCAACTGAGCCACCCAGGCGCCCATAATTCACTATGTTTATTAGACCATTTGAGTTAGGATTCAGCCAAATCTAATGGAAAGCATCCAGGTTATAAAATTTATAAGCTAGTCATTTTCTACATTAATCAATCAAGCTATTTTTTTAAAAAAGCAATTAAGAGTGAAGGGCCAGTAGATGTGGTAGTTAATTGCAAAAGTAGGGAAAGAGGAAAGAGGAGTATTGAGAATCCTCCACTCTCCATCTCTACTCAGCAATATCAAAGTAAGAGAAGTTTTTTAAAAAGCTTCTACTTGGGTCTGATTTTCTGTATAGCAGCATACATTTGGATTATGATATGATGTACCAGGGGTTTTCAACCAAGGAGATTTTGTTCTCCAGGTGACCCTTGGCAATGCTCGGATGGAGACATTTTTGGCTGTGATAACTGGGGGAAGGGTGCTACTTGCATCTAGTGGGTAGAGGCCAGGCACAGGATGCTGCTAAATATCCTACAGTGTACAAGACCACCTTCTACAAAAAAGAATTATCCAGTCTAAAATATCAAGAGTGCCAAGGTTGGGAAACTGCTATCTGTAACTCTTAACATCACATCCTTATAAAAATATACCTATTTTTATATCAAGTACTTATTTGGGGTTTCTGCTTGTTTTTGTAGTTTTGATATTTGGGGTTTTCTGATAAGGATGTTTGGTTCTGTGTTAAGAGACCACAGGCTCCATTAGCAGACTCTTCAGAGACCTAAGAGAGATGTTTTTAGTAATATTGAGCATTGCAGTTGGTTTCTGAGTCAAGCTGCGGAGCCCTGGTTTCTGTGGCCACATAAACTCTGAAGAGGAATAGACCCTGTGACTGGGAGTGGAATCTTCCACAGTTCTGAGGATTGCACACCTGGTCTCCATAGGAAAGTAGTAATATTCCTGTGGCACTTATTAAAAATAATAGCAAAAGAAAGCGGGGGGGAACCAGCTCTAAGTGTGAAATACCAGCAGAATTATATTTTCAAATACTTGGGAAGTTGGTACTTCTTTACCTGCAATAATAGTAAGTTAGTAAATTGAATTTACTTTTATTTTTTTTTTTATTTTTTTTACTTTTTTAAAGATTTTATTTATTTATTTGAGAGAGAGAATGAGAGAGAGAGCACATGAGAGGGGGTAGGGTCAGAGGGAGGAGCAGACTCCCTGCAGAGCAGGGAGCCCGATGCGGGACTCGATCCCGGGACTCCAGGATCATGACCTGAGCCGAAGGCAGTCGCTTAACCAACTGAGCCACCCAGGTGCCCTGAATTTACTTTTAAATGGATCTCTAAACTCAGGTAATATTGTTCACCTTTGAGAGGCACGGAAAGTACAAACTTAGGTTCACCTTGTTAAGTGGACAGATAATTTATATATGAAATAAAACAGAGAAAGCTATTTTTTAAAGCTGAGAAAATCTAAATGAGTGAAACTCTTACTCTGACAAAAGTATTCAAGTAGATGAGGGAGAAAGAGTGAAGCTGAAAAATTCTCTAGCTTGCATGGACCCAGCCCTCTCTGTAAGAGAAAAATGATAATGCTCAATTTTGAGTCATGATATCCATCATTGAAAATCTGGTTTGTGGGGAGCCTGGGTGGGTCAGATGGTTGAGTGTCTGCCTTTGGCTCAGGTCATGATCTCAGTGTCCTGGGATAGAGCCCAGCAGGGAGTCTGCTTCTCCCTCTCACTCTGTCCGTCCCCCCAACCCCCACCCCCACTTGTGTGTGTGCTCTCTCTCTCTCTCTCTAATAAATAAATAAAATCTTTAAAAAAATAAAAATAAAATTTAAAAAACTGGTTTGCATATAAAAGTAAAGAAAAAATTTGTAATCATTGTGTTGCTTTATGTTCATTTTTAAAAGACTTTAAAACATTTAAGAAAATTTGCTGTGTTAGACTTATGAAAATATGATTACAATCTATATTAAAATATTTGGAAATTTTAATTGGCTACATAAATAGGTTTTTATTTATAGTTGTATAAATATGTGAATACTTGAAAAAAATTTGTATTAAGGATTAAACGACATTAACTGACATACAAATAAAAGTGAGGATTCCTCTACACACAAAGGCCCTCCAGAAAACTGCTTGCTTTATGAAATATCACATGGTGTCTGCCCCTACTTTAGGTCTATCTGATTATATTGTCCTAAGAAAAGAAAGAATCCATAGAGAAAGCAATTGTCAAAGACGTTCAAAGCAGGATTAAAAAATTCTTCTCCCAGGGTGCCTGGCTGGCTCAATTGGTAGAACATATACTCTTGATCGTGGAGTTGTTAGTTCAAGCCCCATATTGTGTGGAGAGATTTAAAAAAAATTTTTTTAATATATATAAATATATACATATATATATAACATTTAACATTTTAAAAAACAAATAAATAAAATAAAATCCTTCTCCCTCCAAATCATAGCATTTTGTTTAAGAGTCCATGTTTGAGAACCAAACTTCCTGGATTCAATTTTTGTGCTTTAGCCATTTAATAGTGGTGTCATCTTGGGCAAATTATTTAACTTATTTAATCATTTTCTGATTCATTATATTCATTAATAAATGGGAATAACAACAGCACCTACCCTATAAGGTTGCTATAAGGATTAAGTGAGACAACATTTTTAAGGACTTGGCATAATATATGAAAGATGGATAACGTTATCATATTACTCTAAACACTGAAACCCTTCTCTCTATACCCTAGAATAGGGTTTTTTTGTTTGTTGGTTTGGTTTTGGTTGTTTTACATTTCTTTTTAAATTTTTTAAAGTTTTAATTCAAATTCGTTAGTAATTACACATACAGTGTAATATTAGTTTCCAGTGTACAATATAGTGACTCAACACTTCCATACATCACCCCATGCTCATCACGACAAGTGCACTCCTTAATGCCCATAACCTATTTAACCCATTCCCCCACCCACCTCCCTTCTGGTAACCAGCAGTTTGTTCTCTATAGTTAATGGTTTTTATTACATTTTAGAGACCCAATCCTGAAAATCAGAAGGGATATTGGCCAAAAATTTTTGAAATTTATCACTGACTTCACCGAACTGTAAAAAAAAAAAAAAAAAAAAGCACAGTTACTTTTAGTAAAATATTCTGTTATATTAGTGCATTTCACAAATACAAAAATTTACAGGGTTGAAAATAAAACATAATTTATATACCTGAGTTCTGTTTAGTACTCAAATGGGTCCAGGAGAGTTAGGATTTAGATGAAAGGAGACATATGGACTTTTACAATGGTGGTGACCAAGATGTGGGGATGGTTCACATTTGTTATATGCATAATGTACACCATACCCTCTTCTGGGAGTTTAACATATTCACTTAACTGGTCCTCCGAACAACATTCTAAATGGACACTACTGTGATGTCCACTTTTGTGAATGGAAAAGCTAACACAATGAGAGGTTTAGTAGCTTACCCAGGTTGGCAGGGTAGTAAGTGGCAGAAAAGTCACTATATCAAAAAGTCTGAGACCTATGGTTCTGGGAACACAACATTTTTTTTTAATTACTTTTATTATAGTAATAATAACTTGCTTGAATGAAACAATGAGATTAATAAAATGTTCTTTATGTCAACCATCATAACAGGTAACACTTAATGCTCACTATGCACAAAGAGCTGTTCTAAATTCTTTACATATATTAACTCTCTTAACACTCACATCAACACTATGAAATGGATTACTGTTCTTTAACCCAATTTGTTGACAAGGAAATCAAGGCACAAGAGAGCTAAGTGATTTACCCAAGGTGTACACATGGCAGGTGAGGAAAGGGATCAGGTCACACCAGGCAGTCTGCATCCAAGAGACATACTGCCTCTTACTATAAAGAAAATGGTCTCAAGTCTCTCCACTTTGATGTCCAAACTCAAACAAGACAGAAGTTCTCCCCATCCCTGCACATGTAGAGCTTGGACACGCCTAAGTTGACAGAACCAATTTAAAAAAAGAATGTCAGAAAAAACTGGAGAAACAGAGCACTGCCCAAGAGTAAGAGGCAAATGCAAACTAGAATGAGTACAGCTCCTCCTTTTCTTATGATGGGGTTATATCCTGATAAACTCATCACAAAATAAAAATATCATAAATCAAAAATGCATTTAATACACCTAGCCTACTGAACATCACAGCTTAGCCTAGCCTACCTGAAATGTGCTCAGAACCCTTACATTAGCTACAGTTGGGCCAATCACCTAACGCAAAAACCTATTTTAAAAAGACTGTCGGGTTCTTCCACAGGAGGTCTACACGCTGTCGCTGGGGCCGCCGCCATGTCTCTAGTGATCCCTGAGAAGTTCCAGCACATTTTGCAAGTACTCAACACCAATATCAATGGGCGGCAGGAAATAGCCTTTGCCATCACTGCAATTAGGGTGTGGGGTGAAGATATGCTCACGTGGTGTTGAGAAAAGCAGACATCGATCTGAGAGGGCCAAGAGCTCACTGAGGATGAGGCAGAACGTGTGATCACCATTATGTAGAATCCTCGCCACTATAAGATCCCAGACTGGTTTTTGAACAGACAGAAGGATGTGAAGGATGGAAAGTACAGCCAGGTCCTGGCCAAAGGTCTAGACAACAAACTTCGTGAAGAACTGGAGTGACTGAAGATTAGGGCCCACAGAGGGCTGCACCACTTCTGGGGACTTGGTGTCCAATGCCTGCACACCAAGACCACAGGGTGCCGTGGCCGCATCGTGGGTATGTCTAAGAAGAAATAAATCTGTAGGCTTTGTCTGTTAATAAACAGTTTATACACCTAAAAAAATTCTTTTTAAATAAAATAAAATAAAATAGAGTGTTGGGGCACCTGGGTGGCTCAGTCAGGTAAGCATCTGCCTTTGGCTCAGGTCATGATCCCCAGGTCCTGGGATTGAGTCCCCCATTGGGCTCCCTGCTCAGCAGGGAGTCTGCTTCTCCCTCTCCCCGTACTCGTACTCTCTCTCTCTCAAATAAACAATAACATCTTTTATTTATTTATTTTTTTTTTAATTTTATTTATTTATTTATTTGACAGAGAAAGAGAGATAGTGAGAGCAGGAACACAAGCAGGGGGAGTGGGAGAGGGAGAAGCAGGCTTCCCACGGAGCAGGGAGCCCGACGTGGGGCTCGATCCCAGGACCCTGGGATCATGACCTGAGCTGAAGGCAGACACTTAACTGATTGAGCCACCCAGGCATCCAAATAAAATCTTTTAAAAAATAAAATAAAATGGAGTGTTGAAATACCTCATGCTATTTATTGAATACTGTAGTAAAAGTGGAAAACAGAATGGCTGTACAGGTACAGAATGGTTGTCAGTGTACCGGTTTTTTACCCTCGTGATCATGTGGCTGGCCAGGAGCTGCTGCTGCCGCTCCCCAACATCACCAGAGAGGATTACACTGCATATCGCTAGCCCAGGAAAAGATCCAAACTCAAAATTTGAAGTACAGTTTCTACTGAATGTGTATTGCTTGCATACCATCATAAAGTCAAAAAATCCTAAGTCGAATCATGGTAAATTGGAAATCATCTGTAATTTTGATTAGCTTCATCAAAAAGCAGATCATCTATGTACTCTGGTAAGCGCTGTGAATTGTGCAAGACTGTTGAATCTCAGATCTGTATCTCTGAAACAAATAATGCAATATATGTTAAGAAAAAAAAAAGAAGAAGATAGCAGGAGGGGAAGAAAGAAGGGGGGGAAATCGGAGGAGGAGACAAACCATGAGAGACGATGGACTCTGAAAAACAAACTGAGGGTTCTAGAGGGGAGGGAGGTGGGAGGATGGGTTAGCCTGGTGATGGGTATTAAAGAGGGCACGTTCTGCATGGAGCACTGGGTGTTATGCACAAACAATGAATCATGGAACACTACATCAAAAACTAATGATGTAATGTATGGTGATTAACATAACAATAAAATTTTTTTAAAAAAAAAGCAGATCATCTTTGCCCCAAGTAGATAGAGGATAAGGCCAAGGGTCTTGCCATTCACCTAGAAAGACAAAGTGGCCCTTCCTGAAATTGCTGGTATGAGGCTTAGAGGTAGGATCACTTAAAACTTATGTAATGCTGTTTCTTCTATCTTCACACATGTATTATTTAGATTTGCAAAACAAGAACCTAATAATTATCAGCTCCAAACAAATAATTAATTTTGGGTACTTAAGCTCCTGGGAATCACATGAATAGGGTATCCCTAAAAAGCCCAAGCACTGAAAAATGTTTTCACGACTTCCATTTCTGAAACACAGGCTGGCTGGATTTCTGAGCCATCACTCCAGCTGAAAACAACTGTAAATGCTGAGTACAGCTTACATGCTTTCATCTCATCTTAAAGGCCTTGACGAGAAGAGGAGATGGTAAGCAATTCCAAGGCCTAAATTTAGGTGAAGATAGGAACCAAGAGGGAAAACAAGCAAGGAGGCTACTTTTGCCCTAAGAGTATTTGCTGAACCTGGAGAACTTGTGATTTTGTCCTCATTGCCTTCAGGGATGTTTATGGTCCTGGATGGAGAGTTAAAGCATATGTGCTCACAGATCCTCTTTCTTCCTCTCAAACCCACAGGGAGACTGCTGTTCCTATTCCTACTCATAGTTTCTTTGTGGGCACATGTCTAGTTTTGGACAATGGAACTTCTGTACACCACTTCCAGTCCTGGCCCTTAAGGTAATCTGTAAGATCCTCAGCTTCCTTATCTAAAAGTGAAAGATTTCTTGAGAGACTGTGAAGGAAATAAACCCAGGAGAGCCATCTGACTTATATCTGACTGTGACATGAACAAAATAGTACATTTTTATTTTTTGTAAGCCACCAGGATTTTGGCTATAGTAGCTTGTGGTCATTATGCTGAGAAATTCAGGAAACTAAGAAGAAACCCTAAGCCCTATAAGTGTAAAAACAATGTCAACCCACTCTACTGGCCAAAACCTAGGAAACACTCATAAAGAACAGCATCTCAGTTGAAAGAAAAGGAGAGCAGTGAGAATGATTCTGAAAAACTAGAAACACAAATAAGTGCACACATGGATCACTAGATCATATTCATATTTCCTGGATTGTGAAAACATCTTAAATTAAGAATTTAGTTTAAACTTATCTCAGATTGTAGTATTCCTTGGAGTCTGGCAAATGCAAACATAAATCCTTTCTGTAAGAATTCATCTTCACCTTAGGCATCAAGGAATTTCCACAAATAATTTTATTTTTTTAAAAGATTTTATTTATTTATTTATTTGGGAGAGAGAGAGAGAGGGAGAAACAGCATGAGAGGGGAGACGGTCAGAGGGAGAAGCAGGCTCCCCATTGAGCCAGAAGCCCAATGTGGGACTCAATCCCAGGACTTCAGGATCATGACCTGAGCGGAAGGCAGTCGCTTAACCAACTGAGCCACCCAGGTGCCCCTCCACAAATAATTTTAAAGGGAAGATATACAGATCACACCCCAAAATCACTGGAAACAGGAAGAAACAGGGGAGAATGAGCAAAAACAGCAGAAATAACAGCAGAAACAGGCATGAAAAAGATTATATACTGAAATTATCAGAAATATAATTCTACAATTACTGTGCTGAAAACATAAATGACTCATGTGAAAGCATCTGCAGAAATCAGAAAACTATGAAGAAAGACCAGCAGATTTGTAAAGGGTGCAAACAGAACTTCTAGAGTTAGAAAATGTAATAATGAATTTCATGAACATAAGATGTACTTATTTGTTTCGTTATTACGTCCTTATTTGAAAACTTTCTTACAAACTATGGCAATATTGACTCAAAGGAACATAGTTATTGAAATGAAAACTCATTCAGATCCTGAAATGAATGAACGAATGAATGAACAAAAGAAAGAAAGAAAGAAAGAAAGAAAGAGACTAAGAAAGAAACTATACTATGAAGAAGAAGAAGAAGGTGGAAGGGGGGAGGAAGAGGAAAATTCATTGGGAAATTTTAATAGCAAATGAGACAGAGCTAAAGGGAGAATTAGTGAAATGTAAAATAGGTCAGAAGAAATTATCTAGAAAGCTGCACACTGAGAAAAACAAATTTAACATTTTTTGAAAATATTTTTAAAACATGGGGAAGTACTTTCAGGATTGTCGGATAAGGATCTCTGAAAATCAGGTCCTCCATAAAATAAAATATTGTCCAAAGCAACTTTTTCAGTATTCTGGAATTTAGCCACTGGCTTGCAACAATCCATGGGACATTTACTCAAGGCTGAATCACAGTAACAGTAGTGAGACTTGTGATGTTTAAACTTTCTCTAGTCTCATCTGCATTCGCCAGCTCTGTAGTAGCCATGAAAACCAAGAGCCTCACAACTGTCATAGCTATGAACCAGAAAAGTTAAACCTAGGTTAATTGAGATTAACCACACTTAGGAATAGAAAAAGAAAATAAACAAAATGAACAGAGCTTCAGAGACCTGTGGGAAACCATTAAGTATATCAACATACATTTGATACCAGAAGGAGAGAAAAGAGATAAGGGGGAAGAAAAAATATTTGAAAAATAATGATTGACAAGTTCACACATTTGATCAGAAATCATAGAGCCAAAGAACAGTGGGCAACATATTCAAAGCACTGAAGGAAATAGACTGTCAACCAACAATTTTATATCCAACAAAACTAACCTTCAAAATAAATGAAAAATTAAGACATTCCCAGATAAATAGAAACAGAGAATCTATCACTAGTAGATACACCCTACAAGAGACACTAATAATAATTTTTCAGGCTGAAATAAAAGGACAATAATTACTCAAATCCATATAAAAAAATAAAAAGCATCAATAAAAGTAACTACATTTAGAAATATAAATGACATTATAAGTACTATAATTTGTAACTCTTTTCTTCTCCTATCTGATTTAAAAGACAATTGCATAAAATAATAACTATAAAACTGTTCTGAAGGGCTTATAATGAATAAAGATGTACTTTCTATGATAATAATAGCACAAAGGAGCAGTGAGGAAACAGAACTTTACTGAGTCAAAGTTTTCATATTAAGGTGGTACTAATATGAACTAGGTTGTTTTAAGTTAACATGTTCATTGTAATTTCCAGCACAGATTGATAGAATGTAAAAGATACACCATGAAAATAGTAAATAAAGGAAAATTGGAGTGGCTATCCTAATATTAAACAAAATTTAGACTTAGTAACAAAAATTGTTACTGGAGACAAAGAAGGGCTTTCATAATGATAAAAGATTCAATTCATCAAGAAAATATAGCAATTATAAACATATAAGCACCTAACACTAGAGCCCCAAAATGCATGAAACAAAAACTGACAGATAAAAATAAACAATTCACTATCATTAATTGGAGACTTCAATAGCCCACTTTCTATACTAGATAGAAGAACAAGGTAGGTCAACAAGGAAACAGAAGATCTGAACAACACTATAAACCAAATAGATCTAACAGACACAGAATACTCCATTCAACAACAGCGGAATACACATTTGTTTCAGGGGTGTATGGAACATTCTTCACCTTAGACCATATGTTAGGCTATAAAACAAGCCTCAGTAAGTTTATAAGAGTTTAAACCATACAAAGTATATTCTCTGGCCACAGTGGAATGAAATTAGGAATCTGTAACAGAAGCAAATTTGGGGAATTTTCCAAAAAATGTGTAAATTCAACATCACAATACTAAATAACCAATGGGCCCAACAACAAATCAAAGGAAAACTAGAAAATATTGTTAAATAAATAAACACAAAATTACAGTGCACCAAAAATCATGAGATGCAGTTAAAGCAGTGCTTAGAGGGAAATTATTAGCTATAAACATCTATATTTTAAAAATGAAGAAAAAGCTCAAATTAATAAGCTAACCTTCCATCTTAAGAAACTAGGAAAGAATAAATTAAACAAAATGTAAGAAGAAGGAAGGAAGAAATAAAAATTAGAGTGGAAACAAATGAAATAGAGAATAGAAAAATAAAAGAGAAAATCAATAAAACCAAAAGGTGATTCTTTGAAAAGATCAACAAAATTGACACACCTTTAGCTGGACTGACAAAAAAAAGGCACAATACTCAATTTACTAAAATCAAGAATGAAAGCAGGGACATCACTACTGAACTTATAGAAAAAAAGAATTTCCCCAAAAAATGTTAGAGCAGTTAAATGGCAACAAATTAGATAGTCTAAGTGAGATGGATGAATTCCCAGAAAGACATGACCTATTAAAAAATAGATTCAAGCTGTTAAGCGTCTGCCTTCAGCTCAGGTTATGATCCCAGGGTCCTGGGATCGAGCCCCACATCGGGCTCCCTGCTCAGCAGGATGCCTGCTTCTCCCTCTCCCACTCCCCCTGCTTGTGTTCCCTCTCTCACTGTCTCTCTCTCTGTCAAATAAATAAACACAATCTTAAAAAAAAAAGATTCAAGAAGTAAAGAAAATCTGAATAGACATATCACAAGCAAAAAGATTTAATTGGTAATAAACCCTCCCCACCACACACACACATACACACACACACACACACACACACACACACATGCCAAAGACTAAATGGGTTCACTGGTGAATACTACCAAACAAAGAATTAACACCAATCCTTCACAAACTGTTCCAAAAGATGGAACAGCACAAAACACTTCCCAACTCATTCATTCCATAAGGCCAGTATTATCCTTATAACAAAATCAGACAAATACATATCAAAAGAAAACTACAGATTAATATATCATTATGAATAGAGATGCAAAAATTCTCAACAAAATACTACCAAACTGAATTCAGAAAAACATAAAAGATTATATAACAAGACCAAATGAGATTTATCTGAGGAATGCAAGGTTGGTTTACCATGAAAACCAATCAATGGAAAACACCATATTATGGAATAGAGGACAAAACCTACACAATCAAGTCAATAGACACACACACAATACACAAATCATTTCCTAAAATCCAATACTCTTTCATAATGAAACATACAATAAACCAGAAATAAAAGGAAATTTCTCAACCTGATAAAAGTCATCTACAAAAACCACAGAGCTAATATAATTAATGGTGAAAGAATGCCTTCCCCCTAAGATCGTTAACAAGAAAAGGATGTCTACTTTTACCACTTCTATGTAACATTTCACTTAAGATTCTAGAGAAACATTTACAAAAATAAATGGTTTAATATATCAGAAAATGTAACAATTTTAAATGTATATGTGTCTATTTATATAACCACAAAATATAGGCAGGAAAATTTTACATAACTATAAGGGCAAGTTAATATATCCACAATCAAAATGGAAAAAATTTTAACACATTTTCCCCAGTATCTGATAGAATACAGACAAAAAGAAAAAAGGCTATAAAATACTGAATAGCACACCCTACAAACCTGACCTAATGGAGCGAAACGGAACACTGCACAAACACTGCAAACCATGTTCTCTCAAATACATATCAATTATTTACATAAATTGCCATGAGTTGGCCCCCAAACTACTCTCAGACAATTTCAAAGTCATATAAATAAAGATCATAATTCAGTTACCCTAGAGGTCAGTTAATAAAAAAATAACATGGGAATATTCTATGTTTGGAAATAAAGAAGTATCATTTAAGCTATGAGTCATGGTCCAATTAATAAATCATAGTGGAAATAGATGACAAGAAAAGTAAAACTGTCTACTGAAAATGGAGAAGAAGGACTACACAATATAATAAAAAGAAAGAAGTAAAAGATGGCTTGAAATATAAAAAGGAGTTAGGAAAAGAAGGTACTAGGTGGGGGAAATTGGGAATATCTTTACAAACAATAGAAGCAAACATAAAATAACAGGAACCGTGAATTTTCAGAAAGCAAGGCAGAGTGGAAAAATTTACTCCTAATCTTGATTTTTAAAATTCAATAAAATAGGAATTTATGGATATGTCCTTAACATAAACACCACACACAGGTTTCAAACCAATAGTCTGAATAACTTACTATCAGAACAGAAAACAGCAAAAAGTTAAAACAAAATAAAGGAAAACAAGTTGATTAAACTGAAGGAAGAAAGATTTTTTAAGAAGTTGGACAGAAGGCAAACTAGAGAGACACAAAAGGGAAAATGAGATATTAGAGACCAGAATAGATATATTTAAATGAAAAAAAAGATCTTTTCCAATACCCCTAGGTATTGGAAAAGAGAAAGATGTACAAATTTTATAGCATAAAGGGTGACTAAAACCCAAAAAAATCTGACAAAGACAGAGAGATGAGGTCTCCGATAGTCATCTGAAATGACCCACCGCATGTCCTCCACCGGAGACAGGGTTAAAGGTGTAGAGAGGCCATGGTGAGATCAACTGGGGGAATCACCCTTGAAGACTGGGAAAAGTATGCAAAATTGCCAAATAAAATTTTTGGACAGACTCGGTGGGGGGGACCAAGGATAGAGGAAAATATTCAAAGAATTACTGGGTGAGTTTCAAAGTAACACAAAGTTTATTATAAGTGGACAATGTAAGTATTAACCATGCCCTGTAGGGACATGCCAAGAAATGCATGGAATTTGGGACTCTTAAGGAAAGACACAACCAAGACGAGGCAAGATAAAAGGGAGCCAGGCAGGATAACAATAGATCAAGTGTAGGCCTGCATTAGATTTTTGTTGATGGAAAAACACCTCCTATGTCAGATTAGCCAATTTTAAAAGGGAAAGATAGGTGAGGTTTGCTTTAATAGTTGATGTTTTAGTAGATCCATACCTTAATGACTCGTTTCTCTTACAATGGGAGACCCCACAAAACAAACTCTGAAAGAGTACATGAGAAAAAAATCACTGAGGCTGGGAAGAAAGAAGAATTAAAAACAAAAATGGAGGGGCGCCTGGGTGGCTCAGTTGGTTAAGCGACTGCCTTCGGCTCAGGTCATGATCCTGGAGTCCCGGGATCGAGTCCCACATCGGGCTCCCTGCTCAGCAGGGAGTCTGCTTCTCCCTCTGACCCTCCCCCCTCTCATGTGCTCTCTCTCTCTCTCTCTCTCATTCTCTCTCTCTCAAATAAATAAATAAAATCTTTAAAAAAAAAATGGAATTTTTTGGAATTTTCTACAGTAGAAAAGTACAGGGTATGATTTTTAAAAGTGATTTAAATGTGAAAAACTCAGCTGAGCCTCTCTGAAAGGAGTAGAGGAAGAGCAGTGGGAAAAGAAGTACTTGAGATATATCCCACAACTGGGAAAATAAAGATATAAGAGTAAGAAATGCTACTCAAGTCCTGAAACAAAGGCTGAGGAAAACATGTCTTGAGGAGCACATAACAGAAGCATCCATCCACCCTATGCTCCCAGAGACAAACCCTTGAGATTCAACAAGAGGAGCCTCAGTTGAGGAATCTGCTGAGGCTGATTCTCCAGTTGGAACATAAGTGGAGACTATGTGAAAATCTTCCAGGAGAAGTAGATTTCACAGGCACTTCCTTAGGAAGAGGACATCGAAGTGGCTTCTGTAGCATGACCTGAATTTGGGGGCTTACAAAAGGATGGTAGCGGCTGCCAAAGAATGCCCACACTCAAAGGGTAAATGGAAATGAAGAGGTTTTGAATATTCTTGTTGAGGCAAAAATAGAGATCCACAAAAGACCTCCTAACTGGGTCTGCTATCATTGAAATCTCTGTGTTCTTGAGAGAGATGACAGTATCCACAGGTGGATTTTTCCCCCCTCATGTGCAAACACACAGTACCATAATTACCTCTGGTGAATCGACGTTCATAGATCATGGAATTCAAACAACTCACTTAGATGGACATTCTGATAAACCTGAAATCAAAGTTTTCTCTTTTCAGTCTATCTCCTTCAGTCACCAGAGTTCCCAACTTTGGAGTTTACCGAGTACTATGTTCTGGGAACATCATTTTCCTTGGGATAGCTCTTCTCTAGGAGTTTGGGAATATTATCTTTTTAAATTTTGTGGTGGGGTAGGTGCAGGGGGCTGAAATCGTGATTGTGTTGAGTAGCCTGTTGTTTAAAGAGGAAGCATGTTTAAATTAACTTCCTGAGATCCCAAAAGAACCATATCCATTAAAGGCAGTACCCACTGAAGCTTCTCTAGCTTTGATTTTCAGCATTGGCTGGCATTAAAATCAACTTCAAGCCTTTAAAAACTGTGAGTTCCATAGCCCAATAATTACCAGACTGTGGTCCCCAGACCATGACCAGAACCAACAACATCACCTGGAAACTTGTTAGAAATGCAAACTTGGGGGTAGGGTCCAGCACTCTGTTTTAGTGAACCTTCACAGGGATTCTAAGGCACAGTAAAGTTTGAGGACCACTGCCCTAGCTCATCTCAAGCAAATGAAATCAGAAACTCAAGGAGTCTGGTCATCAGATTCAGAATCACTGTATTAAAGAATCCCTGAATCTACGCAGACACTGGAGTGAGAATCATCTGGCTGAGACTGGGCAGAAAAGAGATTGGGAAATTAGAATTGGGAGGACGGGCAGGGGGTGGGGGGGAGTAATTTAAGACATTTGGATTATAATTTCTTTGGAGTTTCCAAGATCAAGCAAATTTTATTATGACTTTTTTTTTGTATTTTGCAATTCACAAAAGCAAAATAATTTGGTTTCAGATTTTTAAACCCTGTGGACTTTAGCTAATTTGTAATAATTAAAAGGACTTGAGATGGGACGCCTGGGTGGCTCAGTCGGTTAAGCGTCTGCCTTTGGCTCAGGTCATGATCTCAGGGTTCTAGGATCAAGTCCTGCATCGGGCTCCTTGCTCAGCAGGAAGCCTGCTTCTCCCTCTGCCTGCCGCTCCCCTTGCTTTACTCTCTCCGACAAATAAATAAATAAAATCTTAAAAAAAAAAAAAGGACTTGAGATGAAAGTTGTAAAGCGCACAGAGAAGTACAGAGAACCGTGTAACTGATCTGCATATTCCTCAGATTAAACAATTATCAACATTTTTCCATATTTGTTTCAACTACTCTTTTTCTTTTCTTCCTTCCTTTTTTTTCTGTTTTTGTTTTTTGTTGTTTTTTGTTTGGGTTTGGCTTAGTTTTGGTTTGTTTTGTTTTTTGAGGGGTGGTACTATAGTATTTTTGAGAAAATCCCTGGTATTGTTTTATTTAGAATCATAGGTACCTTCCATAAGTTTCACTAAAATATAGGGACATGTTCTTACATAACTGTAATTCTATTTTCTTTTGTAACAGTTTAGTAATTTTTCAGTATCATCTAATACCTTGTTTGTAATAATATTTCCTCAACTGTCTTAAAAATATCTTTCACAGATTCATTTGAAACAGGAACTAAACAAGGTCCACACATGCTATTTCATTGTTACATTTTTTAAAGCTGTTAATTTAGAAGTCACTTCTCCCTTTCATATTCATGTCACTGACTTGTGAATGAAATAAGATGGTTCTTCTGTAGAGTGTCCCCATATTGGATTTGTCTGATTGCTTCCTCCTGGTGCTATTTAAATTTTTTTCCTTCCCTTCTCTTCCCATTAAACTGGAAATTAGATATTAGAAGCCTAGATTCAGGTTCAAGCTTTTTTGTGAGACTACTTCATGTGTATTTCATAAAGTCTGGTTATTGGGCTATGTCAATGTTAACCCTAACAAGTATATTCAGACAGTGGCTGTCGATCCTTCTGTTATAATCATCAACTTTTCCCTTCAAGATTTTGACATCCATTAATGGTCACTCTTTGAATCAATTACTGCTTTGAAAATCACAAAATGATGCATTTATAATGTTATCGCCTTACCTATATTTTCATTTGGGATTCTATAAAACCAACTTACTCTCATCAACTAAGGGTCTTTAGTTAACTTGAAATAATGTACAGAACAAGATGAATAAATGCTCAGCTCTTTCTCTCTTTGATAACATTTATCAAAAATTTAAAGAACACATCCTCCACTCGGCAGTTATGCTTCTAGAAATGTTTCCTACTGGGGTGTCAGTGGCTCAGTCAGTTAAGCAGCCAACTCTTGATCTCAGCTCAGGTCTTGATCTCAAGGTCCTGAGTTCGAGCCCCACATTGGTCTCCATGCTGGGCATAGAGTCTACTTAAAAAGAAAAAAAGAAAAGAAAAGTTTCCTACATACATACTTACACAAATGTGGAAAGAAGTATGTACAAAGATTTTTACTGTAGGATTTTTTGTAATAGCAAAAATACATTTCTGAAAATAACCTAAATATTTCTCAATAGGACATTGCCCAAATAAATAACAATGTATTTGTGCAAAAGAATACTACACAGCCATTAAAAAGTGTGTTTCTCTTAGGAAAGTAAGAAAACGAACTTCTTAATTTAATAGACTATCTACTGCAAGCCCACAGCAATTATCTGATTTCATGAAGAGAACTCACATAGACATCCTCTACTATCTCATTTATTTTATAAATAGTATTAAAGTCCTGGACAACATAACGAGGCAAGAAAAAGAAATAATAGGTATAAGAATTGGAAGGAAAGAGACAAAATAACCAATACTGGTGCAGAGAATAAGGGAGTCCAGCAAGTTTGCTCAATACAAGATCAATATGTAAAAATCGACAACATTCCTCTATCGCGGCACCACCCAACTATAAAATGTACTAGGAAATAGGATACCCTGAACAATAGCAATAAAACTATTAAATGTCTAGGAAATAACCTAACACATAATAAATAGAATTTCATAAAATACTGAGTAAAGGAAAGAGCTGTGAATGAAGAACAAAGGTACTGGCAAATATCAGTGAAGTCTGAAGAAAACATTTGGATGACGACACGGGTTTGGACTAGACTCACCCTATTGCTAACCAAAGCTTCCATTTCAGCCACAATCAAAGTCTAGCTGCTGCCCCATGTTCTGGGACAATGAATAGGGAAGGAGAATAAATTCAAGGTGGCAAGGGCTCTTCATATATCTGCTCCCAATGGGCTGAGGAAGGCTTTTTGTTAGAAATTTTGGCTCATCTCATGGAATGCCCATCTGCATTGTCTGCCATGTGACGGATTTTCTTCTACAAGAGGCAAGTTTCACAAGTCATTAATTATACCAGATGGTGGTGAAAGACTTAATAGACAACATAAATCTGCTGGAGAAACAAACATCAACAAATCACTTCAGGAAATAGCATCCATCCATATATCATTATGGACAGTCACTAGTTTTGCCACAGTGGGTATCAGACATCAAAGTTGGTTGGATAGTCATAAATTAAGTCATCCAGAAATCCAGATAGGAAATTCTTATTTTTACAAAATGTAAAACCCCAGAAGATTAATTCTAGGAGGAAAAATATATATTATGTCTCTATATTTGAACAGAAATATAACTCAGCATGATGCATTCATAGTGCAGTCTGCTTGAAACCCTGTGAAAATAGAAAATTGATTAAGAACATATTATTAGGGGCACCTGGGTGGCTCAGTCATTAAGCGCCTGCCCTCGGCTCGGGTCATGATCCCAGGGTCCTAGGATCGAGCCCCGCATCGGGCTCCCTGCTCCGCGGGAAGCCTGCTTCTCCCTCTCCCACTCCCCCTGCTTGTGTTCTCTCTCTCGCTGTCTCTCTCTGTCAGAAAAAAAAAAAAAAACTTAAAAAAAAAAACATACTTGTTGCGGGGCAGGGACCTATTATCTGTGACAGGGTTGCTCTTTTGAGTAGAAACTGGTGCCAACGTACAGCAATGAGGTCAAAGTTGTATGTTCATATCCCCTGGTGGGCCAATTTTTTGTTTTGTTTTCAGGTTATATTGTACAATTTGCCCTTAATAGGACAGAAAGAGGGTGGGAGGAGTGGGTCTATATGAATCTATCTCTATTACCCAAAGGGCTCAAAGGGCTTATTCTGCAGGTGGCAGATCAGTAGTATCATCTTTAAAATGAAAGAGATCCAACCGTTATGAACACAAATGATACTTGTAACTCCTATCAGTGGTGGAAAATCTTAAATATTATTTCAAGCAATGTAACCCATTGTTTCACTCTTGATATGAGATAAAGTACTTTTATACCATATGAGACCTAGTAACAACTTAACTCACACTATTTTCCACAGAAAAATGTGTCTTCTTGTGAATTTTCCTAGTTCAGCATTAAACATTAAAAGAACTCACCATAGTAGCTCATGGAAAAGAAATACATTCTAACGTTCTTGCTAGCTTCCCTGGATATTGCAAAACATCATACTGCTAGTTCTTTTGCACAATACCCATTATTACAATATTTTTAGCACTTGACTTTTCCATTGTGAGTAAAAGAAATAGCTATTAAAAACTTAATGATAGTAATAGTATAATTATTATTACTACTAGTATATAAACACTAGTATAATAAAAGTAATAATATGTATTATGCTTAGTAATGGCTCATTAATTGGGACACCTTGAAAATTTTTGCCCATTTCTCAGAATTGCCACTGACCAAATTTTTCAAATGTGTATATTTAGATAAAACATTGACACTGAATCTAATAAAACTGAAACCATGAGGGGTGCCTGGGTGGCTCAGTCAGTTAAGCATCTGCCTTCAGCACAGGTCATGACCCTGGGGTCCTGGGATCAAGCCCCCTGCTCAGCGGGGAGCCTGTTTCTCCCTCTCCCTTGCCTGCCACTCCCCCCTGCTTGTGCTCTCTCTCTCTCTAATAAATAAATAAAATCTTAAAAAAAAACCAAACTGAAACCTTGATACTTGAATTCTAGTCATAATTTTTGAGGGAAAAAAAGTTACCTTAGAAAAAAACGGATGCTTCCTTCAGTCTAAAAATCTAGCCCCTGGGTGTTTATCAGCTGTAGATAGAGAAAATGAAGCACAAGGCAGAAGAAAAGAAGGAATTACCTCTCAGTTTCTAGGATGAGCAAGGTTGATTCTTCCCAGATGAGTCTATGTATCAGGTAGGATAGGCTAATTACTACAGCAACCCAAAATCCAGTGGCTTAACCTACCAAAGCTTTATTTCCTGCCCAGTTCTGCAGGGGCCCTGGGTATCATTGCCAGTTTTATTGGTCATGTCAAGATCCCAACTATTCTTTACCAGAGCCATTCTCAGAGTTACACTTGCTATGAGCAATCTTGAAAAATGACATAATGTCCTCCCCATGGCAAAGTGCAGTCTTGCTTCTCCTTACTATCAAAGTGGTGAATTCCCCAAACTCAGTGTTCAAGTCTTCCACTGCATGTGTATACATCCCTCATATGTCCTGTGCTGCCTGAATGGAACTTGGGAGACAAGAATAGACACAAACCAATATGAAGCACTGGGCTACTGCTTTTGCCAGGAATAATGAAGTCCTTTGTCTCTGACTCAGGAGCTTTGGGTGTTCTGCCAGGATCCAAGAAACAGTAAGGGGTTAACTTGCTATCTTACAAGTAGGGTAAAATCCCAGACCCGTCACAATTCTTGACAGGTGGAGTTTGGGGCTCTGTTCCACACAATCATTCAAGGGGCCCAGGCATATTCCATCCAGTGGCTCTTCCAGCCAGCATCCTCAGCTAGATGTAGCTGACAGGTGAAAGAAGGACCAACATGGACTGCATAAGAAGTTCTAGAGGCCTGGCCTGGAAGTGGCCTGTATTACTTCCACTCATATTCCATTGACTAAAATGTAGTCATATGACCTCACCTGACTACTAGGGAGGCTGAGATGTAATTTAAATGTAATTTAACTTTGTGCCCAGGAGAAAAAAGGAAACAGGGCTGGGTAGAGGATATAGCAATGTCCTTGCCACTGACCATCATGCTTGTGTGATCATGAAAATATGAAACTGTTTTTGGAACCAGAATTTTCTCCGTGGGAACTCGCGCCTGCACAAAATAAAATTAACAAATACATCTAGAGTCATGTTTTTTGTGGAGGAATCAGCATTTCTACAATACTACGAGATGAGAAAAAAATAAGCATTCTTTATTTTTCTAGAAAATAAAGGAGGCCTTCTCATCTTGATCTGAGACCCTTATCCTATAAAGGCTTGAAGCAAAAGGGGAATTAAACTTGCCAATTAAGGTAACTTAGGCTCCCTTATTTTTTAAAAGCCTATTTGGGTTTAGCTTTGTTTATTTCAGGTAATTGCTCAGTTGATCAGTGTCTCTCCTGTCAGAAAGTATCTGAGTGTAGACGTGAGGAGAAAAGGATCCTGGGGTCTGGAGCTCTGGGGTTGGGTCCGGCATTGTGCTCCTGGCCATCCCTGAACTCTGCCAGGCTATTTCTCATCCTGCCTGGACACCGGGCATCTTCCTGGTAGCTGCTGCTAAAACCCGCAGGAAGGGAAACCTGTAGTCTTTTTTTTTAAGATTTTATTTATTTGACAGAGAGAGAGAGAGAGCACAAGCAGGAGGAGCAGCAGGCAGAGGGAGAGGGAAAAGCAGGCTCCATGCTGAGCAAGGAGCCCAATGTGGGGCTCAATCCCAGGACCCTGGGATCATGACCAGAGCTGAAGGCAGACGCTTAACCAACTGAGCCACCCAGGTGCCCTGGAAACTTGTAGTCTTCTCTCTGTCCTGACCAGATCCTTGGGCTGGTCCCTCCACGATCTGAACTTGGCCTTGGTAGGATAGAAGAGGAGCTGACTCTTCCTCTCCTCTGCTGAGAGCATCCCCTCAACCATTCCAACCTATCACTTGGGATGCACCTTGTTGGTTGTTCTCCTTTGAGGGGACTTGAAATCCCAGCCTGTGCCCAGGGAAGTGAGAAAGTCCATCTGCTCCCACATACCTGAGGCTTATCTAGAACTTGACTTGGAGCAGGGAAAAAGAAGTCATAGATGTGACCACATGCCCTTCTTTCTTCTTCTCCACTTACTTCTTTTCCTGGAGATTTCCCATCCTTCCCTACACCAAGAGAGGCCTACCCATATCATAGACTGTGTTCTCCCTCTTCCTGTGCTCCCTAGTAAAAACTGAAGACTTCAAGGAGTTTGGGAATGTAGAAATCCTCTTCTCTCTCAACAAACTTTGCTTCTCAGAAGCCTGCTTTTACAAGAGCCCTAAATGCATCCATGCAAGAAACAGCATGTTCTCTAATGCCCTGAAACCTACTGTTTCATTGGGTGGAAAGTCCCAGAACATCATAATTTAAAGGGAAAGAAAATACATCACTTCACTGTTTCCAATGTGTATCTGTTACACTCCCATTCTTAAAGGAAAACTGCTAAAGATATTGATAATGTTTCCTTCCCACACATTTCTCCAGCACCACTTGTAACGAATATTACCTTGTGGTATTTGGGGTATCATAACTTTCCTCTCTAGGACAATGCTAATATCTTGGATGACTTTCATATCCAATATCACACAATCCAGTTCCAGTAATCACTTCTCTGGCCCTTTTTTCCCGATAAGTGTTGAGTAGTATCCATTGTCTTAGAGCCACACTGGGAACTTCAATGTGGCTATTTTGTTAAAAAAAAAGAAAGAAAGAAAGAAAGAAATCCCTTGTCTTTTAGAATTTTAACTTGTTTATGTCAGTATTATAATTAAAAGGGCAAGTTTTCTCGACTACCAGTATAATTTTTCAGTGGGATTTCTGAAACAAGGCTGCTCTTTGTGTTAGAAGTCTGGCTCTTAAGGTCAGAAAAACTAAAAACTGTCTCAAGTAGAAAATTAGGAAATGTAATCACAGAGGTTTGCTATTCTAAACATTCCTTTTTTTTTGTTTCCTTTTTTTTTATTATGTTATGTTAATCACCATACATTACATCATTAGTTTTTGATGTAGTGTTCCATGATTCCTTGTTTGTGTATAATACCCAGTGCTCCATGCAGAACGTGCCCTCCTTAATACCCATCACCTGGCTAAACCATCCCCCCACCCCACCCCCATTCTAAACATTCTTCATGAAGAATTGCTCTGTGTCAGAACTCGGCAGGGTGGTGACACCGGGTACATGACTGCACTGAAGTGAGTCCCTAGATTCAGGTCCCTGTCTCCGGGGAGCACAGAGTGGGGCACCGGCATTTGGGCAACCTTGGGTCCAAACCCAGGTGTGGGGAGGAAGGAGGAGACAAAGAGTCCTTTAAACTAGTAGTTATAGATTTTAAAGCATATCCTGGTTATACCTCTGTCAGACGGACATTTGCTTAGCCATAAACTATGAGGAATATTTTGTACTTACAGATCGTGAAAACATTGTCTGACAATTACCTAATATCAGTGTTCTGATACTTCAGTTTGTCTTTTTAAAAATAGAATAAGCTGCCTTGTGAGTAGTAAGTTTCTTTTCACAGGAACTATTCAAGTCAAGGCTGCTGAGGTTTATCATTGAAATTATGAAAATAAATTCCTTGTTAATTTACATTTGACAAGACCTAAAGTCCTGTGGAATCTCAGTCCAAAAGAGCAAAGAGACAAAATCAGTCCTTTGAATTTGGGGATGAAAAATCATCTCATTCAAAAAAATGTTGTGCTCTTAAGAACAGAAATATAGGAACACCTGGGTGCCTCAGTCGGTTAAGCATCTGCCTTCGGCTCAGGTCATGATCCCAGGGTCCTGGGATTGAGCCCTGTATTGTGTGTGTGGGGGGGTCCTTGCTCAGCAGGGAGCCTGCTTCTCCCGTCTGCTGCTCCCCCTGCTTGTGCTCTCTCTCTCTGACAAATAAATAAATAAAATCTTTTTTAAAAAATGGAAATATATTCAATAATTATTTCTATAACCTCAACAACACAAATATCAAACACCTCAGCCTCCACAAGGAGTATCAGCAAGATAATACTTTATATGTAGCCTGTAAAGGGCCATCAAATTTTTTTTTCCCACATCTGCTGAGCATTCACAGTAATTTCTATTTTAGCAGTTTCCAGTGATGTAAAGTGGAATAGAAGCCACTGCACATCTTTTGAAAAAGTTATAAATATCCAAAATGCCGCTGACTCAGGAGAACTGCAGATGCCCTCAAAACCTTCCTACACTTTTGCATGTCCCTCTCCCAGCTCCAAGGCCAGCCACTGCCTCCTCTCTCACTACCTGATGCCTTGCAGTGAGTAACATCAGTCATTTCTTGTTCTTGTTGCCTTGTGGTCTATAGTAAGTACCCCAGGGGCAAAGCACTTGTTTGTTCTATAATATCACTTGCCCTTTGTGTCTTTTTCTTGTGACAGAAGAGGAAGCAATATAAAAGATATTAAAATTAAAAACAGAAGCAGCTGTGGTCACTCGTGTTGGTAAAATGGAGCCACAGAGCTCTGTCCAGCCTTTACTGCAATGAACTCAGAGTTTAAATTGAAATGATAGTTTTTCTACTACTAGCTGGGTGACTTTGGGGAAAATAACTCATTTCTCTGTGTTTCATGAGAACATGAAACAAAAAATGAGGAGAGTATAACCCTTCCCTCACAGGATAGTTGTGAGGATTGAAAAGTTAATAGATGTAAAGCATTCAGAGTAGCATCTGTATATAACAAGCATAATATAAATGTCCGCTATTTTTGCTGTGGTTTGTTCAGGTGGAAATAAAGGACAACAAACATGGAGCTGATGTCCTACGTTCTATTATGATTTCAGTGTATTTCTTCTGATTTGGTCTTCAGGAAAACTACTGACTCACTCAATTCACCTCAAGGCACTCAGGTCCTCTTTTCAATGATTGCTTTTTCTGATAGCTAACAATCAGCCAATTGAGGCAATTATTATATGGTCCCTTAGCTTTCTTTACTTTACACTTGACAGTTTGACATCCCTAAAACCCATCTCATATATTTTCACAGTAAATGGAGGATTATAAAATTTATACCCTAACGTTATATATAGCCTACAAATTTAACACTAATAACATTGTATAAGCCAGGAATTGGCCAAATTACAGAGTCAATAAATAATAACCAAGAGAGTTAATGGTAATAGAATTAATTTGACAACTCCAAGAAAATATAAAAATATATTTTTTAGATGTCCAAACTACTTGAAGCAACTATATTCTAAGAAATATTTAAATTTGGGGGCACCTGGGTGGCTCAGTCGTTAAGTGTCTGGCTTCAGCTCAGGTCACGATCCCAGGGTCCTGGGATTGAGCCCCGCATCGGGCTCCCTGCTCAGCAAGGAGTCTGCCTCTCCCTCTCCCCCTCCCCCTGCTTGTGTTCCCTCTCTTGCTGTGTCTCTCTCTATCAAAAAAATAAATAAAATCTTTAAAAAAAATAAATTTTCATGTAACTGAGAAGTGAATCTATGTGAAATATGATAATGCCCAATTAGGCAGGATTTTTTAAAACTGGCCATTTAAAGTTCCCTAATTCTTTTCTTTTCAGATAAACCCATGTTTTCAATTTGGTCAGCATTTTCACCGTTCAAGAAAGAGCCCTGAAGGCTCCACGTCTCACAGGTTTCCCACAGGAATGCTGAGTGGCAGTGACTGAAGTAATAGCAGCTGAAAAAGGAGTCTCCCAATGGATTGTCAGTCTTCGGTTCCTTCCTCCCCCGGCACCTGGACAACGGAGAGGCCCCTCTGCACTAAGTAAGCCTCCAGGTTCTTACACATTTGGTTGGAGGACATGAGAACTTGAGCAAATGGAGGCTGAGCTATTACTATGAATATCAAAGGAGATGAGTATTTGAGAAAGCAATGCCACAGAAGCCCAGAGAAGATGGGTCCATGCAGAGTGGAGTGGTAAACAGTGTCCAGAGCTGCTGAGACTGGAACAAGATTGCTCAACATGCTTTTTAGTCACCTCTCAGATCTATGGTTTAGGTCATCAACCTTGTAAGCAGAGTTTTGGTGGAAAGCAGGTTTCCATGGATGGAAGAGTAAATAGCGAGTGAGGATGTAAAGAGGACTACATTCTCAATAAGTTTGTTTGAAGAAGGGAGGCCCAGTAGCTAAAGACTGACATAGGAAAGAGCAGGAACAAGTTTATATATTAAGATCAAGAATAAGAAGAGAGGAAAGCTTAAAAATAAAAGAGATGAACTAGAATTGGGAGATTTAGATTTAAAACTCAGCAAAGGGGATAGCCAGAGAAAGGAGGAGGGCTCCTCCATCCTCTGGCAGAGTGGGGAGGAATAAATAAGGTTTGAAATAGCTACTGAGAGGAATGGGAGAGGGAGCCTGCCAGAGACAGGATGAAGTCTACTATGGATTGCTTGCTGTCCAACTGAGATTATTCCAGCACCAATTTGCAAGAAAAGGGTGGATGGCTAGCCTGGCCCAGGGTTGGGATCTTGTCAACTGGTGTGGCAAGAAAACAGATTTCAAATTTTCCTAGCCAGGTCACAATCATGTAATTTCTAGAAATAAATCTGTTTTCTGTATGTGTGTGTATGTATATACTTATGTATAGATCTCCTAGTAGTTCTGTTTCTCTGGTAGGTCTCTGACTGATACAGATATTCATAGCTTATTCAAGGGCATAGTGCTGATAAGTGGTAGAGCCACTCTCCTGACCTGGGCAGTCTGGGCCTTGAACCAATGTTCTTAACCCACCACCCGACTCTGCTTCCCTGTAATTTCCAGTCATCGGTGGTCTAATTGAATATTCAGGACTTGGCCCTCATGGAAAAAGCAAAGAGAAAGAAAAACAAAACACACATGAATGAAGAGGAATACAGTATAAATGAGTTCATTGAGTGAAGGAACATGCAGAGTAAGGTGAATAGCATTAGACTCTGGAGAAGAGATTTTGGATTATGCCGGGAAATGAAAATGAAGAACGTGTATTTGCTTAGAAGAAGAGAAGAGCATTCCAAGTGAAGTGCATGACACATGCAGAAGCCTAAAGTAAATCACATAGAACATGGTTATGGTAAGCCTCCAAATGAGCAAAGAACATGCACAAAGAACATGAAATCTATATTACTTATCAACTGCCTCATAACAAACTGAGGGCTGGAATCAAGGGAAAACTCACTCTCACACATGTCTGGCAGTAATGCTGGCTGTCTGGTGATGACTGCTTCATGTGGTCTCTTCACATTAGCCATTTGAGCTTCTTTAAAATATGGTGGCTAGATCCCAAGGCTGAGTATTGACAGAGAGAGAGAGAACTGACTATATCAGCTTCTTATGATGAAGCCTCTGAAGCTGGGTAGTATCTCCTGTACTTCTTTACTGCTTTTATTCTACTTCCAATTTCAAATGGAAAACAACTACTTCACCTCTTGGTGGGGAAAGGCAAGGTCTGGACAGCATGTGGAACTCAAAACACTGCATTGTCAATTTTGGAAAATACAACGTGCCACACAATAACTCATGGCAAATTAGTCCCATTGTGAGCTGGACCATTATGTCTTTTAAATGCTTACTGATAGGGAGACTGGGTGGCTCAGTCAGTTAGGCGTCTGTCTTTGGCTCAGGTCATGATCTCAGGGTCCTGGGATCAAGTCCCACATCGGGCCCCTGCTCAGCGGGGAGTTTGCTTCTCCCTTTCCCTCTCCCTCTGTGCTCTCCCCTACCCTCTCTCAAATAAATAAATTAAATAAATAAATAAATAAATAAATAAATAAAATCTTAAAAAAAATAAATAAAAACTTACTGATAAATACTTGGCGGGGGAGGGAGAAGTCTGTATCACCCTCCTGTTTGTTTATAGTCCCTTCATTCAACATTCTTCAAAAAGTGGTCCAGCTTTTAAACCTAAATTAAACATTTAATTTCACACCTGAACCTCAGAGATCTGTAACACATAAGCACTTCCTGTTGAAGTTTTGTCATGGCACGAGTGAGGGAGGGAAAGCTCAGAGCTGAGCAAGTGAGCACAGCCAGCGTAGTCAACGGCCAGCTCGTGCCGTAGGCTGAGCTTGGGGCTAGGGCGAAGCATTCGACCTTTCTCATTCGACCTAGAAAATGACTTCCATTTACAGCAGAAGCATAAACAGAATCTGAACACATATGTTAATTATTCTTCCTATGGAGGGCACATGAGCCCGGGTTTTCTACTCTCATACAGTGGTGCCATGATGGAAAGTGCTATCATCGTCTTCATACAAGAGAGGCTTAAAGACACAACAGGCTTTTCAGTCTAAGGATCCATGACTTTTTGCTCTGGTTGGAGGCTGTTGTCTGTGATACACAAGGTTTCCCCTAAATGCAGTTTCTTCACCGTACACTAATTGAATCTTGGTCAGCTGTCACTCCACTCTATATCTGTGCACTTGATCTTACCTTGCTTCCAGGACTGTGCTAAAAATCTCACTTTCTGTCTGACTTTTCTAACTGGAGTCACTGACTTTTTCATGTATTTTCTGACAGCAATAAATGAACTTTTCCCATCTATTTTGTACTAAGTTATTTTTTCAATGCCTCCAACAAGCCACGTTGATTGACTTGGGTTTTTTTTATAATTACTTCTACCAACTGCTAATGTCCTAATAATTAATATCCTAATAATCTAATATTGAGAATACGGGAGTTTTTAGAGAACTGATAGAAACTGTCAGAAAGTTTCTGGAAACAAGATAGAAATCAAAGGAAACAAGTACTTTGAAAACTATAAAGCACCAATCACATACATATATGTACATGCAAACATGTATTTATATATATACACCTACAAATGCATATTTGAAACTTCTCCGTTTTTTGTAGACTTGTCTAAATATTTATTTATTTTTAAGATTTTATTTATTTATTTGTCAGAGAGAGAGAGAGAGCACAAGCAGGGGGAGTGGCAGGCAGAGGGAGAAGCAGGCTCCCCAGTAAGCAAGGAGCCCGATGCAGGACTCAATCCCAGGACCCTGGGTCATGACCTAAACTGAAGGCAGATGCTTAACCAACTAAAGGACCCAGGAGTCCTAATATTTATTAAATAATATGTAAGGGATGCAGTGATTGCAGCTACCTTCTGGTAGGTGAAGCAGAGGAAGCCAGGAACACTGTGAGAGTGTGATAAGAGCTAGTGTCAGATAGAGTGGCAGGAGACAATTCATATAGAATCTTGCCGGATTTTAAATGCATTCTAAATTTAATGAGACATCAATGCAGGGTGGTGGAGTTAATGGAGAGAGCTTGACTGGAGGAGATCTGTATTCTAGATATTGCTAATACAATTGTACCTGGTTTCAGGGTGACTGGGTGGCATTAGTTGGTTAAGCGTCAGACTCTTGGTTTCGGCTCAGGTCATGATCTTTAGGGTCCTGGAATCAAGCCCCATGTCAGACTCCATGCTCAGTGTGGAGTCTGCTTGAGATTCTCTCTCCCTCTCCTTCTGTCCCTCCCACTCATGCTCTCTTTCTCGAAAATAAATAAATAAATCTTTTCAAAAAAATTGTGCCTGGTTTGTTGTTATTGCTTAACTTTTCTCTATATTTGTTCTGTGGATGGTACTATTTCAGGACTTCCCAGGGTTTCTGACCACTTGTACTTGAGACTAGTTTTGAATATCCTTCCCTAAAAACTATAGCAAAGGATGAACTTAAGGACATAAGACTGGTCTGGGTGACCTGAAAACCCCCTCCAGGCATATAATTCAATATATCATGCTTTGGGAAACCTCCATATACAGGGAGCAGGGCACCTAGCAAAAGCATCCAATTTAATCCTCTCAAAGGTATTGCCCACGACTGGTGAGTGGTGTCTTTCATGTCCTCAATTGGGAGACACATCTCTTATCACTTCTATTTCAGGGCTAACACCTACACAGAATCAAATGCAATGAAGACTTACATTTTAATAGTTGACCCAGCACATAAATCTCTTACCCATCCTACAGTTTACTTACTTATCATTCATCTAATAATGAATTGTGGCAAATTCTTCGTTAGTCAAATTTCCCTAATTTGTTATTTTTCTATTTTTTAAACTTTACCAAAAAATGTTCATGATTAAAAAAAAAAAAAAAAGCAGTTGACCAGGTGAAAGATCGTTCAAAATGCTTACATGTGTTTTAAAATGTGACAGGTAATTAGTTTTCCATAATGTAGGACTCTGGAAAGCTAGTTTACAATGAATAATGTATCTGGAAGAGCATGGCCATTAGGCTGAACCTCGGGGGCTTTGCCGTTTCAAAGGAGAAAATATATTCTGTATATAATTGCATGGCATTTTTCATGGCTGCAGAAATACCAGTAACTAAGTAACTTTGACTATAATATTAACAAAAATTTGGCAGTGTACTTAGCAATTTTTAGTAAATGCAATACATTCATAACTGGCAGGATATAAGTATTCCTAAAATGGTCTTTAAATATTAAAATGGACTTCTTTCCAATCTTTATTTGATTCTAATCTAGAAGTAGAAATTCAAATTTTGCTGGGAAGAGAAGATTCCCACACCAGTGTGAAGCATTAGCCTCATGCCAAGTATATGAAGGAGTCTGTGAGGGAAGTTTAAGACAGCTTCTCTCTGTGCCATGTAACCAAAATGGAATGTTTCCTGAGGCATCAAACTACGATAAATTATCTGTTCCAGAACGGTTATTAAAAAAAAAAAAAGTAATGCACTGATTTTAGTTAATAATGCACTCCATTGTTCTTCCTCAGTTCTCTGGGGAGTATCTCATAACCCAGGGAAAGAAACAGGCAGGAAGCAATTAATTACAATAGAGTCAGATACTTTCAGTAATAGAAGAAACAAAGTAGAAACCAATCCTGATGTTCTGACTCTACTTTCAGTCCTTTGACTGATGTGCAAGAGGTCACTGTAGCCAAGACAAGGCCTCCAGAAACACAGTGAGGTGTATAGTAAGTTTAAGGCCATGGAGATGAATGGGTGTAAGTAGCCATGCTGGGCACGGCCTATAGAGATTTTTAGCTGGACAATGTGCATATATACAGGTTATGTGGGGGTTCGTGGAGTGACTCCCCCAGTTTGTAGGCGCTGGCTTCAGGCTTACAAAGGAGCAATTCTGTATTTACAAAGTGGCAGTTCAGCCACATCTAGAGATAGGATTCTGAGGGCTGTGTACAGACAGACAGATCTTACTTGAAAACCAAGATTTTTTAACTTCTGCCCATTGGGTCACCTGCACCTAGGCCAGATATTCCCATGTTGGTTGGCGGGTCTGTCATGGCTGCAGCTGGAGGTCTAGTCTCTGCTTGGCCCCTCCAAATATTTTCTAACCTTGCAAAGAGTCCAGAGGCCCTCCTTTCCCTATGCCCTGGGAACTAAGCTATATAAAGGTTAAATATACATTTCTTCCCGTGTGTAAATCCTCTCACTGATTACTTTTTCTCTCTCTGATGACAGTGTTCTATGTACTATACACTAACCAGCTAGAACCAGGGAGAGAAAAGGGCCAGTTAAATGTGGCAAAAATCCCCAGACTTCACATAACACATCTTCTGATCTGAGGTTTTGCACTTCTCACCAATTATCTAAAGAACGGCTGGGTGGGAGTCTTATTGTTTGACCTGGACCTTGAACCCTTTAAGACTAGATTGAACAGAAAATCTCTAGTGAGTGGTAAGTGCTAGGTACAGAATTAGAATTGGGCTTCTTTAGATGATCAAGTTTCTCACCTCATGGAGGTGACTTTAAGCTGAAGAAGTATTCATACTAGATGGGTGGAAGAGCCAGGACCAGAAGAGTTTCCTGAATACCAGCATTCTTGCCAACATACCTGGGCTGGATGATGGTTTAATGACTATGCCAAAGCCTATTTTTTAAATTTCACTCTAGTAGTATTATTCTTATTTCAAAGTAAATGTGGCCTTTAGAGCAAACTACTTCATCTGGTCATTTTAAATGGAAATATAACTATCTCAGATAGGTGGTATTTTATGCAATGAAACACATCCAAATTCTAACGAAGTAAGTCATGTTGTGAGAACAAATCTTGAACATCTCTGTGAAATGCAGAGACGGAAGGAAGGAGGGATGGAAGGAAAGAAGGGAGGAAGGGAGGAAGGAAAAGAAAAGAAAAGAAGGAAGAAGGAAGGCAGGCAGGCTTAACATCAACTTTCTTATCCATCAATACTTTTGCCAAAGCTTTAAATAATTAGACAAAATGAGTATCATAATTGAAGATTATCCATTTGGATTTTGGGCAAAGGAATAATTGACCTCATTGGCTTTTTAATCTTTCCCAGACTGATTGTTGTTTAGATAGCAGGTATTTAAAACCAGGGTGTTTATAATCAAATAAAACGTTCTTGGTTAGTGACCTTTTAAATATCACGTTGAGATTCCAAAAACAAGCCTACAAAAGAAGTGATAAAATTTTCAAAGACTTTGAAACACTGAGATCAAAGAATAAAACGTTAATAAAAAAGACACACAAGGTAACTCCTAGATAGATTAAAACTCAGACAGCATGACACTAATATGGTAACAAGCTATTAAAGATACATAAACACTTAGGGAATTAACTGTTTTTTAGCTTAAACATCTTTATGCTTAAACATTTATCTTGGGCTGTAAAAAATAGCATTTCAAGCTTTTTTAAAAAAGAAGAAATAAAAGCTTTCAATCATTTTACATGTAATAAATATTTACTTTTCCCTATTATGTACTAATCACTGTGTTTGTGGGGGTGGAACCCTTAACATGCCAAGATTAGCTGAAGCAATATAAAAGCAACTGTAAAGAGGTTAAGAGTTTGACACCTAAAATCTGAGGGGTAAATTTGTACCTGTGTCCATCCTGTTGAGTATGAAAGAAAATTGGTCTACAGTGGGGACCATTAAGTGGCAATCCTTTAGGTTCATGCCTCTGCAACATAATGAGAATAAATCTGAAAGGCCTCCCTGGAAAATGCCCAAGGGGACAAATAGCAATCAACCCGATGAACCCAGCTGCTACCCACCTCCTTCTACCCATTATGAACTGATGCTTCAGCTTTTATTTCCACTATTATAACCACTTTGGTAAATGAGGTGTTTGTGCCAATGTGCGGGGAAAAAGCCTTACAGACCAATAAGCATTTCTAATATCTATACTGAGAACCAATAACAGCTGAGTACTTTATTTCAAAGTGGAGGATTAGGAATCTGATCAATTTAAATTCAGAGGAGGCCCATCAAACATAACTGAGTGTGGCCAGGTAAAAATAGAGATAATTTCTCCTCAATTTCAGGGAATGACAAAGAGATAGGGATGACATCTACAGATAAACCAGTTTCTCTAAATAAGCTTAGCAAATACCACCAAGGCAGACAAGAATAATTTAACTAGATGACTCTGCTATTAAAATATATATGTATACATTTGTGTCTTGTAGGGTATGGGTATCCTTATGCCAAAAAGAATCCATTTTGTTCCCTCGACCTGATTTCTAGTAGTTTCCTTGAAAATCTTATCTGTGAGAAAAATGCTTGTGTGACTAGAGGTTGTTATGCTGAGCCAAATAAGTCAATCAGAGAAAGACAATTATCATATGATCTTGCTGATACGTGGAATTTAAGAAACAAAACAAAGGATCATAGGGGAAGAGAAGAAGAAATAAAACAAGATGAAATCAGAGAGGGAGACAAACCATAAAAGACTCAAGCATAGGAAACAAACTGAGGGTTGCTGGGGGTGGGGGGGTGCACGGAATGGGGTAACTGGGTGATGGCCATTAAGGAGGGCCTGTGATGTAATGAGCCCTGGGTATTATATAAGACTGATGAATCACTGACCTTTACCTCTGAAACCAATAATACATTATATGTTGAGTTTAAATAAAAATAAATAAATTATTAAAAAATAAATAAAAATAGGGTGAGGAAAGATGGCGGAGGAGTAGGGGACCCTATTTCAACTGGTCCCCGGAATTGAGCTGGATATCTACCAGACCACTCTGAGCACCCATGAAACCAGCCTGAGATGTAAGAAGATCTGGATCTCTACAAGCAGAATATCGCAGGCGGTTGGTTTCGAGGTACAAAGCGGGGAGCTGTGATGCCATGGGCAGATACCGGAGGATAAACGGCAGCGGGACGGTGCCTGGCCATGGGGATCCTACACCGCCAGTGAGCGACAGCCTTGTGCCCGGGCACAGACTCGCAAACCGGTAGCGGTGGGGAAAGGACTTTAGGGCAGCCCCCGGGGCGGAAACCCAGGGTGGCGGGGTTGCTCGGGCGAACTGGGGGCGGCTGGCGGTTTTAGAAGCAGAAAGGGCAGAGACGTGCCCCGACCTGGAGGCAGGACTGGGAGCGCTGTGGAGGGGCGCACAACCCAGGCCACTGCAGTTTATAGCAACACGGACAGAAACGGAGACAGTGTGGCCTGGAGAGCTCACTGAAGAACAGACTGCTGTCTCTCAGCTCTGAGGCAGAGGGTTGGAAACGGTCTCTTCTGCTCTGACTCACGGAAGAGACGCTGAAAGCCGCCAGGGAAAGCCGCCAGAGAACAAAAGCCCCAAAGACTAATTCCCACTGAGCCCATCCCCCACCACAGGGGGGCAGGGCAACTCCGCCCAAACAGGGTTGCCTGAGTAACAGCGCAGCAGGCCCCTCCCCCAGAAGACAGGCTGGGAAAACAAGGGGCCAGCAACCCTAAGGTCCCAAGAAAACAGGTGCATCTTGCTTGGGTTCTGGTCAATAATTTGGACTCTATACATTCCCTCAAACACCCATCAACAGAAGGACTAGGAGGAGGAGCCCCCAAAATAGAAAAGACTCAGAGACTATGACTTATGTTGCAGATTTACAAATGGATGCAGATATAACCAAGATGTCGGAGATGGAATTCAGACTAGCAATTGTGAAGACAATGGCTAGAATGAAGAAATCAATTAATGGCAACACAGAGTCTCTAAGAAATGAAAGCTGAATTGGCAGAACTTAAAAATGCTATCAATGAGATCCAATCCAATCTAGATAATCTAACAGCTAGGGTAACTGAGACAGAAGAGAGAATAAGCGATCTGGAAGACAATATAATAGATAAAAAGGGAAAAGAGGAGGCCAGGGAAAAACAACTCAGAATCCATGAAAATAGAATCAGAGAAATAAGTGACACCATGAAGCGTTCCAATGTCAGAATAATTGGAATCCCGGAGGGAGTGGAGAGAGAGAGAGGACTAGATGATGTATTTGAGCAAATCGTAGCTGAGAACTTCCCTAATCTGGGGAATGAAACAAACATTTGTGTCCTCAAGGCAGAGAGGACCCCTCCCAAGATCAAGGAAAACAGGTCAACATCCCGGCATGTAATAGTAAAACTTGCAAATCTTAGAACCAAGGAAACCATCTTAAGGGCAGTTAGGGGGAAGAGATTCCTTATGTACAGAGGGAGGAACATCAGAATAACGTCAGACCTATCCACAGAGACCTGGCAAGCCAGAAAGGCCTGGCAAGACATATTCAGGGTACTAAATGAGAAGAACATGCAGCCAAGAATACTTTATCCAGCAAGGCTTTCATTTAGAATGGATGGAGAGATGCAGAGCTTCCACGACCGGCAGAAACTGAAAGAATATGTGACCACTAAGCCGGCCCTGCAAGAAATATTAAGGGGGGTTCTATAAAAGGAGAAAGACCCCAAGAGTGATATACAACAGAAATTTACAGGGACAATCTATAAAAACAACGTCTTCACAGGCAACATGATGACCATTAATTCATATCTTTCAATAATCACTGTCAACGTGAATGGCCTAAACGCTCCCATAAAATGGCACAGGGTTGCAGTTTGGATAAAAAGACAGGACCCATCCATATGCTGCCTACAAGAGACTCATTTTGAACCTAAAGATACATCCAGACTGAAAGTGAAGGGATGGAGATCCATCTTCCGTGCCAGCGGACCTCAAAAGAAAGCTGGGGTAGCAATTCTTATATCAGACAAATTAGATTTTAAACTAAAGTCTGTAATTAGAGACACAGAAGGACACTATATCATTCTTAAAGGGTCTATCCAACAAGAAGATCTAACAATTGTAAATATCTATGCCCCCAACATGGGAGCAGCCATCTACAGAAGCCACCTGTTAACCAAAATAAAGAGTCATATTGGTAACAATACGTTAATTGTAGGAGACCTCAATACTCCACTCTCTGCAATGGACAGATCATCTAAGCAGAAAATCAACAAGGAAACAAGAGCTTTGAATGATACACTGGATCAGATGGACCTCATAGATATTTACAGAACATTCCACCCTAAAACAACAGAATACCCATTCTTCTCGAGCACACATGGAACTTTCTCCAGAATAGACCACATACTGGGTCACAAATCAGGTCTCAACTGATACCAAAAGATTGAGATTATTCCCTGCATATTCTCAGACCACAATGCTTTAAAACTGGAACTCAACCACAAGAAAAAATTTGGCAGAAATTCAAACACTTGGAAGCTAAAGACCACTCTGCTCAAGAATGTTTGGGTCAACCAGGAAATCAAAGAAGAACTTAAACAATTCTGGAAATCAATGAGAATGAAAACACATCGGTCCAAAACCTATGGGATACTGCAAAGGTGGTCCTAAGGGGGAAATACATAGCCTTCCAAGCCTCACTCAAAAAAATAGAAAAATCCCGAATTCACCAACTAACTCTACACCTTAAAGAACTAGAGAAAAAGCAACAAATGATGCCTAAGCCACGCATTAGAAGAGAAATAATTAAAATTAAAGCAGAGATCGATGAATCAGAAACCAGAAACATAGTAGATCAGATCAACGAAACTAGAAGTTGGTTCTTTGAAAGAATTAATAAGATCGATAAACCACTGGCCAGACTTATCCAGAAGAAAAGAGAAAGGACCCAAATTAATAAAATTATGAATGAAAGCGGAGAGATCACGACTAACACCAAGGAAATAGAAACAATTATTAGAAATTATTATCAACAACTATATGCCAATAAACTGAGCAATCTGGATGAAATGGAGGCCTTCCTGGAAACCTATAAGCTGCCAAGACTGAAACAGGAAGAAATTGACAACCTGAATAGGCCAATAACCAGTAACGAGATTGAAGCAGAGATCAAAAACCTCCCAAAAAACAAGAGTCCAGGGCCTGATGGATTCCCTGGGGAATTCTACCAAACATTCAAAGAAGAAATAATACCTATTCTACTAAAGCTGTTTCAAAAAATAGAAACAGAAGGAAAGTTTCCAAACTCATTTTATGAGGCCAGCATTACCTTAATCCCCAAACCAGGCAAAGACCCCATCAAAAAGGAGAATTTCAGACCGATATCCCTGATGAATATGGATTCCAAAATCCTCAACAAAATCCTAGCTAATAGGATCCAACAATACATTAAAAGGATCATCCACCACGACCAAGTGGGATTTATCCCCGGGATGCAAGGGTGGTTCAACATTCGCAAATCAATCAATGTGATAGAACACATTAATAAGAGGAGGGAGAAGAACCATATGGTCCTCTCAATTGATGCAGAAGAAGCACTTGACAAAATACAACGTCCTCTCCTGATTAAAACTCTTCAGAGTATAGGGATAGAGGGAACATTCCTCAAGTTCATAAAATCCATCTATGAAAAACCCACAGCGAATATCATCCTCAATGGGGAAAAGCTGAGAGCCTTTCCCTTAAGATCAGGAACACAACAAGGATGCCCACTCTCGCCACTATTGTTCAGCATAGTACTAGAAGTCCTAGCAACAGGGGCGCCTGGGTGGCTCAGTCGTTAAGCGTCTGCCTTCAGCTCAGGTCATGATCCCAGGGTCCTGGGATCGAGCCCCACATCAGGCTCCCTGCTCTGCAGGGAGCCTGCTTCTCCCTCTCCCACTCCCCCTGCTTGTGTTCCCTCTCTCGCTGTGTCTCTTTGTCAAATAAATAAATAAAATCTTAAAAGAAAAAAAAAAAATAAGTCCTAGCAACAGCAATCAGACAACAAAAAGAAATAAAAGGTATTCAAATTGGCAAAGAAGAAGTCAAACTCTCTCTTTTCGCAGACGACATGATACTTTATGTGGAAAACCCAAAAGACTCCACCCCCAAATTACTAGAACTCATCCAGCAATTCAGTAATGTGGCAGGATACAAAATCAATGCACAGAAATCAGTTGCTTTCTTATACACTAACAACGCAACTGTAGAAAGAGAAATTAGAGAAACGATTCCATTTACAATAGCACCAAAAACCATAAGATACCTCGGAATAAACCTAACCAAAGAGGTAAAGGATCTATACTCTAGGAACTACAGAACACTCATGAAAGAAATTGAAGAAGACACAAAAAGATGGAAAAATATTCCATGCTCATGGATCGGAAGAATAAACATTGTTAAAATGTCTATGCTACCCAGAGCAATCTATACCTTCAATGCCATCCCAATCAAAATTCCAATGACATTTTTCAAAGTGCTGGAACAAACAATCCTAAAATTTGTATGGAATCAGAAAAGACCCCGAATCGCCAAGGAAATGTTGAAAAAGAAAAACAAAGTTGGGGGCATCATGTTGCCCGATTTCAAGCTATATTACAAAGCTGTGATCACCAAGACAGCATGGCACTGGCACAAAAACACACATATAGACCAATGGAACAGAATAGAGAACCCAGATATGGACCCTCAACTCTATGGTCAAATAATCTTTGACAAAGCGGGAAAAAACATGCAATGGAAAAAAGACAGTCTCTTCAATAAATGGTGCTGGGAAAATTGGACAGCCACATGCAGAAGAATGAAACTCGACCATTCTCTTACACCATTCACAAAGATAAACTCAAAGTGGATGAAAGACCTCAATGTGAGACAGGAATCCACCAAAATCCTAGAGAACATAGGCAGTAACCTCTTTGACATCACCCACAGCAACTTCTTTCAAGATACATCTCCAAAAGCTAGTGAAACAAAAGCAAAAATGAACTTTTGGGACTTCATCAAGATAAAAAGCTTCTGCACAGCAAAGGAAACAGTCAACAAAACAAAGAGGCAACCCACAGAATGGGAGAAGATATTTGCAAATGACACTACAGATAAAGGGCTGGTATCCAAGATCTATAAAGAACTTCTCAAACTCAACACCCAAAAAACAAATAAGTCAATAAGTGGGCAGAAGATATGAAAAGACACTTCTCTGAAGAAGACATACAAATGGCTAACAGACACATGAAAAAATGTTCATCATCATTAGCCATCAGGGAAATTCAAATCAAAACCACATTAAGATACCACCTTACACCAGTTAGAATGGCAAAAATGGATAGGGAAAGAAACAACAGATGCTGGAGAGGTTGTGGAGAAAGGGGAACCCTCTTACACTGTTGGTGGGAATGCAAGTTGGTACAGCCACTTTGGAAAACAGTGTGGAGGTTCCTCAAAAATTTAAAAATAGAGCTACCCTATGACCCAGCAATTGCACTACTGGGTATTCACCCCAAAGACACAGATGTAGTGAAAAGAAGGGCCATATGCACCCCAATGTTCATAGCAGCAATGTCCGCAATAGCCAAACTGTGGAAAGAGCCGAGATGCCCTTCAACAGATGAATGGATAAAGAAGATGTGGTCCATATATACAATGGAATATTACTCAGCCCTCAGAAAGGATGAATACCCAACTTTTACACCAACATGGATGGGACTGGAGGAGATTATGCTAAGTGAAATAAGTCAAGCAGAGAAAGTCAATTATCATATGGTTTCACTTATTTGTGGAACATAAGGAATAGCATGGAGGACACTAGGAGAAGGAAGGGAAAAATGAGGGGGGCGGGAATTGGAGGGAGAGATGAACCATGAGAGACTATGGACTCTGAGAAACAAACAGGGTTTTAGGGGGGAAGGGGGAGGGGGGATTGGTTAGCCCGGTGATGGGTATTAAGGAGGGCACGTACTGCATGGAGCACTGGGTGTTAAACAAAAACAATGGATCGTGGATCACCACATCAAAAACTAATGATGTATGGTGACTAACATAACATAATAAAATTTAAAAAAATTAAAAATTAAAAAAAAAATAAAAATGCAATAAATAAATAAATAAATAAAAATAAATAAAATTTTTAAAAAATGCTTGCACGACTGACAATGCAAAAGAAGAAAAACTCTTCTAACCATCATAGATTCTGGGTCATTATTCATTCTAAACTTCATCTGTCATCTTCTCTACAGATATAATTCACTTAAACAATCTCAAATAAATAATTTCCTGTCAAGAAAACATTACTGCTAGGAATATCAAGTTTCCCAAGTAACCATTTATACTTAAAGTTATTTTAAAAACCACAATGAAAGAAATATATTGATATACTGGAGAGATTCTTTAATTATATAATATCCATTTTTGCTGTGGCAGTATACTTTTTACTAATTGATATAATTAAACTCTACAGGTAAGAGTTATGTCTGTGAAGCATAATAAAATAATTCTATTGTTTAGCAGTGAAAAATAAACTAACCTTATCAAAAATTCTAAATCATCTGCAAGGCACATATCAAACTCAGTAAGTGCATGCAGATTTAAATCAGTATCTTGGAGACATTTGTCAATTGATATTAATTACCTTGCAATAATTAATCGATTACTTAGAAATTGTACAATTTGACAATTAACAAATAGTTTTCAAATTCATTATATTCTTTTTATTTTGAAACTCGCAAGGATGGTATGAATTAGGGTCCCATCTTCAAGTGAGATTGTTATGCTAAATGGCTTTGCCAAAGCCTAATTATAATAAGTAGAAGATGTGGCATTTAAGGCCAGTTTATCTGACTCCTAATCCAGGATTATTTTCACTATTCTGTTCTCCTAATATCTGTAAAACTCATTCATTCATCCAGAGGTTCTGGTACTCTGCTAGGAATTGTTGTACAGTTCTGAATGAAAAATATTTTGAACATAGAATTCTTTTTTTGGGAGGGGGCAAGGGGCAAAGGGAGAGGGAGAGAGAGAATCTTAAGCAGGCTCCACACCCAGCAAGGAGCCCAATGTGGGGCTCCATCTCATGACCCTGAGGTCATGACCTGAGCTGAAATCAAAAGTCAGACGCTTAACTGACCGAGCCACCCAGGCACCACAGAACCCAGAACTCTATAATCAACTAAATTAGATGGAAAGTGAAGGTGGAATAAAAATAATTTTAGATATAAATTTTTATCAAAAGATAAAAATTTGAATAAACTAATGTCTTAAAAATATACTTGAGATGCAAGAAGGAAAATGAACCCAGAAGAAAGGAATGATATGCAAAAACTAGTAAGTAGACATCGGAAAAGCACTTTGGTAATCTCAAAACAACGATAATTTGTATATGTTTCAAAATGCTAGAATTAAAAATCATAGACAACAACATTAAGTCCTGGCTTATGTGGGAGAAGGATAGAAAGGCTCTGAGTTTAGACTTTTGTTAGAGAACTAAAATATTAAGTATATATGTGTGCTAAGCTGAACAATGGCCCCCAGAGATAGCCATGTCCTAATCTCCAGAACCTATGAATAGTGTTTTATATGACAAAGGGACATTGCAGATGGGATTAAGGATACTGAATTGGGACAACACTGGACTGTCCAGGTGGGCCTTAAATGTAATCAGAAGTGTCCACATAAGAGATCTGATGAGAGCAGAGACAGAGGCAATGTAATGATTGAAGGAAGATGCTAAATGTCTGGCTTTGAAGATGGAGGACTTGAAGGCAGAAAAGGAAAGGAAGCAGATTCACGCCCTAGAGCACCTGGAAGGAGCATAGCCCTGCTGTCACCTGGGTCTCTGCCCAGGGATACTGCTGTCAGACTTGTGGCCTCCAGAACTGTAGAAGAATAAATGTGTGTTGGGCGCTTGGGTGGCTCAGCCGGTTAAGCATCTGCCTTCAGCTCAGGTCATGATCCCGGAGTCCTGAGTTGGAGCCCCGCATCAGGCTCCCTGCTTGGCAGGGAGTCTGCTTCTCCCTCTCCCTCTGCCTGCCGCTCCCCCTACTTGTGCTCACTTGCTCTCTCTCTCTCTCTCGGTCAAATAAATAAATAAAATCTTAAAAAAAAAAAGTAAATTTATGCTGCTTTAAACCATCAAATTTGTGGTAATTGTTACAGCAACCATAGGAAACTAATACATTAAAAATGTGGACGTAATAACTAAAAGAACAGATGTGGAATATATTATTTACTTTCTAAGAATACGTATGCCTCTACTTGTGTTTCTAGGGGTGATTTTTATTAAAATAATATTCTTGGACACTCAGGCTACTCCTTCTCACTCTGTTTGGTAGACAAAATTACTTCTCAGAATGACAGTTTGGGAAAGGCAATTTATTGGTTTGCAAACTGGCCCCTGTACACAGAGGGCAAGGAGAGACTGAAGAAAGAGGCAGCCTACTCCAGATTGGCAAGTGACAGTTTTAATAAGCAAGGAAACTTGCATTGGAGGCTTGCTGCAAGACAAGAAAATCCCTGCACCTACCCACCAGACTTTTAGGACTTAGCTGGGTTCGGTCATGTATACTGTCCAGATAGTCTCAACAACCCCTTACTCTCTCAAGGCTATGTCCCTGGAACAGCTCCTACTGTGGGAATGGTGGGTAGACCATACATTCCAAGGACAGGGAAGGGGGTGAAGAGCCTCTGACTGCCTGGGTCCACCTCATGAGTCAACCGGTGGTCACATCCTCTCAGTGACCTCCTCCAACAAAACTGAACACTTAGCTCAACACCTTCTAATCTCCTTCCTCTCTTGTGATCTGTTTATCAGGAGAGAACATACATTCTACTCTGCTCAACTTCGCTTGTCCCTGAGGAAGGAGTTCTGTGGTTACTCAGCACTACTAGGGACCAGATAATTCTGCCTAATTCACAGACAACAGACTTAGAGTCACATTCTCCAAACCCTTCATCAGTAATAAAAGTGGCATTTGACCTCTGCCCGCCTCACTCTCTTGTCTATTTCTCAGTTGCTTCAGAACACACATGGGGAAAAACAAAATACCACACATTAGTTTTTTGAAATCTGAATTTTCAAACTGGTAATGAAAGAAAAAAGTGGGAGGACTTGATGAATTCAACTGAAAACACAGAAAGAGAAAACAAAAAGAAGCAAAGGAATGGTGGGCCACACATACACAATCAGAACAAAAATCCACAGAGAATTTAAATATAATGGTTTGGGAAAAAAAGCACACCAGGCAAAAATTAACCCAAAGAAAACTGACATACCAATGTTCATATTGCTCAAAATACATGATTTTTAAGAAATGCATTTGTGGGAATACATTTCACATTAATAAAAAACACATTTACATTGGTAAAAGATGTAAACAACAAAGGTGATATGAAATCATAAAACTACATAAACCTAAATTCATAGCCTCAAAATATAAAAAGTAAAAGTACCAAATTATAAAGACAAATTGACAACTGCATAATTACAGTGGAAAATGTTAATGCTATGTGTTGGTTAGTTATGCTCCATAAAAATTATCCCAAACCTCTCTAGCTTAAGATAACTGTCATTATTATTCATGAATCTGCTCATTAGCTAATTAATTCAACTGCAAGATGAACAGTTAAGATGACTTATCTTTGTTCCATGAAGTTTCTCATCTTCTAGCAGATAAGTCAGGGCTTGTTTGCATGGCAGGATAGAGGTTCCAGAGAGAAAGCAGATGCACACAAATATACCTGTGATCTAGGCTCAGAGTAGACACATCAATACTTCTGCTGTATTCTGCTGGCCAGTGCAAGGCAGAAGGCCAGCCCAAACTCAAGACACGGGGAAACAGATTCCACCTCTTGATGGAAGGAGCTGCAAAATCAGTTTCACAGAGGTCATCAATGTAATCAATATACCACATTTACCTTGCTCAGAAATTGATAAATCAAGGGGACAAAAATATTGGTTAAGGATGTAGAAGAGTTAATAATTAATTAACAAGCTTGATTTTATAGATACTTGATGATAGGTGATGAATGGATGATACAGAGATATATATACAACCTTGTATGCAACAAATAAACAACAAATTTTCTTTCCAAGTACATATGAAACAGTTATACAAATTGAACAGAAAAGCAACAAGGAAGTTTCAAGAATTTCCAAAGAATTTGTCAATCAGATCACAATATTTTATCACAGTGCAACTTAATTAGAAAACAACAAACTGAAAGAAACCCATTCATTTGGAGACTAGAAATGCACTCCTAAATAATTTATAGACTAATGAAGAAATCACAATAGTAACTATAAATATTCAGATATAAAAGAAATAAAAACAATGCATAAAACTTGTGGAATGATAAAAGAGCAACTGCACGGAAATTTATAACTTTAGATACACTTATTATGAACTAAGAAAGACTGACAATAAACAAGCTTAAGCATTCACCCCAAGATGCTGATAGAGCCTAAAGAAGAATGAAAAAAATAATAAACTGGATTACAAGCATTCAGAGAATAGTCTCCAACCACAAAGTAGTTACGCTAGTTTATTTGAAGTAAGAAATACTATAGCTTATACCTAAGTACTTCATGTATTTTCAATATACAAATCTGTACTTTTGTGTGTGGGAGGGGGAGAAGGGTTTCACACCTAAGTACTTCATAGTACTTGGGTTATTTGAAGATAGACTGTGATAAATTAAAAGTATATATTGAGGGGCGCCTGGGTGGCTCAGTCAGTTAACCGTCTGCCTTTGGCTCAGGTCATGGTCCTGGAGTCCCGGGATCGAGCTCCGCATCGAGCTCCCTGCTCAGTGGGAGGCCTGCTTCTCCCTCTCCCACTCCCCCTGCTTGTGTTCCCTCTCTCGCTGTCTCTCTCTCTCTCTCTCTGTCAAATAAATAAATAAAATCTTTAAAAAAAAGGGGGGGGCGGCATCTGCCTTTGGCTCGGGTCATGATCCTGGGGTCCTGGGATTGAGCCCCACATCCGGCTCCCTGCTCAGCAGGAAGCCTGCTTCTCCCTCTCCCGCTCCCCCTGTTTGTGTTCCCTCTCTCGCTGTGTCTCTCTCTGTCAAATAAATAAATAAAATCTTTAAAAAAAAAAAAAAGTATATATTGAAAAGTATAGAACCACTAAAACTTTTTTAAAAATAAATATAAGTTATATGCCAATAGTGAAGATAAAATGAAATCTGAAAGAACTTGAGGGCATTATGCTAAATGAAATTAAGTCAGACAGAGAAAGACAAATATTATATAACATTACTTACATGTGAAATTTTTAAAAATCAAACTTGCTTCTTAAATTCCACATATGAGTGAAATCATATGGTATTTGTCTTTCTCTAACTTACTTTGGTTAGCATTATACTTTCTAGCTCCAACCATGTGGTTGCAAATGGGAAGATTTCATTCTTTTTTATGGCTGAAAAATATTCCATTGTGTGCATAGATATAGATATATACCACATCTTCTTTATCCGTTCATCAGTCGATGGACACTTGGGTTACTTCCATAATTTGGCTATTGTAAATAATGCTGCTATAAACACTGGGATGCATATATCTTTTCCAATTAGTGATTTCATATTCTTTGGGCAAATACCGAGTAGGATGATTACTGGATCACAGGGTAGTTCCATTTTTAATTTTTTGAGGAATCTCCATACTGTTTTCCACAGTGGCTGCACCAGTTTGCATTCCCACCAACAGTTCACAAGGGTCCCTTTTTCTTTTCTTTTCTTTTTAAAGATTTTATTTATTTATTTGAGAGGGAGACAGAGAGAGTGAAAGAGAGAGAGAGAGCATGAGCAGTGTGAGGGGCAGAAGGAGAAGCGGACTCCGCTGAGCAGGGAGCCCGATGTGGAACTCAATCCTGGGACTCTGGGATCATGACCTGTGCCGAAGGCAGACGCCCAACTGACTGAGCAACCCAGGCGCCCAAGGGTCCCTTTTTCTCCACATCCTCTCCAACACTTGTTCTTCCTTGTTTTTAAGAAACAAAACAAATGAACAAAGGGGAAAAAAAGAGACAAACCAAAAAACAGACTCTTAACTATAGAGAACAAACAGGTGGTTATCAGTGGGGAGATGGGTGGGGGGACGGGTGAAATAGCTGAAGGGGATTAAGAGTACACTTACCTTGATGAGCACTTAGTAATACACAGAATTGTTGACACTATATGTTAACTATACTGGAATTTTTTTTTTTTTTTAATTTTAAAAAATCGAACTTTTAGGGCGCCTGGGTGGCTCAGTTGTTAAGCGTCTGCCTTCGGCTCAGGTCATGATCCCAGGGTCCTGGGATTGAGTCCCGCATCGGGCTCCCTGCTGGGCGGGAGGCCTGCTTCTCCCTCTCCCGCTCCCCCTGCTTGTGTTCCTGCTCTCGCTGTCTCTCTCTCTCTGCTAAATAAATAAATGAAATCTTAAAAAAAAAAAAAAATCGAACTTTTACAATATAGTGATTATAGGCAATAATACTGTATTATGAACATTAAATTGCTAAGGGACTATATCTTAATTATTCCCACCACAAAAATGAAATTATAATTATGTGACGTGAGAAGGTATTAGCTAACACTACAGTGGTAATCAAATTGAAATACATAGGGGCGCTTGGTGGCTCAGTAGGTTAAGAATCTGCCTTCGGCTCAGGTCATGATCCCAGGCTCCTGGTTTTGAGACCCCTGCCTGGCTCCCTGTTCAGCAAGAGTCTGCTTCTCCCTCTCCCTCTGCCCCCCCATGCTCTCTCTCTCTCAAATTAATAAGTAAAATCTTTTTTAAAAATTGCAATATATAAATATGTCAATATGTTGAACACCTTAAACTCACACAATGTTACATGTCAATTTATTAATAAAATTAATAATGAAATTTTAAAAATAAAAACGCTGAACTCATAGAAACAGAGTAGAATGGTGGTTACCGGAGGCTGGGCATTGGGGGAATTGGGGAGATGTTGCTTGAGGGCACAAACTTGCAAACAGTAGATAAAGTAAGTCCTGGAGATCTAATACACAGCATAGTGATTATAATCAACAATACTGTACTATAAACTTCAAAGTTGCTAAAAGATTATATCTTAATTGTTCTCACCACAAGTAATATATCTGGAAAATCCAAAACACTTGGAAATTAAATAACATTCTTTTAAATAAACCATTAGTCAAAGAGGAAGTTAAAAGGAAATTATATAATATTTTTAATTTAATGTAAATTTTTAAAAATGCATCAAAATTTGGAGATACTATTAAAGTAGTGTATAGAGGGAAATGTATCAGATTAAATACTTATATTAGAAAAGAAGGTCTCAAATCAATGATCTGTTTCCACCTTAAGAAACTAGAAAAATAAGGGCAAATTAAATCAAAAATGGTAAGAATGGTAAGCAAGCATATAAAGGAAATCAATCAAAAGCAAGCATATAAAGGAAATATAAAGATAAAAGTAGAATCAAATAAAATTGAAAACAGAGGAAAAACCAACAGAGAGAAATCAATGAAGCTGAAAGCTGGTTCTTTGAAAAGATCAATAAATGAGATGAACTTCTAGCTAAACTGATCAAGAAAAAAAGTGAGAAGCCACAAATTACCTATATTGGGAATGAAAGAAGACACATCACTACAGAACCACAGGTATTAAAAAAATAATAAGGAAACAGTATTAATAATTTTTTACCAGTAAATTTGACAATTTAGAAGAAATGGACAAATTCCTTAGATACAAACTACCAAAGATTACACAAGAAGAAAAAGATAACCTGAATAGCCCCATAACTATTAATAAAACCAATTTTTGGGTTACAGACATTCCAACAAAGAAAACTCAAATTTGCCAGCTTTATGGCAAATTCTATCACACATTTATGGAATAAATAGCATCAATTATAGACAAACTCTTCAGGAAAACAGAAAAGGAGGGAACATTTGGTTTAACATTTGAAAATCAGTAAGTGTAATCACCATATCAACAAACTAAAGAAGAAGATTAATATGATCATCTCAGTAGGAGAATAAGCATTTGACAAAATTCAAAGAAGTCCTTGGGAAAACCCACAGATAACATCATACTTAATAGTGAAAGACTGAATGGCTACCCCGGAGATCTGGAAAAAGTTAGGATGACCATTCTTACCATTCTATGTCATACTTAATATTTAAACCACTCTACATTATACTTGATATTTTAATAAGCTGATTGTTAATAAGGCCATTTTGGTAAGGAGCAAGAAAAATAAATAATATTCATTCAGAGTCCCGATGCACAATCATGACAATGACTGTCTACATAAAAACCTCATATAATAACCAAAAAAAGCTACTAGAATCAATACACAACTGCAGGATACAAGATCAATGTAAAAAATCAATTCTATTTGTATACACTAAAATAAATAACTGCTGAAAAATTAAAATTAAGGCAGTGTGTGCCCTGCGGTCCCCCGGATCTGTCTCTTGCTTCAACAGTGTTTAGACAGAACAGACCCAGGGACGCCCCTTCTACCAGCCTCCCACCACCCTGCAAACTTTTTCCCCAGGGGCAACCTTCGGAGGCATCTCTCCTTGGCCACCCTCTGCCTCTGGGACCAGCCAACATTCTATTTTGAGCTTAGCTCCTTATTACTGATCAATCAACCCATGAGCTCCCGGATTCCTCAGAATTATTCCACCCAGATGGAGACCACCGTCAACCGCCTGGTCAAATGCACCTGCAGGTCTCCAACATCTACCTCTCTCTGGGCTTCTATTTCCACTGTGGCGATGAGGTGGCTCTGGAGAGGGTTAGCGAGAGCTGGCTGAGAAGCGCGAGGGCACTGACTTTCTCTAGCAGATGCAAAACCAGCGCGGAAGCCGGCTCTCTTCTAGGACTTGTAGAAACTGTGCCAAGATGACAAGATGAGTAGCGTAAAACCACGGACGTGATGGAACCTGCCGCAGTCGTGGCGAAGAACCGGAAGCCAGCCCTCCTGCCCCGCGTGCCCGGCTTCCGTCTGCGCAGGCGCGCATCTCGGAGACTTCCCGCAGACCCACTTCCTGGGTGAGGAGATGAAACTCTTCAAGAAGGTGGCGAGCACCTGAGTCACCTCCGCAGGCCGGCCGGCCCCGAGGCCGGGCTGGGCGGGTATCTCTTCCTCTTGGAAAGCCTCGGAGCCCAGCGGCCTCTGAGGGGCCCCTCGGGCATCCCCCTGGTGCCAGGGCTCGAGCCGGAGCCCCTCCCTGCAGCCACTAGGCAGCATTCTAACCACCCTGGAGCCCTCTCCCAAGCTGTGGACCAAATGGAAACAATAAAGCTTTTTGCAGCAGAAAAGAGAAAAGAAAGTTAAAACAGTACCATTTATAATAGGACCAAAAAACATGGAGTACTTAGATATAACCCCCCCAACACACACACACACACACAAGATTTGTGTATTGAAAACTACAAAATATCGGGGCGCCTGGGTGGCTCAGATGGTTAAGCGTCTGCCTTCGGCTCAGGTCATGATCCCAGGGTCCTGGGATGGAGCCCCACATCGGGCTCCTGGCTCAGCAGGAGGCCTGTTTCTCCCTCTCCCTCTGCCCCTCTCCCTGCTCATGCTCTCTCTTTCTGTGTCTCTGTGTCTCAAATGAATAAATAAAATCTTAAAAAAAAAAAAAAAAAAGAAAACTACAAAATATTGACGAAAGAAAGTAAACAAAACCTAAATGAAGAGAAATAGCATGTTCATGGATTAAAAGACTCAATATTGTCAATTATCCCTAAACTGATCTATAGATTCAACACAAACCCAATTTTAAAAAGCAGGATTTTTTTTTTAACATAAAGCTATCCTAAAATTTATATGGAAAAAACAGAGGAACTAAAATTGTCAGAAATATTTTTTAAGAATGTGAACCAAGTTTTAGGACTCACATTCCTTGATTTCCAGACCTACTATAAAATTAGAAGAATCAAGATCGTGTAGTATTAGAAAAAAGGTAGATATGTGGAATACATGACAGATCCAGAAAGAAATCCATACATCTATATGTGGTCAACCAATTAATCAATTTTCAGCAAAGATGCCAAGTCAATCAAATGTAGAAAAGTTCGTCTTTTCAACAAATTGTGCTCAGCAATTGGATATCCATGTGCAAAAAAGAGAGGGAAAGGGGGAGAAAAGCCTTAACCCATACCTCACATCATATACAAAATATAACTTGAAATGATCATGTACCTAAAAGTAAAGCCAAAAACTGAAATTTCTAGAAAACCTTTGCAATGTTGGGTTAGGCAAAAATTTCTAAGAACACAGAAAGCACAAACCACAAAAGAAAAAAAAAAGTCGACTTCATCAAAATTAAAAATTTCTGTTCCCCAAAAGACAATGTTTGAAGAATGAAAAATAAGCCACAGACTGAGAGAAAATGTCTGCAAAATACGTATTAAAAAACCAACCAACCAACCTCTGATATCCAGAATTTATAGGAAGCTCTCACAACTCCATTGACAGTTGGATTGAGCACTAGGAACTGAAACTTGGCAAGCTTCCTTGTCCTGGAGGAAATAGGACTACCTGCTAAAGAATCATGCAAACCTTTGCAGGAATCTTGGCGTCATCACCGCAGGAGACCAGCATCGACTGTTTTACTGTGCGGAACCCATTCCAACAGCGACATCATGTGGCAGTGAGAAGCTAACGCAACAGTGTTCCACAAACCTTCCTGAGGCTTAACGTTAAAGCTTGGGTGGGGAAGCCGCTCTTAAAGTCCTGAGGACTGCATTGAGCCCCTAGAGTTCTTGGACAATTTTAGAAGTGGAGACGACTTCAAAGGTGAGAGATTCTGGATTTATCCTAATTAGTTGGGTGGGTATTCAAAAAAATTAATTAGAAAAATAAAAGAGATATGACTGTACTTATATCCTGAGTTTGTGAAGCATTTCATATTACCATAAATAGCACTATATTGTAATTTTATACTTTACACATGGCCATAGTTTAAATTTATAAGAACTTTGTATTCGTTTTCTATTGCTTCCATAACAAACTATCACCAACTTAGTGGCTTAAATAAGTTTATTATCTTACAGTTCCATAGGTCAGAAATCTGATATGGGTCTTGTAAGGCTAAAATCAAGCCACTAGCAGGGTTCTGTTCCTTTCTGGAGGCTCTAAGGAAGACTCCATCTCCTTGCCGGTTTGAGTTGTTAAAATTCAGTTCCTTGCAGTTATAGAACTGAGAACCCTGTTTTCTTGCTAGCTGTCAGCTGAGGGCCATTCCTGGAGTCTAGAGGCCACCCATATTTCTCAGCTTGTTGCTCCCTTCTAACTTCTTCAAAGCCAGGAATGGCAGCTTGAGTCCATCTCTCATGGAATCTCTCTCACCTACTCTTCTACCCTCCTCTTCCATTTTTGAGGATTCCTATGATTAGAATCTAGGACCCTTGCAGATAACCATAGATAATTTCCCCATCTCCAGGTCTTTAACTTTGTCACATCTGTGAAGTCCCTTTTGTCCTGTAAGGTAATATATTCACAGGTTCTGAAAATTAGGCCATGGACATCTTTCAGGGGGTGGGGTTATTCTGCCTACCATAGATATATTGGTGTGGTTTTTTTTTAAAGATCTTTTATTTTTAAGTAATCTCCACACCCAACGTGGGGCCTGAACCCACAACCCCAAGATCAAGACTCACGTGCTCCACCAACTGAACCAGCCAGGCACCCCTAGGTTTTTTAATATTTAAAAATCTAATCTTAAAAATATCTTGACTTTCCTACTGGGGAAAAGGCAAATTTTTAGATAGCATTTACCCAATTATTCCTAATCTCTATTTCGGCCTGGTTCCTTATTCCCCTCCATTGATTCTATACTAGGGGTTTCTTTTTTTTTTTTTTTTTTTTAAAGTTTTTTTTTTTTGAGAGCGAGAAGGAGAGAGAGAGAGAGCATGAGACGGGGGAAGGCAGAGGGAGAAGCAGGCTCCCCACTGAACAAGGAGCCCGATGCGGGACTCGATCCCGGGACTCCAGGATCATGACCTGAGCCGAAGGCAGTCGCTTAACCAACTGAGCCACCCAGGCGCCCCTATACTAGGGGTTTCAATGTTTCAATAAACCTCCTGAGGTAGTATGCAGAATATCAAGTGTTTCCTTATTTTTCTGGGGAAAAGTTGCAGAGTTTAGATCAGATTCTCAAAGTACTCTGTGAAAGCCTCTCCCCGGGGGGGGGGGGGGGGGAAGGGGGGAAACTACAAAACTGTAAATAATGTGTTACTTTCATATAACATGCATTTTCATGCCTCCACACTTTTATGCATCTTGTTCTATGAAATTGGGTGGTGTAGTGCAAAAGCTATAGGCTTTGAATCTCCCTCAGGTATCTGGCTCAAGCTAAGACTGACTAAATGTGATGGCATTTATCTAGTAAGAAATAAGGAAGGGCATCAAGTTCGGTGGGGAGCCACCAAGATGAGAGCAATTCAGGACATGTTTGATGAACCTTCAAGAACCTTCGAGATAACCAAAAAATCAAGGGGTGATCATCTTAATTAAGGGAATCTAAGAAAGAAAAGGTAGTCATATTGTCCATAATAAAATTAAATGTTTGGATATGATAAAAAGGTAGCATAAATTATGTTGATGGACAACAAAATAAGGGGAAATTTTGTCAAACACATGGCAAATTATCAACAAGAAAGGTAAATTCCAAAGAGAAATTCAATTTTCACAGAAAAGTGCCAACTCAATTTTAAAAATCACTTTATTCATAATAGCCGAAAATGTTGTCTATATGTAGATGCACCCACTACACTAGGTGAAAGTTATCAAGCATAAAATCCCGGAGCACCTGGGTGGCTCAGTTGGTTAAGCGTCTGCCTTCAGCTCAGGTCATGATCCCAGGGTCCTGGAATCGATCTCCAAGCAGGGAGCCTGTTTCTCCCTACCCACCCCCCCATCCCCTTGTACTCTCTCTCTTACTCTCTCTCCTCTCAAATAAATAAAATCTTAAAAAAAGAAAAAAAGCACAAGATCCCATTTACACAAAAGGAGAAGTGGACTGACTGCCAAAGGGCAGAAGGGAAACCTGGGGCGATGGAAATGTGGTTTTTTTTTCATGCGTGTGCATGTGTGTGTGTGAAATGGAAATGTTCTCTTGTGTGATGGGGATGTTCTTTACCTTGGTTACACAACTGAACCTATTTGTCAGAGCCCCTTGAACTGTACATTTAGATTAATTTTATTGAATGTAAACTATCACTCCTTAGCAGATTATTAATAGAGATGTGATGGGAAAGAGGAGAAAGCCAGGCAAAAAAGGTAAAAAATAAAGCCACTCTATTTAAAATTGTGTATATAATCCCATCTATACATTAATGAAAAATTGTATGTATGTATAAAAAAAGCTTGTCAGCAACCCAATACTTGTACCATTGGCATACAAAGGCAGAGAAGTTGGAAGCCAGATGGCAATGGATTAGGGAAAAGAAGGAGATGGAAGAAGTGGGACAGTGCAGTTAGCAAATCTAACATTGGCTAAGTTTTGTAGTTTACCCTTGGAGCAGCAATAACGAATGAAAGAGATACACATGAGGCCTGCTATAAATACTGTAACTGGCCTCAGTATTCCCAAAAGAGTAAGTCCCAGCACATCTGTAAAAATGATCATTTTTGAGGAATCCACACGAAGGAAAGAGCAACAGCTCTTGGGGTATAGGACAACGTTAGCTTTTCCACAAGAAGCCTAGCTTTGCATGGGCTGATTATGCCTCAGAGGTAGAGCACATGAGCAAATGGCCCATGTGAGCGGACAGAGAGCAAGCCTGAGTAGTTAGGGAGGTCTAGCTCTTTTAGAACTCAGCGCAGGCCTCTGTTGAGTATACAATTGTTCATACCAAAATGGAGCAAATGCCACCCAGCTACTTTTATGTTCAACAATTAGTAATAATGCGTGGGGCGCCTGGGTGGCTCAGTCGGTTAAGTGACTTCTGACTTCTCCCTCTCCCGCTGCCCCTCCCCCTGCTCATGCTCTCTCTCGAACTCTCTCAAATAAATAAAATCTTTTAAAAAAATATAAATAAATTATCATTTCCTTTGGGAAGCTACCTCCATCTCAAGCTGTGCCTACCTTCTCACTTAATAGTGTGGGTTTCAGAGCCAGATTGCCTGTGCTTGAATCTTTTGGCAGATCAAACTCTCTACTCAGTTTCCTCAACTATAAAATAGGGCTTAACTATGATATTTACCTCTACCTCATAGGGTTTCTGTAAAGATTAAAAGGGTTAATACAAAAATACATTTATTAGGGGTGCCTGGGTGGCTCAGTCGGTTAAGCATCTGCCTTTGGCTCAGGTCATGATCTCAGGGTCCTGGGATAGAGCCCTGCACCGGGCTCCCTGCTCAGCAGGGAAACTGCTTCTCCCTCTGCTGCTGTTCCCCCTGCTTGTGCTCGCTCTCTCTCTCTCTGACAAATAAAATCTTTAAAATTATATATATATATTTATATATATATATATTGTATTGCCTGGCATATAGTAAGCATTCAGTAAACATTAACATTAGCAATTGTTATAGTGTGTGTATATACATATACACACACAATACATAAACATATATATACCACATATATATGAATAGTATGTATAGTATATATATATACACACACATATATATACATACACACAGCACATTTTACAAATTATTTACTTGTGTGGCCACTGAAAATAAGCTCCGTGATCATAGGAACTTAAGCGTGTTTTGTTCACTGCCTCAAACTGTGCACTGGGATCTAGTAGGCATTCAGTAGTTGTTGAATGTGAATATCTACCGACCAAAGACCATGAAAGTGCCCCAAGGATTACAGTAGCTACACAATGGATGTTCGCTGACTGCAGGAATGAATGGAGGTGACCAGATGGAAAGTGATTTCAGACTACTGGCAGTACTACACTACACAAAGGAGGCAAACAAGAGATTTAGCAATATTCCAGTTTATAAACTTTTTATTTAAAAAATAAAATTGTAAACAAAATACAGAAAAATATTGACACCTGTGATAACAAGGAAATGACTCCTAATCTTTAGGGTAGTTTGTTATCCTGAAAGAGCAAAACCGTAAGTTTTATAAAGAAATTTTATTGTGCAAAGGAGGAATGTACTTTGTATGGTTCATTTACAATAGGTATTTGGCATTGACAGAAAAAGTATTTCTATGTATACATTCAACACTTTGCAGCATACTTACATTCAAGTTACATTTCCAAATTCTATGCCAAATACAATCTAACTCACCATCAAAAATCCCTAAGATATAATTCTGTTTATTTGGTAGGAGTGCAGTATGATTCTATCAGAAATAATTTTATGCTCCTACTAGATCAATTATACCTTAACTACTTCAACAAAATTCACTGACCTTTTCCTTCCAGTTGAAGCCAAGCCTCTTCTAGACAAATTAAACACTAATAAAATTTGGCCAGTTACAAAATTAAATAGTTTTTTCCTCCCTCCTTACAGACATTATTAGAACTTTCAATGGAAGGACACTGGCTCTAATAAATTACTTTTTCTTTTACAGTAGTTAGGACACAGTATGGATACAAGTTGCAGAATTTTAACTTCTTTTTAAAAGATGGCTGAAGCACTCTTCCTTTCGGTTGTTACCAAATTCCAAATTCAGTTGTTCTCAAAATAAAACATATTAGGAAACCCACATAGTGTTCTCAAAACTTTTCTGCATTTTCTCACACATTCCTCAAATCAGATTTTTTTATTCATTGACAATTTGTAAATTTCTTAGTTTCTCTCAATTACACTAGGATAGCTATTATAATTTTGATAATTTGACCATTTTATTTCTAAGTATGATTTTATTTAAGTCAACATAAATTACCAATAACTTCCATCTCTGCTACAGTTCTCCGAGAAATCTATCTGAACTTAGTGAGGAGTCAAGATTCCATGGGGCCTGACTAGGACTGGCAAACAAAACATCAAGATTTGAGAATTCTCATGCCTCCAAGAGATTCCAGATAAATCAAATCTACTCATAATGTACCAATTCTTTCTTAATTATCTCAAGTTAAGTTCATTTTTAAAAGTCCAGTAAGATAATTAAAGACAAAACAATGGAGACAGATGGATTTCATTGAGTTGAGCTCTTTCTGATTTACTTCAGGTTGTAACTTCTCCTCCAGCACATGATGGGGGGCAGTTGGTAGTAGGCTGCTGAGTTGACACCACTTCTAATTCAGATTCACGAACAAAAACCACTGCATCACCACTTACATTTATAAGACACTGTGCCTATACAAACAACAGGAAATGTTCAATCACCAACCCAACAATCTGCTCATAATTTTCTGTTATTTTAGGGCCAGTGCTACATAGCTGAAAAAGCACAGGCTTTTAAGTCACTTGGAAAAGATAGACAACCCAATAGAAAAATGAACAAAGGGAAAAAAAAGAAGGCAACTCACAAGAAAGGAAACTCAAAAAAACCCCACTGATAGAATTAAATTTTTTAAAGGAAACTTTAACAATTCTAAGTGAGCTATTATATGAACAATATTGATAAAAGGAATTTATTCTAAAATTAATCCTAAGCAACAATTCTTTGCCCCCAAGCAACAATTCTTTGCCCCCACTAAATACAGAAGTATTTATTAGGAATAATAATCGGGACGTACCACTACGTACCACTACGGCGATTAAAACTAGACAGATCATAGTCCAAACTAAAGGTTGTCTCTCACAGTAACTTAGGAGCTAAACTTCCAGAGGTATTTAAGAATACCCAGATGTGAAAACAGCATCTGATCTATATATGACCATGGTTATTAATATATTTGTTAAAACATGTTTCAAGCATCTAGAAACAAAAAGTTCTGAAGAGCAATTCTCTTTGGTGGAGGTTGGGGGGAGGGTGGGAGATGGGAAAGCCATAGCGGAGGGAAATCCTCAGGTTCCCCCAAAAGAAGTTTTTGACTACATCTCACCTGGTTTTTATTTGGATTCTCCATGAAGACACACTGCTTCATTATGTAGGAGACAACAGCATTCCCTCCTAATGCAGCAACATGAGCTCTCACCATTGCAAACACTTCAGCAATAAAAGCATGGAGAAAACCACTGACTCCTCCTTCCTAGAAAATAATATGAAAGAAAATCAAACTGTAGACATGAATGTATATAAAATGCCAAAAATATATATATTAAAAATCTTAAATAATCTTAATATAATGGATGGATCATTTTAATTTCCCTCATAACAGGGATTTGTTACATGAATGAACAAACCTTTACTGAACACATGTCTGTGATGGGGATTAATATCCTTACTTCACAGATGATGAAACTGATGTCAGAGACATATGCCCATGTGTCATATGCCCATGACAATGACCACATAGGTAATAAAAAATGGCAGAGCAAGAATTCAAACTGTTTCTCCAACGTCAACGTCTCCATCAAATCATTCCTATCACTCACAGAAATTGAAGGTAAATATAAACAATAAAACTGCTCTGCTCTCCATCTCTCCCATTCTGAAGCATGTTCCAGGTACACTTGCCTTTTTATCAGTTTCTCAAACCTATCAAAGCACTTTTCCTGCCTCAGGTCCATGCTGTACATGCTGTTTCTGAAGGTTCCTCACCCAATTTTCCACCAGGATAACTCTTACTCAATTCTTCAGGTCCCTGTTTATATGTAACTTTCTCAGAGAAATGTTCCCTAACTATCAGATCTAAATTAAGTTCCCCAGTTGAATTCTCTGATAGCCTCTGTTGTATTTCTTTATATTACTATCACTAGTAATTATACATTAGTTACATGATTATTTGTTGCATGTTCACCATGCTCTGTTTCACTAGACTGTCAATTCCATCAGGTCAGAGGCTGCCATCTGTTTTGCTCATAACTATAAGCTAGCACCTAGTTCAATAGGTACACACACTAAGCATTCCATACATATTTGTTAGGAAATGAAATCCAATAGTTTAGGGAATGTTTTCAGTATTCAAAAATAAAACAGAAACCAAAGTCTAGCAGAGAGCCTAAAACGCTTTAGAACCTAAGTTTTCCATGAATTCTACTGGAGGTTATTTACAGTCAAGGAAGAAATTTCCAACTTTAAACTGGAAGTTAAGGGCAAAATTTAATGCACTGTTAAAAAAAACATTTGACCAGATCACACCTTACTAAAAAGCCAGAGGATCCTATATATAGATCCTACATATAAAGGTAGCTCTTCGTAATTAAGGAATTGAGGTATTTCAGCCTACCTCCAACTCAGTCATAGCTCAGTACATTTTTTTTCTTTTACTTGTATCTGTTTTCCTCCTGCCTTTTAAATCTCGAAATTCTGATGGCAGAGTAACAAAGACTACAGAGGGGTAATTCTTAGAAGATTACATAATAGAAAGCAAATAACTTATCAAGCAATGAATAAATTTGGGATATTATGCCATCCAGTTAATATTACAAATCTCTGTTGAAAGGAAATCTACTATGAAGCAACATTTTGGGGTATGGCTGCTTAAGCAGTAGAGAAGGCACTTAGGAAATAAAATTTTATGGACTACAATAATGCAATATCCATGTACTATTAAGAGCAACTGGAAAGTTAATTCACCAATCTATACCAGCTTCTCACACCCAACTTTGTCAAACTTAAATGGGCTTAAAAGTGTCACCTATTTTAATTCTATATTAAAAAGGGTTTTGAGAATATATTAAGTGTCTTTTCCATCTCAACACAATTAGAATATGATTTAAAACCTAATGTATCATAAAGGAAACATCTAACCAATCTGTCAGAAGTCATTCCTTCATTTACACAAAAATAACTATGTCTACTCTGCCAGGCACTGTGCCAGGTACAGGACGGTGAGCACGATATTAAAACATAGTATGAGGGCTGGGGTGCCTGGGTGGCTTAGGGGGTTAAAAGTCCAACTCTTGATCTCAGCTCAGATCTTGATCTCAGGGTCATGAGTTCAAACCCCATATGGAGCCTACTTAAAAAAATAGCATGAGGGCTATTATTTCTAAGAAAGTATAGAAACACTGATGGTGAGACAATGGGAAAAAAGCATAATTAAGTCATCTTTATAATGCACACACTTTTAAAAAATACAAACTGCTCAAGAGTTTACTGGGTTTCATACCTATTCAATAAAAAATTTCCCTATTCACAATATTAATTTGCTCTAGCCTTATTTCATAACGTAAGACACAATATAAATATAATTTTTTTCTTGAACTTAAATTCCTGTGTAATTAAAGATATAATAGGCTGACTGTAATTCTTAAATTTGACCACATCAAAACATTTATAACTACGGTTATACAGTATGAGGTAAGAATTTGAATAAACGGCATTCTCATGTACTTTTGGAGAGGTGGGAATAAAATGAGTGGCCGCATTCTTTTTCAGGGAGAGAAAATGATAAACTATCCCCACAGACATCTATCTATAATATAGTCCCTTATGATTTCTAAATGTAAGGCCTTAAAAACTGTTATTTAAATATATCTCAGACAAATAACAGAAAACTAAGCTGTTCTTTCAGGCTGTTTCAAATCTCTAATCAAATATAGATCGATTTACTTGTTTTATTTATCATATGATAAGGATCTGGGATTTCTAATAATAAATGAAATTAAATCCAACATAACTCTTGTGATAATACTAGGTGCTATATGAAATTTAGTAAGTCTAATCTAGAATCAATCCATACAGGTTATTGAAAACAAAACAAAACAAAAAGGTGTGGGTATGCGCATGCGTATGTGATTACTTTGGCAAAAAATAACAATCTGGAATTTGTTTGGTTTTGTTACTAATGTCTTCAATCAGAAAATTCATAAAAACAATGTTATAAAGTTACCTCACGAAGAGAAGTGGTTTCCCGAATAAAAAACATGTTAATTATCCCAAGATATTTAGTTATTTTTGCTCCAGGAATAAAAGAAAGAGGTGTCATCTTAACAACCCCAACTGTAGTATTTGCACAAGGTGGAGTTGAACGGTTCCGGAAATTTCCTTCACCCATAGGACTTGCTTTTTCAACTGTCACAGCTAAATTTGGAAAAAGAAGAAAAAACATCAAGATCAGGTGTTGCTAACTCAATTATTCCCTAAGGTTTCCAAATAAGTGGTGACAACATTCAGCTGTCTGTGAGGCTAAGCCATGTCATGAAAGTAAAGAAATTATCATGCACTGCATGCAATTAAAAAGAGAGGGAAAGAATAACTTAAGAGGAAATGCTGGAATGGAATTCTTTTGGAAGAAAAATGGCATTCCTGCAAAAGAAAATGTTGATGCGGTGTAGCTACACACACAATGATCGTTATAAAGTGAAGAAAAAGAAAAAGCAGTAGAGCATTAAAAATTATCTGCTGTAGGAACAAATTATTACAAAGAGAGTGTGAAAGTTGTTATATTTCCCAGTGCAGTTTTTTCCATCTTTTTCAGACGACTTCATCATTGTCAACTTGTAGATAAACCTTATGTTAACTAGTTGTAATAGGTTTCTTCTCCGAACCTTTTTGATCAAACTCATAATTTTAAAAACTTAACAAATGACCTTGGCTGTCTAAAAGCTGATTGTTTATAAAGTAACATAAAAATAGCTACCACGTGACAAGTAACTAACATAAGCCAGACATATATATGTATATATATCTAATCCTTACAACAACCCAGCAACATAGGTATTATTATCCCCATTTTACACATGAGGAAACTGAGGCTCAGAGAAGTTAAATAACTTGTCCAAGGTCACACAGCTATTAAAATGACACTTCTATGATCCCAAACCAGATCTGGCTGGTTCCATATCCTGTGATCTTTCCTCTAAAACATCGTTACCTCCTTTTTAATGTAAATTCTTTCACTCAAATACATTTACCTCAGAGTCTACCAAAACACATGGAGTATAAAGAGCATGTAAGTAATGATGCTGACTCTAGCAGTGAGATAAGAATTAACTACTTTCTATTCAGAAATACCTCATTCTTTTAGCCCTTTGGATATCACTCTTAGTAAACTAACAGATGCCATCTACTACATAGTAGCTTGGGTCCTGGAAGAATGTCTCTTCAATAAGAGAGCTCATAATTTCCTTCCATTAGAAGGATATAATATCTATTTATACACTTTTAAGAATATCTTCACACAAAGTAAAATTTTAAAAACAATTGTACAGTTAAAATGAACAAATCTAAAGGCCCTTCAATAACTTTTGCTAAGTGACCATTAGAGTCTGCAGCTTTCACACTCCAATACATGATTGATTGGCAATGTTATTACTGGGTAGTAAGGTCTAGCCTTCACCACTGGGAAATCAGGGATATGCTTCTCAGATCATAATGTGGTAGAAACATCCGCCTACTTGTCTTAATTGATCCGCGCCTTATGGTCTGAGCTTTCAGTTTAATGAGCTCTATCCAGCTGCTGCATCTGTCTGCAAAGGAACTGTAATCAACTGACGTTGCTGAAAACACAGACAGAAAACAAAAGAAAAAACAAAGAAAAAATATAGATGACGTCTCTTACTCGTCATAACACTCCTTCTGATGACGTAATTTAACTGTAACTTAGAAAAAGAATGGTCCTTTTCAAGTCAGATATGAGAGATAGTAAAGAGTCAAGCTTTAGACACTGATTTGTCCAAAACCAAGTTCTCAATTAGCTGGCTGAGCGTTTTTGGCGATATCATTCATAGTGGTGTGGTCGCTTAGGGGAAATGGAAACAAGGTCTAACAGAAAGGACCATACATTGCTTTAACTTTATTTCCCATTCTTTTTACTTTACAGTGTTTTAACTGTCTATATTTTATAACTTTAATTTACAATTCAAACTTTGTGAATAATTCTTCCCTATTTTTACCTTAAAATCAAAAAAAATATTGAGAATCAAATGCTGAAGAATACATTTTAAAAAATTACTAGTTGACTTATCTTTTATTAAAACACATTCTTTCTACCATCAGTAACAGGAAAGCCAAAGGGTCACTTTGGTCAATATTCTGTTTTCACATCTGATTTTGGCAACAAAGCTTCTGATGACATTGAGTGGGGAGGCAGGTGGGAGTCTAACAAGTTCTCCTTTTTAAAAAAAATAGCTTTTACTCTTACTGAGCTAAAAAATGTTAAAGAGCTAAGATTTTATTTTTAGAAACAGGGAAACTATTAAAATGCTAAAAATGTAAATATTAGTTTAATTAATATTTTAAAAGACACATTCTAACTATAATAAAGCCACGTTTTGGTGTCTATTCCACTGTCCAGTGCATTTCTCCAATGTCTGTATGTTTATGCACCACCACACTAGAATTTCACACCTTTGGTGACTATTTGCTTAATTAGACAAACTCACCTCTCTGTGCAGCTGGTATACCTGAGTTAGAACTTGCACTCTCCAGGTGTTCTAATAAGACAATATGAACAACATTAGCTTGAATGCTAAGTACAAGCCAGTATCTCTTCTTTGCTGTTTGTTAATACCTCTATAAGCCAGATGAATAAGAGGAAATCTTTATGGCTTCATTATAAAAAGCAAACCAAATAGAAGTATTTAGGTTTTAAATGCAGTTTCTATTGATTTATGAAAACTAGCTCAGTTAATAAATATCATGCCAAGGAAGACTACTTGTTACTGTAACACAAGAGGAGTTTCAGAAACATTATAGACATGAGAAAATATAAACATAGTAACAAATGTTAGTAGGATGAAAGCAGGGTGAGAAAACTGAGCAGAGAAAAGCATCAATGTATTAGGAAGAAAATCTGAAATGAAACATGGAAGGAAAATGTTTGTGTGTGGGGGGGGGGGAGGAGCCAATAAGATTAAAAATTACAGACCAGGCAATGACCTATGTCTCACAGATAAACACAAACTGCTTACTTACTAGCCATAACCCTCCCCCTCGCCAACCCCCCTTCATTCAGGGACTTCACTATCAACAGCTCCCTCTGGTGGTATCAAGACGTCATAGAACTAAAAAGTGCTCCCCACAGATAGAACTAGATCCCAAACTGGAATCACTCCCTTTCCAGTAACCTTGTAAAAGGAGCATCCAGAATTTTCCTTAGTATTTTGTATTTTTATTATCGCTATTTAAAGTATTGTACAAATTTAAACAGCACTAATAAAAAAAATTTCATAATCTATTTTTTAAAGTTCAGACTCTACCTACATTAGCATATTTCAATTTTTGTTTCAAAGAATTTTATAACTGAAAGAATTGTGTTGCTGAGTTAGAAATAACTAAAAAAAAAAACAATAATTTCAGTCACCCAGTTTTTTTTTAAACTTATAAATTAAGTAAATACATATTTTTATCTCTGCTTAATGTGTTAATCTTTTGGTAATATTCTTAAATTAATAAAAGTTATACCTTTTAAAAATAAGATTTGTACAGGTTTCTGCTAATTGGGTGCAATGGGAGTATCTCTCATACTCCCCCCTCTTCCCATTTTTATAAAGCAAGTGACCACTAGCTAATACTGGAAAGTGTATAGTGACTGTCATTCCTCTTATAATACTGGGCTGTTGAGTAAATGGGATCACTAGGCAGGATCCACAAAATGACTGTGAGGGTACCATGCTATGGATGTGCCCTGACCATCATGCCCTCAGACTGAAGATCTAGGCAAGAAAACGTCCTCCCTGATTCAGGATCCTGAGGAGCTTTGGAACCCGGAAGGAGATGGAACCGACAGGAAGGAGACCAGAACAGAACTGACATTCAGAAGCTTACCACATCTCTAGGGACAGCTAGTTCAGCACTGAAAAAGGCTGTAGTGCAGAAGCTGGGACAGCAAATGCTTACCCAAGCTTACGAACGTTGGGAGAGTCCCAGGGCTCTCCTATGTCCTATGCAGTACAGACTTGGAGAGTACAGACTTACAGAAAATATAGTGGGCATTAGGAATTCTGTCCAAGTTTTTAAAATGAGGGAACAGGGGGCAAAAGCTAAAAAATAATGTGAAAATTACTAAAGTGAAACCGTCTTCTATATCTCAGTATTATCTGGGTAATATGAAATTCCCCAGTAGCAACTGTGTATAACTTAATGACAAATGTCCACAACAAGAGCTTAAACATGTACAAAGTATCTGCTCTCATCTCTAAATAACAAGTGAAAAAAAAGTACACAATGATCTGTAAAATATTTTTTTTTTTTTAAATAAAAAACAGTATCTTTGCAAAGACAGACAATAAAGCTGATTGAGGGTAGTTGCCTCTTGAAAAGGGAAATGAATGGAGAAGGGAGTTTGATTTTGGACTGTATGATTTTTTGGTAAGATTTGAATTTTTCACCATGCACATTTATTACTTTTCCCAAAAAATTTTACAAAGGGTGGAGAAGTGGGTCTTTTCCCTGCCTCCACATATGAATGTATTTGAATTAATATCTGAAAAAAAAAAGTTTTTAAATTGCAGATATTCTTTTTAATTTTTAAGTTTTTATTTTCATTCCAGTTAACATACAGTGTTATATTAGTTTCAATTACACAATATAGTAATTCAACAGTTCCATACATCACCCAGTGCTCATCACTACAAGGGCATTCCTTAATCCCCATCATCTATTTAACCCATCCCCTCACTCCCCTCCCCACTGGTAACCATCAGATTGTTCTCTATAATTAAGAGTCTGTTTCTCTCTCTCTTTCTTCCCTTTGTAAATTGCAGATATGCTTAAGGGAAAGGTTAAAATAGATGATTTTTTTTTTTTTATCTCACTTAAGGAGAGCAGGTTCATCTAACATGTTTGCTAGGATCTTAATTTTTCTCTCAGAGAAAAGGCCCAAGATGAGATGGTCCTGGGAACAGCTGAACATTGGCACCTCAGACATTTGAATACCTCAGGTATATAATGACCTCAGATTCTCAGTCACTCTGCTCTTCCAATTACAGTTTGGCTTCCAAGGTAATAGGCTTCTCAAAACAGAAGGTATTGCAGGTATTAGCTGTCTGGCTCATTGATACACTAGTAATTATGGTGAAAAAGAAATAAACCCATATGTAATCTCTTAAAAAAAAAAAAAAGACAACATATTTCATATTCAGGATTAGAAATCTTACTAACATCTTTTGGGCTTTGTTGAGGAGCTAATGCCCATTGTCAGCCTCATCTATGTAGAAGAGTTTGAGACAAACACTTCTTATGTAAGGTTCCCCCCATTTTGCTGCAGAAAGTCTCAGTCAAGCCACACAGCAGCCCACGTCTCTTACAATTTCCTTTCCCACTGGATACAAGAAAATGATTATTTTGCTCCATTAAAAAGTCACCAGTAGGTGATAACCCTGTTACCTATAAATGAACAACCCTAGAAAGTCAGCAAGGCAAAAAGAACATAAGATTTTATTATTCTTTTAGTATACTCTAACAATATTTAACAAGGCCTGTCAGTGGGGAGGGGGACCAACCTAGGTTAAAAGCAGTTGAGTAGAAATGAGCATATTGATGACCAACAGAAAACAATGTGGCAAGGATTCTTCCTCCCTCAATTATACATGCTCCAGTGCTTCTGAAGTTTGAGACTTCTCCATTCTTCTAAATAGTCATAACAAATGACAAAGGTATCAGCTGGCTATGATAAAGCTCTACGCTGATCACTAACTCCTCTGACAAGTTGTTCACTTTATATCATTAGAATTTACAGATCATCTTTGTTGTGAATAATTAAAAAATATCTGAGATAATCTTATCTGGTCATCTTAAGAAAATTACTAAAACTAAAAAAAGTTCCTGAAACTTCTGAAGATTCTCTGGCAGATTAAAATATATGTAATCTGGGGCGCCTGGCTGGCTCAGTGCCTACAGCATATAACTCTTAATCTTGGGGTTGTGAGTTCAAGCCCCATGATGTGCATGGAGCCTACTTAAAAGAAAACATATGCAATCTGAAGTCTTTAAAAATGTATACTTTATTTAGTTATTTAAACATTCTCGGGGGCGGGGGTAGGGGGGCGCACTTAGGTGGCTCAGTAGGTTAAGCGCGCTTGCCTTCTGTTTGGGTTGTGATCTCAGGGGTCCTGGAATCCAGCCCCGAACCGGGCTCCCTGCTCAGCGGGGAGTCTGCTTCTCTCTCCCTCTGCCCCCTGCTATGTTCTCTCCCTCTGCCCCCTGCTCATACTCTCTCTCGCTCTATCTCAAATAAATAATATCTTTTTAAAAATAAATTGTTTTTTTAAAAAATAAACAGGGGCGCCTCAGTGGGTTAAGCATCTGCCTTCAGCTCAGTTCACGATCCTGGGGTCCTGGGATGGAGCCCCATGTCTGGCTCCCTGCTCAGCGGGGAGTCTGCTTCTCTCTCTCAAATAAATAAAATCTTTAAAAAAATTAAAAAAATAAAACATTCTTGGGCTTTGTATTTTAAACTTTTTAAAAAGATTTTATTTATTTTAGAGAGAGAGAGCGGGCATGGGGGGAGGGGGAAAGAATCTCAAGCAGACTCCTCACTGAATGCAAAGCCCAACATGGGGCTCGATCCCAGGACCCTGAGATCATGACCTGAACCGAAACCAAGAGTCAGACGCTTAACTGACTGAGCCACCCAGGTCCCTAAACATTCTCAGTTTTAAGTTATTATGATCAAAATTTGGTTTTATGTCTCTTTTGGCATTTCCATCAATCTATAATGCACTGATTAGCTATGTCCTATAACTATAAAATCTGACTTAATGACGGACTTAAACAAATTATGTGTATAAACCTTGTCCATAATGGTATTCAAATATTGGTGGATTGATGATGAAATTGCCATATTATAGCTAAAAAGTATTAAAGCATAGAGAAAAATATAAATAGCTTCAATCTGCATAGCCCACTAAGGGGAAAAACTCAACTACCATCACAATACATACATTAGATGACAAACACAATTAGCTTCTCCATTTGGGTCATTAAAGCTTCCAGCTAAAGGTGTACAACAGCCTAAACCACTTTTCTTCAATCCCCATCTTCTATTTTCCTGCCTCTGTTTCCAGGCATCCACTTCTCCCCTCCCTCGTACCCTTCAGATTTTCTCTTCCAAATAACGCCAATTTTCGTTAGTAATCCAATTCAATTTTCTTTGTTGCTTACTCCCTCTTCCTCAGACTCTGGATTTCACTGAACTCAAGCTGCCTTGAAGAAGCGAAGATTCCTTATCTCTACTCCTCCATCAATTTTCTCTTTCCTTCCTTCCTTCCCATGTCTGGGATAAGTTTCTCATACGTTTTCCACTCCTTACTTTATTTTCCCTTCAATCTCCTTCCCCTCAGCATCTCTCTCCTTTCAGGACTTCTTACTAATTGTTGGGGACATCAATAACATGGAGAACTTCAGCACTTTTTATTTTTGCTACCATTTGGTCATAATGATAAAATAATTTTATGTTTTGTTTTGTTTTTTTAAAGATTTTATTTATTTATTTGACAGAGAGAGACACAGCGAGAAAGGAAACACAAGCAGGGAGAGTGGGGGAGGGAGAAGCAGGCTTCCCGCAGAGCAGGGAGCCTGCTGCGGGGCTCAATCCCAGGACCCCAGGATCATGACCCGAGCCAAAGGCAGATGCCCCCCCCTTTTTTTTTTAAAGATTTTATTTATTTATTTGACAGAGAGAGAGAGAGAGACAGTGAGAGAGGGAACACAAGCAGGGAGAGTGGGAGAGGGAGAAGCAGGCCTCCCGCTGAGCAGGGAGCCCGATGCAGAGCTCGATCCTGGGACTCCGGGACCATGACCTGAGCCAAAGGCAGACGCTTAACCGACTGAGCCACCCAGGCGCCCCAATAAAGTACATTTTAAAAAGAGAGAAAAAACAGACATGCAATGAATTGTTAATACATAAAGACATTTTTAGTTTGTGCAAAGAATTGTGTAATAGTTGTTAAGAATTTAGAACCATTCATTGGCAGGATAAAATAAAAGCTAACTCTTGTAGTTTTTATAGGTTTATATTTCTAATCACTAGCTTAAAAAATGTAAGGCAAGTCATTAAATTTAAAAAATTAAACTACCTTTTAATCAAATTTGGCTTAACAAAAAAATAACCCTTATAGCCTCAATAAAAATAAAGATAAAAAAACTTCAAATGTGATACCTAATTATGGAGTACAATGTATTGAGGGTTTTATTTTTATACTGAAATCCAGATTTTGGCCTATGCTTGTCACATTAATCGGCAGCTGCTTAATGAAAAGAGTACTCCTGCCAGCCTATTATGCCATCGAACGTGAGGCTATCACTCCAGCATAAAGCAAAACGAAAGCAGGAACAAAGTTGGTATAAAAGACTTTTCTTCTATATAGTTTCACCCAACAGTATATAAAAACTAAATTGACTTAATTAAACCTTTTTAAAGGCTTAAACTCTCAGAATTTTAATTTTAAAAAACTATTATCCTATTATAGATTGAACTTATAAAGTACTTGAAATATTTATAGTGGCACATGATTCACACACATTTATCTAAGATCTTAAGCCCCACAGTATGGTATCTAAGATACTGAGATTTAGGTCTTTAGACATGTATCAAAAATAATATGCTAACCTTCTATAAAAACTACATGCATATGAAATTTTTGAGATCAACTACAGTCTGTAAAACAAATCTTATTTTTTTTACTTTTCACCCAGATTACTGTCACTCAGATTCTCCATTTTCACTGTATTTGCTCTATCCCTTGATAACATTTTTTTTTAAAGTCTCTTAAAACCATTTCAGAGTAAAGTAGTAAATATTCAGAAAACTAAAGTACAGACATTAATGATGAGGAAAAAACATCATGGGAGTGGTGTAAAAAGTTTGTTATACCTCCTTTTTCTCATAATACAGCCTCATATAAGTAATTTACATTGATGCCAATCATCTATTTTCCTTAGTATTCATCAAGAATTTTGATGACCTTCACATGATAATTTCCTGGAAGAAATTACTCAGGCTCAGCACCTTTTAATATTTCAAATCAGAAAAATCAAATACTTAGAGCAAGGTAACCAAACCAACATCAAACTCTCTTGTTACCTTGAGAAACGAAACTAAATATAACCAAAGATGAAAGGAAAAAATTGAACATGGATGGACAATTCAGGCCCAGGCTTACTCTACACAGTGAATTAGGATACATGTAATTGAAGCATCTTTTCTTCACATAATAGTCACTCATCTTCAGTAACATAAAAAGATAATTATCAGAAAGGTTTATCTACAAGTTAAAAGATGGAAGTATTAATATATACTGTGCTTAGCTCTTGAAACTACTCTGTCAACATAAAAGAAAAATTTTAATAAATCACCAAATTTGTAATAAGAATGTGAAAAATAAATTAGGATTCAAAGTTTTCAGAATTTAAAAAAAAGGAAAAAGCTCCATCAGCTTAGCGAACTGACCTAACAAAACCATAAAAACTATATATTTATTTACTTATCAATATTAGCAGTTAACTTTTAAGCCTCTTGTGGTTGCATATAATAGAGAAATTTTTGAGCATTTATTCCTAGCACCCTTACCTTCCTCTCTTGCTTGTTACTTCTAAATTGCTAAGCTTAACTTTTGCCACATATTTCTATTCTCTATTTAAAACCTTTCATGTTACAATACTCAATTACTACATTCATATATTACACTCTATTACATTTTTCAGACCTTTTCAAAACCCCTCCTATCCTCAAATCTTCCAAAATACTTTGTGATAACTTTTTCAAGTATATTTAGGATAGCCCATGTCCTCCTGAAAAGACTTGAGAAAGCAAAGACAGTAAATAAGCATGCAATGTAAACTACAATTTACACAACTATTTATAAAAAGGTACAGGTAAACTATTTAGTGTTTACTGATGATTTTAAAATGTAATATTCAAGGAAAAGCACATAAGTTTTGCAGTTAATACTTAGTAAAAAAGTTTTATATATATTAGTATTAGATGTAATGCTATTGAACACTATGAAAATGATGATGATGGCAGCACGATCTGATTCAGTGGTTTTCAAACTTTTTGAAACTCTGTCTTACAACAAAATCACATACAGAAAATCAATAAATAAAAGCATACTGAATCAAAGCTGCTCTATTCAAGGGTAGGAAGGGGGTCCAGAGACCCATCCTCTCACTCCTCCACTCTCCCCTCAGCTCCCTTCCCACCCTGCCTTTTGGAGAAGCAGAGTTTAAAAATTACTGGTTTAACAGATTTGAAGCTATTTGGAAATTTTTAATGTAACACTAGCTTTTGATTTTGATTAATTGGCTTTTGATTTGTTTTTAATAATAGAAACATGTTAATTATTGAAAAACCATAAACCACAGAAACCCAAGGAACCAGAATTTTAAAGGGTAGAGAGAATCTTAATCTTTTCACACTTTATAGATGAGGAACTGAGGCTTAACTGGCTTATTAGAGGTTACTGGGCCAAGTTCTCACACTATCAGTAGCAGAACTGAGAAGAGAATCGAGGTCTGCTACTTTATTACTCCACTTTATGGCCCCTCTCCACACTACAAAATAAATTGCAATATTTTAAGTACTGTTCAGATAGGACTTACTCTACTCAAATTCTTCTTTTGTTGTTCTTCAGTTCAGAGTATCATTTGTACAAAATAGACTAATGACCCACAAGCACGAATTCTAATGACCTTTGAAAACATTTTGAAAGCTAATGCAGAAACCGCAAGGTATCAATGTAGATATGACAAATTTACAGAATTTAAATCCAATCTTCTGCAGAAATCAGTAATGATTAACAAGGTAAAAGTGAGCTAATAGGGACCCGATCTGCATAAATATATATACCTATATATTAGCAATTGATCAAATTTTTTTGTTGTTGCTGATTAGACTTTTGTTGTTGCTGATTAGATTTTGCCACATCGCACCCCTTCCATTGCAGGGTAAGGACAAACGAAACGACACCTAAAACTGATTTGGAATTAACCTTGTGTTAAATACAAGTTTCTGTATAAAGTAGGTGTTTTTTAAAAAAATTCTGTCTACCCAGTTCTAAGGAAGATTCTTCACAGTTCTTTTTGTTCTGGAAGCTGCATTTAATTTATAAATCTGAACTCAAATTATCTTTGGATTTGATTTTTTCCTCTCTGTTCTTTCAAGGAGTTCAATTATGCTAAAATTCTCTATCGAGTTCTAAATTAGAATTTTAGTTTAGATAAAAAAAGAAAGAAGACCACAGTTACCATGTTAGAAAGTTCAGAATCTGAAAGTAGCTTATCTTTTCATCTTCAAAATATGAGACAAGATCTATTTATCTACATACATAAACAGGCTTTGCACTAATTTAGTAAAGATTCTATTGACATAGATGCAATGTGAATATAAAACTATTCTGTATCATAACTAATGCTACGAAATAAGGTATAGTAATTCTGAAAATTCGTATAATAAAAATTGCCCTGAAATCAGAAGAGAAATAGAAAATACTACCTCCCATTAGTACAGATCTAGGTAGATTTAACTGCTATTAAGTTAAGAGACTATCATTTTGCATTTGAAAATATGGCAGTATCTTTTAAGTACATAACAATGTTCCTCAATAATAACCAAGACACTCAAAAGACAGCTCATCCCTTTCTCACTTGTACTACCCCAACCCAAACCTCTCTCCACATTTCTTCTGAAGAAAATCAGTATTTTGTTGTCTATAAAAATCTAAAAATTTTTGTAAAATTTCTATTGTGGCTGGAAAAAACCTTACCAGATATAAATATCAATAGATCATGTGTGAATAGTTACTTTGGGAAATCCAGATCTCTGAAAATAAAATTTTAATACATTTGAAGTATAAGAATGGAACATCACATGATGCTCCTTAAACCTTAATAATTTATGATAAGATTACCTGAGAAATTAAAATAAAAGGAATTATTACTCTCTCCCCTGTATGAACATGAAGAAATAGACAATGAGGGAATGAAGAATAAATCTTCATCTCAAGATTAAGTAAAACTGCCTACGATGAAGAAGTAAAAGGAACTAGAAACTAGGATTTGTGTTTGCATTTCCCTCACTTAACCAACCTTTAGCTGGTGGAAAAGGATGAGAAGGAAGTGAATCTGAACAGAGCTCCAGTGGAAACTGCAGAAGTTCTTCATTATCTGTAGAGGCTTGAGAGGCAAGAAAAACACTGGTTATTTAGTAATGATCTAGTATTAATTTTTTTAAATTAAGAATGTGGGATAAAATATATATTTCCCCAAATCCAATTTATTCTGGTTATTTTCTTCTTGGTTTCTCCCATGGAGACCCATCCTTCACCTGCACGATGATGAAAGATGCTATCTTTCCTGCTAGGACTGTAGTGAGTCTTCGAAAAAATACTAAGTATAAATCTCTTAGCACAATGCCTTCCAAATAATAAGAACTCAATAACAACTATTATTATCCTATTCTTTGTACCATACTGGTTCTATGATACTTAAACCAGCTATTTTCTATCTTCTTTGATAAATATCTGAACGTAATTGTTTTAATACATCTCTATTTAACATTAATTCAATGCTTTACATGTAGAATGTAATCTATAAAAATTTTAGACTAATCGTGAATATTTTATTTAGCTGCTACGTACCTAAATTTTAGAAAGCATACTATTTTCCTCTCCTTTTTTCAGAACACATAGCAATTTTTAACAATTTGAGTTTCTCTGGGATATATTAAAAATGGTACTTCCTAGATTTTTACTGGATAAAGGACAACTCTGAGGACCTTTCCTAAGAAAAATACGTGGTGCTTACTACATCAGTAGGTTCTCAATGCCTTGAAGACCTCCCCAGAGATCCTAGGACAGAAACCTCTAAATTACCGCAGAATATGCTATAATCTAAGTCTAAAAAATAGCAGCATTCTCTATGTAAATAAACACCAGTCAACCACCTATTGACGTTGAAAAATACCAAGTCAACCACAAAGTTATCTTGAAAAAGATAAACAGAAAAAGTGACAGTATCTCTTCTTCAAGAAACAAGTCATTTATTTAATCTACCTTTTTCACTTAACTATAACTGTAGATAAACATTAACTATGCTCCCATCCATCACAGGTTTACCTCTTTGCAGTGACTTTTCAACATGTGTTTTTGTGGTCTGTAAAGCCTGATTTTTGTCAAAAGTTATTGCAACTGCTGTGACTGTAACCTAGAATTACAGAAACAATATGATTAGCAAAATAATCACTGACAAAATAAGTCTCTCAAAAATCTTCAGTACAATGGAACAATTTATATTAACTGGCTAATCTGCTTTTGCTAGTTAAAATTCTGAACCAGAATTACAGATAAGCGCAGATATTTAGACTACAACTGAGTCTGACACATATACCCAACCCTAGATATTCCAGAAAGAGCTCAAGTACCTTCTCTAAAATATGGAGACTGAAGAAATCCCACGTAAGAATACATCCTATTGTATATATGCTAGAAATGTGATTCTACCTTTGGATAATTCGGAGTTCAGAAAAATAAAACATATGTGGTCTGATTCATTCTAGTGTGTTTGTTTAAAAATATTTTGAAGTAAAATCCTTTATATTTATTCAATTATGGCAGATTTATAATATTAAAACATCAGATAAAAGCTAGAAATCTTCTTTAATAATAAACTGAATCTTAATTACCTGTATTAATTCATCTTCAGGCAGAGATACTGTAAAATTTACATGGCAAAGGCAGCAGGGGATCATAGACCGCAGTTTAAAATACAGGCTCTACATAACAGAAAATATTAGTAATATCACTCCTTTTAATTTAAAAAAAAATTTTTTTTTTTAAGATTTTATTTATTTATTTGACAGAGAGAGACACAGCGAGAGAGGGAACACAAGTAGGGGGAGTGGGAGAGGGAGAAGCAGGCTTCCCGCGGAGCAGGAAGCCCGATGCGGGGCTCGATCCCAGGACCCTGGGATCATGACCTGAGCTGAAGGCAGACGCTTAACCAACTGAGCCACCCAGGCGCCCCTAAAAATTTTTCAAAACTGATTTTTCACTGAACATTATATCATGGCAAAAGAAAAGTTTAAAAGATTAAAACAAAGCTGGTCCATTTCTATTTTGTGTATTCTTACATTATTTTAAATATTTAAGCAGACAATAGGTTTAATCATATTTATCAATAAATCATAAAAATATAAGAAAAAATTTTTCATTTACACATATACAATAGATTTCTCTGAAGCTTAAAATTATGAAATAACTTAAAATGTATTTAATAGTGTGGCTTATTAAGATGGAGAGGACAGCTTTAGCATTTTACCAGTGAGAGAGTTAAGATTAATACAATATGTAAATAAAAATCATTCAACCCACAACTGTGTAAGATACTCCAGATAATATACACACTTTTTTAATTTCATAATTCTTAGGAGATTTAACTAAAATATAGTTAGTCAAAAGGTTCCTACCTTGAGCAAATTTTCACAGAGATCATTAAAGTTCTTATTAAGGGCTTGATTAGTCAGGTTAAGGCTGCTTAATCGGATTACTCTTACTGATGTGAACATCTAAATATGGGGAGATATAATAGCATGTCATTTTATTATTTTTAACTAAATACTGTAACAGTTGATAAAACTGCCAAGTAATGAGTAATAATAAATAATGTGGTATGAAAAAGGCTAACATTTTAGTTGCAATAAGGTGGTCAAAGAGAAAACATATTAAGAAGGAACTTGCTAAAATTACATTATGTTGTATTTGCTTAAAATTATGAAAGGTTTACCTGTATTTCAGATGTCCAGTTATTTATACCAGGCATAATTTCTGTATTACAACTATAAAAGCCTGTCAAAATAAATCATAGTTAAACTATTTGATAATATTTCATCTATTTTTATGTTAAAGAATAACATTTTTCACTTATTACATGGAATTCTAACTATAAGATCTATTTATTCTTTTTTTCTAAAACACTACACCTTCAGTAAGCTTTAGACCATCTTAACAAATTATCAGTTTGGGTTTTTTTTTAAATGTATGAACATAAAAGGATTAAAAATCAGTTCACCTAGGAGCACCTGGGTGGCTCAAGTCAGTTAAGCATCTGATTCTTGATTTCAGCTCTGGTCATGATCTCAGGGTCCTGGGAGATCAAGCCCCACAGGCTCTGTGCTCAGTGGGAAGTCTGCTTGAGATCCTCTCCCTTTCCCTCTCTGCCCCTTCTTCTGCTCATGCAGGTGAGCTCTCTCTCTCAAATAAATAAAATAAATCTTTAAAAAAAAAAAAAATCTAGTTCACCTACTTTTTTTTTTAAAATTTTAGTTTTTAGTGATCTCTACACCTAACGTGGGGCTCGAAATTACAATCCCAAGATCAAGAGTCACATGCTCTACTGAGCCAGCCAGGCGCCCCCTCAGTTCACCTAAGTTCTAACATAAATATATTTTTTTAATTTTATTTTATTGTTATGTTAATCACCATACATTACATCATTAGTTTTTGATGTAGTGTTCCACAATTCATTGTTTGCGTTTAACACCCAGTGCTCCATTCAATACGTGCCCCCCCTTATTACCCATCACCAGACCAACCCATCCCCCCAACCCCCTCTCCTCTAGAACCCTCAGTTTGTTTCTCAGAGTCTACAGTCTCTATGGTTCATCTCCCCCTCCGATTCCCCCCCTTCATTTTTCCCTTCCTACTATCTTCTCTCTCTCTCTCTTTTTTTTTTTAACATATAATGTATTATTTGTTTCAGAGGTACAGGTCTGATTCATCAGTCTTACACAATTCACAGCGCTCACCATAGCACATACCCTCCCCAGTGTCTATCACCCAGCCACCCCATCCCTCCCACCCCCCACCACTAACATAAATATTTTTAAACTATGGTTTTTAGCCTTGGAGCAGCAAAGTACATGACAGGATGTGACACTGATAAAGCCTTTAAAATAAAGTTAGTACTATAATAATTTACAAACTAAAATATTGATATATAAAACTAGTCTCATCTCAAAAGTAAGTTTTTTCTGTTCACCTGAAGGAGGAGGAACATCAGTAAGCAGAGAATGTACATCTTCCATAGCATCTGTGTCATCAATCTGAAAATAAAAATATTAGAACTATTATGTATTAAATGTATAATTTCAAATTTTAAAAAAATCATTGTTTTTATTATTTACTAAAAAGAAAACATCAGAGTCAAGGCAGAGCCATTTTTCCCTAAATTAAAATACAAAACTTGAAAAAAAGTTCTAATATCTATAAATTTCTCCACAATTATTATAAATACTTCTAAGTAAATATTTCACATTATAATGTATATTCAGTTAAAAAAAAAAGACCCTTTTCTCAAGCCTTTATGAGGACATGTTTCAAAAGGCTTACAAAGACACCATAAGCAATTATCATCTCTACTTGTATAAGTTAATAAAGTGCAATTTTAAAAAAAAAAGATCTTTTGACTTAAATACAAAAGTGCTTTAAAACTGAATTACATAGGGATAAATTTAAAGGCACATCTAAAAAAAAAAACAAAAAACCCAAATCCTATTTTTCTTGTATCACAGTATTCCATTGTGAATAATAGTGAAAATATCCAACTAGACATATACTGACATTCATCTGTACATCGGGAGTCTAACTGACTCTCACACACTTCAAGCGTCCCTTCACATTACCCTTGAGACTTTAAGAACCATTTTTAACTTTAGTTACCCACAGTCATGGCCATACCTCAACCCACTATTCCCAAAAACATTCCACACGCAGATCCAACTACAATGTCCTGTCTGTCTGTTCCTTCTCTTACTGAATCTGCCTCTGTTCTCAGCCTTCTGTCCAGATCTGAAGCACCTTCATTCTCTGCTTAGCCAGGATCCAGGACCATAAAGATCAATAATATTCTAGAATGCTAAGAATCACTGGAGAGTTTGTTAAACAGATTCCTGGGACCTACCTTGAAATTTTCATTTACTAGGTCTGAAGCAAGGGCTCCAGAATTTGCATTTCTTACAAGATTCCAGATGGGTGCTGATGCTGTAGGTAGTCACAGCACACTTTAAGTGGCACTACCCCAAACAGTACCCTAGAACCTTCTACCTCCTCAGTCTGACATATTCTTTTACCAACCTCCATTTTTTTTCGTTCTCAGACTGTAGAAAAATATGAGAAACAGGCACACATCCATACAGTCTGAGTTTTCTAAAATTAACACTCTCATCTCAGTTAAGTCTTGTGCATCTCCCATGGCTAACAACCTGATCACGATCATGGGCACTGTTATAGATTCTTCAGACTTCTAATCCCATCCCAATACAATTCTACCATGAGCTTTCTGCTTTCCTAAAATAAAGGCATCTGATTTTTTCTCTCAACCGGAACCTACCAGAACATTTCTGAGTATCCTCATTTGTTTTCCTTTCCTTAATACCAAAGGAAGATCATCTATCTCCATCAAAGCTAACTATCTACAGGGCAGGGCAGAGGGAGCAGATTTGTGAGGTAGGAGGCTCCATACATCTTCCATGCCACATTTATTCTCCAGGAAAGTTCTGAGTGTATTTTTATAATGGAAGTTCAACTATACCTTCTGAATTCAGTAAGAAAACACTACACTCAGAATTCGTAGTGCTATTATAGCACATGTAAAAGGATACAATTATACTAACATGTTGTAACACATGAAGCAAGTAGACATAGGAAGTCAATAGCATTTTAATTTAATTAAGTTCATTAAAGTTTACAAAAATAGCTCTAAGAATTTAGCATTATTTTTTAAGCTTAGCATTATTTTAATTTTATTTCAACCCATACATTAATTTTTCCAGAACTACCTGCATTATTGTACCTGGTGTTGATCAAAAAAATATAATACCAGCTTCTAATATTTTCAAATTTGTTGTAATTTCTATAATAAAATTTTTATATATTTATAGCAGTTGTAATAATACAAAATCACACCACATCAATTTAGGATCTGATTGTAACAATGAAAATCTTATCTTCCAAAAACTTTAAGAAATTACTCTAATGCAATAATACCTCCAAAACAAAAGCATCTTTTTTCCCATGTGAAAGGTCCAATTCTGTAATTTCATCAGAGCTTTCTGACTGAGATCTTAAAAGTCTTGAGCGTTGCCTAGGTTCTGGGACGGGTGATCCTATAATCTCTTCAGATATATCCTAAAAGAAATACAATTGCTTTATATCATATAAGACTGTCTTTTTCAGTTTGGGGGTTATTTTGTAAACTGCAGTCTTTTTTTACTTTTACTAAAGTATAATGGATATATAATATTATATTAATTTCAGATATACAACATGATTCAATACTTGTACACTTCAGTTTGGTTTTAAATTTTTATATTAATAAATATCTGTAGAGAAAAAGTCTGTAAAATATATTCACAGCCTATATTTAATTAAAACTTTTATAACTAATTAGCCTTTTATAGAGTACATGGATATTTCCTCTTACCAATAATAGCAGCCTTGATACACTAATCCATTAACATATAGGACTGCCACAGATAGCAAGGCAATACTGACCTCTAGTGTACAGAGCAGACACCACAACGAGTAGGGAATTGGCAGGCCTTCCAGCTCAGAAGGTATTTTCTACTCAGCATTTAAAAGACCGAACAGCCCAGAAATAATTATTTTTTTTTAATATTTTATTTATTTGACAGAGAGAGAGAGACAGTGAGAGAGGGAACACAAGCAGGGGGAGAGGGAGAGGGAGAAGCAGGCTTCCCGTGGAGCAGGGAGCCTGATGCGGGGCTCGATCCCAGGACCCTGGGACCATGACCTGAGCCAAAGGCAGACGCTTAACGACTGAGCCACCCAGGCGCCCCAGCCCTCAAATAATTAAAAATGTAGTCTCCGAAAAGGATTCTAAACTTTTATATCTTTTCTTATCCAGTGGTAATTTTTCAAAGCTCCACATAATAAAATGAGGAATATGATAAATGTGTGCATGTATACATAATACATATATTATGCAGGTATTTGCTGTGCAAATTATTAAGCTAAATAAACTTTGGTAGCTACAACAATGATGTTTTTGAGGTCAGTGTATGGTGCCACCCTATATGGGTCTGTAAGCTTTCACCTACTACACAGCCAAAGATCAGAGCCAACCAGAGATTCTAAGTATCTGTTGGCTACAGGATTATCAGAATGTGAATATGTGAGGACAAATGCAAAATGCAGAGCCTATTGTTGGGATAACAGAGCTATGTTTTTTAAAAAACAAGGAATATAAGAAAATTTTTTTCAAAAATCCAGCTTTAAATGTTCATTGCTAGTGCGTACCTTACAGAAGACTACCACAATTTCATAACAGCGATCTATAAAGTAATTTCACATTTATTTCTCTTATTTGTACCCCAAATTAACTTGCCCTGTATAATTCTGACAGGGTGCCTATTATAATGACCACAAAATGAGAAAGAGCTACAGTTCAGAGGTAAAGCAGTTTGCCTGGGCTTGAAAACTAGTTTAAGTGACAAACCTATCCAGTGCAATGCTCTTCCCACTAGATAACACCTTTCTTTTTATAATTTTTTAGTAGTTTAAGATTTGGTTATGCTTCTGTTCATTATATTATGGACCTAATAAAAGCAACTATCTGTTATTTAATATATCTTAGATTCTTAACGAAGTTTCACCACTGGTACTATTTATTATTCTAAAAGTTTTGCACCTTTTGATACCTTTGGTTGACTGAATTATCTCCATTTAAGTGGTACTACTCCACATTAGAAAGATTTTTCAGTGTTGAGAAAAAAATCAAACGAGTACATTCACTTCAGCTGGAGCTACCTTCCTAAGAGAAGAAACACACTGATCCACATGTTCAGGGTGGGCGTACATTGTTTTAGAAACAGAAAAGACAAAATTGTAATATGAGTAGTGGCCTACTACAGTGACTTTGTCAAACAAATTCTGAGATGTTATGCTGAAAGATATAATGCATTCAGTATCTGAAATAAGGAGAGACATATTAGAAAATTCATGAATTGATTAGTCTTTTTGTGGAAATACAGTCATATTCAACACAAGAAATCCAGATATGCTGAAATTTTAAGAATCATAACAGATTTATTCCCTCCTCTAAAATGTACTAGTAAAACAGAAGTTCGATAAATATTTATTGAATAGATGAATTTAATTCACATTCTCTAAATATGTCTGACTTTAAAAGGCTCATATTAAAGACAGACAGACATGTAAAAACTAAGTGCAATAATATGGAACAGGCCCGATGACAGAAGCACATACAGATACAATAGGAATATAATGAAGGAGAGGGTCAATTCTTCCTGCGGGAGGTCAGCACAGAAGTACATAGTTGATAAATACTGGTAAGCAAGAGAGTTCAGCTTGTATCATGGAGCCCTAACATAAAGCTTTGCAAATCATTCTCCCCAACAGGCATAAATGCGATTTGTAAATGTTCAAATATCAAAACATAATTATAAAAGAAAAATAATGTATGCAAACAAGTAGTCAGTAGTGTTGTGTGGAAAGCTTTTACAATAGCTATTTAAGCATTAATATATTAACACACCAACTTTCTTAGTGAATTTAAAGAAGCTCTATATCAGCACTGTTAAACAGAAATATAAAAGCTAGCCTCATAGGTAATAAAATCAAAAAGAAACAAAATCAATGTTAATAAAATATTTTATTTAATTCACTATATCCAAAAGATTACATTTTCAACATGCAATCAAAATTAAAAATACTCAAGATAATTTACATTCTTTTTCATACTAAGTCTGATTCAAAATCTAGTTGTGTATTTTATACTGATAGCACCTCTCAATTCAGACCAGACACATACCAAGTGCCCTATAGCCACATGTGACCACTGTCTACCACACTTAACAGTGTAGCTCTGTCACATCTTTAAAATTCCTCTCAGCTTAACTCTGCTACAAAGCTGTAAGTCTGAAGCTAGAATGCAGATGTACTGTCCCAGACAACCAACCAAAATGTGTATGAAATCAAATAATAACAATAATGTTACCCAAACACTTTCTTTTTACAGAAGTATTTCATTATCAGAGACTCATAAAAAACAAATAGATTCATTCTAACTCCAACACTTCTTTCCTTCAATTCAGACTCTGGCTATAAGGCACCCCAACACTGTGATACCTACTATAAATTTGGTATCAAAGATTGACTATGGAAGTGACTGGTAGGAAAATCCCGAGAAAGAAGCTAAAACTGAAAAATGGTGTATTCTTTCACATTTTAATCATATAGAAAAGCAATCTTTTACTAAAAATGAACATTTAAACATTTATTTAATCATTCAGCAGTATTTATCAAGAGGCTACTACTAGGAAGAACTGTTCTGGGCCTCAGGAATACAACCCCAGGGGAGCTTCACTCCACTAGGAGTAACAAGCAATTACAACAATCAAAAATATTTCTTTGTGTTTACACACACACACATACACACAGATAAGAGAAACAAAAAACAATAAAACACAGAAAGGGGATAGGGAGTATCAAAAATTGATGGGAGAATACAATTTTCAAATAAGGTAGTCAGAGTCAGCTCCCTAAAAGGAGACATTTGAGCATGATTGTAAAGGGAGGTGAAAAGAATGAGTAATGAGGAGAACAATTCTCAACAGTGAAAAAGAAATATTTTATGTCCAAAATAAGATAACCCCAAAATAAACTAACCCCTAGACAATAACTTACATATTCACAATGTAGATTTATTTTACTTACTGGAGGATTGATTTCATATAATTCTTTATTTTTAGCAATTGTGTCATTTATCTTCTTTTGCATATGCGATATATGCTGTTCGTAGGAGCCATCATTAGGAGTCTTCCCAGCAATCTGAATGCCACCAGGCGTTGGTAAAGCTGCTAAATACACACCTGTGGCCGACTTGTAAAAATAATGGGGGAAATAATCAGAAAAAATAGCTAAAGAATAATAGTCCTTAAGTTTTCATATTTAGGAAAGCTGTCTTTGCCTTACAGGAAAAAGATAATTAGCATCAGTACACGTACTGGACATATGTTGAAAGAGCACAGAAACACGTAACTGGTAACAGGAATTGGTTGCTTCTGGCAAGAATCCTGGGTAGGTAGGTGGATCAGCAATGAAAGAAGGATTTACTTTTCACTGCATACCCAACAGCACTTTTAAATTTTTACCTTATGATTGTAAAAAATAAATTGCACTGAAAAAACAGTTTCCTGGGGCTCAACCATCAGAAGTATTTGAGACAGTGGGCACAATGCTTTTTAAATCTTTGAATCTGAATCAAGCTCTTAGTTCTCACAGACACCCACCAATAACTACAGTTTTGTATTAAGCCGAAATTATACATTTGTAATAATTGCTAAGCATGCGAGTTTTAAATGAATGAATTATAATGAACACTTTCTTCACAAGTTAATCTAGATATCAAACATTTTAATATAAATCAGATTACTTTCATTAATCATTGCAAATTTCTCGTTAAAAAATTGTTTAAAAAATTACTTGATTTGTTTATCATCACCACACAATTATCCCCTACCTACAGAAATATACATATTTGTAAATGTATGAACAGGAAATAGTTTAGCATTTTATCTACAAACGCATACGGAGAAAAAAAAAATCCAAGTTCTATAAATTTCTTTAAATTAAATTTTTATGCATCTCAGAAAGATGGCAGAGAATTCCAATTTGAAAAGTGCCAGTGTCACAGATAAAGATTCTAGCTAGCAAAGTGTCTAAAATAGGAGAGGATTTCCATAAATACTGTTAATCAGTTTCTACCTGGTCAATATGTATTTTGCAAGCACCTAGTTCTCTGGGTCTCAGATGACTTATAAAGACAACTCTTGTTTCCCCACTGACAACTTTCTAGTCAGAACTTCTTTTCTACTATAGAAGCCAAGGTGAACATAAGGCTGAGATAAAGAGCTTTCCACTCCCTCACAATTTTTCTTCTTCTATTTTTTTAAGTAGGCTCCACGCCCAGGATAGAGCCCAGTGGAGGCTCAAACTCACAACCCTGCTGACATCAAGACCTGAGCCGAGATCAAGAGTCGGACGCTTAACCCACTGAGCCACCCAGCACCCCTCCACTGCCTCAAAATTTATCAACACTTAAGAAAAACATACTTTAAAAAAGAAAAGAAAAGAAAAGAAAAGAAACACATACTTAATTGCACATTCCACTGTTGACCACAGGTGCACATTTATGATGAAACTTAATTCTCTATCCAGCAGTAGGCAGTGTTTCATAGGTATTGCTTTATTTTCTCCATACAACTAAAGATTATTTTAGCATAGTGGTCCTCCCCCTCAGGAGTGATTCTGCACCCTAAGGGACATCTGGTAATGTATGGAAACATTTTTGCTTGTCACACTGAAGGGAAGCCATTATAGCATCTAGTGGGCAGAGGCCAGGGTGGCTGCTAAACATTCTACAATGAACAAGACGGCCCCCTACAACGAAGAGTTTTCCAGTCCCAGATGTCAACAGTGCTGAGGAGAAAACCTGTTTTAGCAATGCATAAAAAATAATAAAGTCCAGAACAATGATGACCAACTTACTAAACAAGCTACATATGATAATTTTTAGAAATCTGACTATTGAGATTATGGTCAGAATATAAAAATATAATAATATAAATATAAATAAATTCCATATAATTTTATTAATTGAATTTTAAATAATTCATAAATAATTGTAAAAATAAAATATTTAAAAGCCTATCACCAGATTTTTTATTTCTTATAACGTCCCCAACCCTTAAAGATCTTAATGCCAGTTTCTTTAAATAAGTTCTTTTAAAAGACTCTTTGAATCACACAAAACAGAATCTATTACAACTACAGGAATCACAAAACAAAACCAAAACATCTAAACTTACCGCTAAGCCCATCAACATATTTTCACCCACTGTGATCTGAATTCTCAGTCCAAATAAAGCATTCATTCCTTTGAGTTTTAGTTTATTCATTAGCTGAGTATGCACTTCATATTCCATAAATGGCAACAGATTACTGATAGCTGTGGCATTTGCTTCTGCCTGTGCTTTCTTTTTTAAGCGACACAACCTGTTAAGGAAAATAAGTTAGTCACTAGACAGTATTCTTTGTACCATCTTAAGAAATGTTCAATTTTTAAAACTTTCTATAAGTGTACCTAATAAAACATTTATTTGTTTCAAATGCGCTTATTAAGTTATATCAATAATCTTTTCTGCCATTGTTTTCATTGTGTATGCCTTTGCTAAAAGTCCTATTTTAATAAACGAAAAAGAAAAATCTCAAAATCTCCAGAAATGAAAAAAATACCAATTAAAATTGTTAGAAAATATAATTTAAAATCTTAGGTTTCATAACTCCATGTGATCATATGATGACTGGATAGCAAAGGAAAAAAGTTAATTTACTCATTAAAAGAACACAAAACTTTCCTGAGTACCTACCAGGTGCCAGGCACTGTTCTAGGTGATAAGAACTAATCAACAAACAAAACAGAGTCCCTATTCTCATGGTTATATTCCAGTGGAGGGGGGAGGGATAAACAAAGAAACAAGGTAACAACTTATCTGAAGAAAATGAACCAGGTGAAGTGAGTGGGAATAAATAGAGAGAAGGCCTCACAGGAGAGATGATGCCTGACCTGGGATCTTAAAAACAAGATGGAACCAAGAGAGCTGGAGAAAGACAACTACAGAATGGGGCTGGCATATTAGCAGAAACAAAAGGAGACTACTACGCTAAAGTGAAGTGAGCAAGGGTGAGAGTAGTACGGATGGGGGTGCAGTTAAGCAGGGGCATGATCATGTTAGGGGCTTACAGGTCATGGTAAGGAGTTTGATTTTATTCTACCAGCAATAAGAAACTCCAGATAGTTTTTAAGTAGTAACATGATCCAATTTATGTTTTAAGATATCATTTATATTGCTATACAGAGCATGGAATAAGGATGACATAACTGATAAGGAGATGGTTGCAAAAAGCAATATAGGTGACAATGAGAGCTTAGACTAAAAAGGTAGCAGTAAAGATGAAGGAAAGATCCCCAAACTGACAAACCAGGGTATTTAAGTTAGTAGTTATCAATCTTTAGCTTGACAGCTCATTAAAGAACAATTACTAGGACCCATCCCCAGAGTTTCTGATTCAATAGGTCTGGAGTAGAGCCTGAGAATCTGCATTTCCATAAGTTCTTTCAAGGATGGTGATGTTATTGGTCTAGGGATGACACTCCGAAAACTGCTGATGGACACTAACTCCTTCCTACCTAAAACAAACAAACAAACAAAAAACTGGATAAATTTATATATTTTTAAGAATCTTCTTAAAAGCATCACAGGACCAGGGCAAGGGGTTAGTGGAGAATATAAACATAAGGAGACAGCACAAGGAGATTCTTTTGTGGTAATGGAACACAGTTCTGTGTCTTAACTATGGTGGTGGTTACACAAATCTACTTGTGGGATAAAGTTTGCACAGAACTATACATATACACACAAATACATAAATGAATACAAGTTTAAAAAAGTATAAACACTGAGTAAGGTGTATAGTAAACAGTATTACACCAATGTTAATTTTCTAGTTGATACTCTACATAGCTGTATAAGATGTCACCAATGAGGGAAACTGGGTGAAGAGTAAATGGGATTCTTTGTACCACTTTTGCAACTTCCTGTGAGCCAATCACAGTCTAAGGAAACAAAACACAATGAATAATAATGAACAGAAATAACAGAATACAAAAAATTTCAGATATTAAAACTATCCATGGGGCGCCTGGGTGGCTCAGATGGTTAAGCGTCTGCCTTCGACTCAGGTCATGATGCCAGGGTCCTGGGATCGAGCCCCACATTGGGCTCCTGGCTCAGCGGGGAGTCTGCTTCTCCCTCTCCCTCTGCCTCTCCCACTGCTCATGCTCTATCTCTGTGTCTCAAATGAATAAAAAAAAAAAAACAAAAAACTATCCATTAAAGAATCAGTCACAGGCTATAACATATAATATTAGATTTGAAAAGAACAAAATAAAACTTATAGAAATAAAAATAGATTATGAAAAATTTAAAACCCCAATTATTGGGCTTACTAGAATATGAGAGACAGCTGAAGAGAGAATTAAAGAACTGAAAGATAGATAAGAAAATATCCAGAGGTGCCTGGGTGGCTCAGTCAGTTAAGCATCTGCCTTCGGCTCAGGTCATGATCCCGGGGTCCTGGGATCGAGCCCCACGTTGGGCTCCCCGCTCAGCAGGAAACCTGCTTCTCCCTCTCCCTCTGCCTGCCATTCCCCCTGCTTGTGCTCTCTCTCTCTCTCTGTCAAATAAATAAATAAAATATTAAAAAAAAGGAAGTATCCAAAATATGACGTAGACAAAAAGATAGAAAATACAGACAAGAGAATAACATAGAGGAGGCAGTGAGAAAGTCTAACATTTTTAATTACAGTATCAAGAAGAGAGAAGAGATGAAACATAGAAGAACTAATATCTAAAAATTTTCTAAAGCACATGAAAGAATCTGCAGATTCAAGAAACCCAATATACAACAATTAGGATAAAAGAATTCCATACCTAACATTTCATAGGGAAACTGCAGAAAACCAAAGACAAACAGAATAACTCACAAATAACCTGGGTGGGGGGTGGGGGGAAGGTTACCTTCAAAGGAATAAAAGTTAATCTAATAGGTTATTTCTCAACAGTAGCAATGAAAGCCAGAAGGCAATGGAGAGGTATCTTCAATGTGCTGTAAGAAAATAAATGTGGCAGCCCAAAATATCTTTTCAAGGTAAGTAAATATTTCCAGACAAGCAAAAATAGACAGTTCACCACCAGCAGACCCACCAAAATAAATACTAAAGGGTATTAGCAAAATAAAGACAATCCCAAATAGGTCTAAGATGTAAGAGGAAATGAAAGCAAAAGTAAATAGATCAGAAATACATTCAAAAATAAAACTGAACATGACTTTGTAAGATAACTCCGATGCAGGGAGGTTAGGCAGGAGGACAGTGTCAAAGAATACCATACTTGGCATGAAGAACTGGACAGAGCAAAGAGAGCATTCATCATAATAAAGAAGGCTAGGGACGCCTGGGTGGTTCAGTAAATTAAGAGTCTGCCTTCGGGGCCCCTGGGTGGCTCAGTCGTTAAGCGTCTGCCTTCGGCTCAGGTCATGATCCCAGGGTCCTAGGATGGAGCCCCGCATCAGGCTCCCTGCTCCGTGGGAAGCCTGCTTCTCCCTCTCCCACTCCCCCTGCTTGTGTTCCCTCTCTCACTGTGTCTCTATCAAATAAATAAAAAATCTTAAAAAAAAAAAAAAAAGAAAAGAAAAGGAGGAGGAATCAACAAGGAGACTAAGGATTATACATAAAGGTAGGAAAAACCTGGGGTGGTGGTGGCAGGGGGCACTATGAAGTCAAAGAAATATGAAGGAGAAAACGATCAACTGTATGATACTGCTGAGATGCCAAGTAAGATGAGGACAGAACCACTCAATGGATTTGGTAACCTGGCAGTTGTTAGTGACCTAGACAGTTATGGCTGCTTCCTGTATGCCAACGACAATTTATCATTTCCTACTCCAGTACATTCTAAAAGGAACTGTTAACAGCTAAATGAAGTAGTAAAAGAAACACTACATGGCACTGTTCTTTAAAAGAAAAAAAATTAATTTCTAAAATGTATTACATATTTAATGTCCTTAAAACAGAGCCACATTACTATCCCACAACAGGTTAATTAGTAATCTTCATAATAATAAACATCTGTACAGAATTTAAATGTTTAAAACTGCTTTTTTTTTTTTTTAAAGATTTTATTTATTTATTTGACAGAGAGAGACACAGCGACAGAGGGAACACAAGCAGGGGGAGTGGAGGAGGGAGAAGCAGGCTTCCCGCCGAGCAGGGAGCCCAATGCGGGGCTCGAACCCAGGACCCTGGGACCATGACCTGAGCCGAAGGCAGACACTTAGCAACTGAGCCACCCAGGCGCCCCTAAAACTGCTTTTGCATATGAACTTATTTGAGTTTTATAAAGAGTGTATTCCTCCTCCCAATTTTCTATGTGATTAAATACAAGATTTGGATAGCATTGCCCAGCCTGCCCAGGATCACACAGATAGGAAACAGTACAGCTGACATTTGAAACAGGTCTATTTGACTTCATATCCCATAACTCTTTCGAAGACTCCAAATACTATTTGCACAAATATACCTTGCTTGAATAAGACAACCTTTTCCAATAACTGTTGCATCTATTGGGAGGTCTATAGTTGTAAAGAGAACATCAGGAACTTTTTGTTTTCTGCAGTTATAGCAGTATGTGAGATGAGCTGGAAATGGCATATTCAGTTCATCATATGGTATGTGACAAAATCCACAGCCTGCAGGCAAATTTTCTTCTAGCCTATATGAATACATCAAGAAAAAAATTGAAGCACTCTTTAAAATTCTATGCATTTTTTCAAAAACATATTTTTCATATACAGTACTTACGTACAAACTACACAACTTCCACAGTAGGTTATGAGAGTACCACTATGACTACTAAGAATTAAAAATGACCATGAAATCAGAACCATACACTTCTGTATGAGAGAAAACACTTACACAAGTAGTCACTGAATTGCATCAATTCATATGTTTGTGAATGTCCCACCTGACAAAAACCACTATTATCCGAGAGCTTATTCTTTGTGATACAACATAAAAATAAATGGTTAGGTATGGGTGACATTTTCCTACTATCCGACAAATATAACTCAGATATAATCACAAAAAAATCCCAAGGAAAAAAACCTCTTTAACCAGACAACCTAACAATTTGGAAAAAAAAAAAAATTATGATCAAAAACAAACCCATTAAAAATTTAAAAAGTCAAAAATAGGCATAATCTAACATTTCTAATTTCCAATGACTGCTTTATGATTTCTGAGAAACCATACACCTGTTTCACAAACAACATATATATCATATATAAACCACAAATGACAACACACAACCTTCCCAATCATTGTAAAATGTTTGTTGCAATAATGTTGTTTATTAATTCATTTTAGAATGATTAAGTATTTTTTTCACTCTTCCAATCTAAGGAAATTCGGGGAACAACAGAAATGGAAGCAGAAGGAAGTTCCAGGAAGAACTCCAGACTTTCATACAGCCACACCTTCTAGGGCTCTGGAAAGATGTTCTCTATTCACTCCAAGCTAAAGCAACCTGTTAGAAGTTGAAGCTTGTCAAGTGGACAAATTAAAAAGGAGAAAGGAAACTCATACTGTATCTACTAGAAGTCAGGCTTCCTGCAAATTTCTTATACACATTATTTCACTGAATATCCACAATAACCTTCTAAATCTAATCAATCCCAGGTATTATTCTTTTATTGTTGAGATGGCATTCTGGTATATTAAAAGTAACAGGAAAATCAAACAGATTCTAAGTGAAGTTGTGTGACCTTGCACAAGTCATTAAACTTCTCAGAGCCTCCTCTATAAAACTAGAATAATAATATCTACCCAGAAAGGCTCATTTTCTTTGAAGATAAGAACACACAGCTAAACACCACCCCCCCCCAATGTAATATGCAGCAAACAGTAACAAAAACTAGTTCTTCTTGGCCTGAAACAAACCTGAGATACTAAGTAACTTATTCAGTAACACTAAATACTAAGCAGCAGACTTCAGATTCTAATGTCAGGTTGTTTGAACCAAAGCCCACGAGTTACAAAGGGGCATAAAAGGATGAAAACTGGGGCAATTTTTAACTAAACACCTCACAGAAATTTGAACTTAAGTGATGTAATATCATAGGCATAAAAATAGAAGTATTTAAATTTAAGAAAGCATTTTAAATATGAAATATACAAAAGGGACTGTCTTTGAATACTGAGATCACAGAGAATGTTTTCTTCCTTCCACTCTCCTGTATTTTTCAAATTTTCTCTAGTAAGCAGAAATAATTTTATAGTAAGAAAAAAAGACATTTTCCTCTTTTACAGATAGGGATGGTATCTGTTGCACTAGATTGCCATATAAGAGAATTCACTGTATCCATCCAAGCCACAATACCAAAATAATCAAGCTGCATGGGAAAGGTCATTTGTTAAATCAGGCTTCTATCTACTCAAGAATGAAATCAACTGACATGTGTCAGAACTATGTTGCAGCACTGGGACAACTCACCCGCAGGCAGTTTTCTCAACAGAACACTCTGATTTTTAACATACTTCAAAATGTTCCACACCTCTATTTTCCTATTTATGATGACTTTCAATGCTCAGTAATATATTACGGTCAAAATCCATTTTTAATACAAGCTAAAGAAGAAACTGACCAAGGTCTTCTATTTGCCTACCTGAGCTAGAATATCTTTGTTATACAGAGACTTGCAAATTTATACTAAAAAAAAAGCAAATATGCATACAGTGGAGTAAGGGGTAATTAAAATTTATATTATCCAGGTATACTCTGGCACCAAACTAATAGTTTTCTGTATGTATATTTGATAATTTCATCTGTTTATGGAAAGTATTTTTGACATTTATGGAAGCCAACAGATTAAGGGATGAATAAATAAACTAAAAAGTAATCTCATTTTAATCTCAAATTAATAATTTCACTTTTACTTTCTCTTTCACAAACATTAAAGTTACACTTCACTTTCCAGGAACTTTTATATATAATTTTGGTACAATATAGTGTTTTGATTGTTTTGTAAATTATAAATTTTCTGTATGCAAATTGTTTCATGACCTTTTTCTGTTTCAGAGGTAAGACAAAGGGAAAGGAAAAAATAAAAAATTATTTCTATAGTGTAACAAACAAAAAAATATATACTTGAAATTCTTTGAGAGTCACACATGTAATTTATCAAGATACTAGGAAAATTATAGTAAGGTGTGTCACGTAGTACAGAACTCAGTACTTCTCTATTGCTACAGGTTAGGTCAAAAGCAGTAAAGTACACTGGTCCTGATTTCTATAGTGCACCACAGTAACCCACCCTCATACAGAACTATCCTGGCTCTAAAGTTAAAAGTCAACTTTTCCCTTCTTTGCCCTTATAGAAAATAAGCCAGGCTGCCATGACAACCTCTGCTCCAAACAGCCCTCCACGGTGCCATCCTGCAGAAATCTAGGGTTGAGTACAGCTGCCGTGCCGGATGCAGATAAAATACAGACCTCTTCACTATAAAAGAAAAGAATATAAAATAGTTAATATCTTCAGGCAACCTAGCTTTGGAAAATGTTAAATATCAAAGTGTTTATAAGGGTGACAATTTAAAATCAAGTTAGACTACTAAATATTAATAATATCATAGGATTATCTCCTACTCTAGGATAAAAAATAGAAATAATTATTAAAATGAAAAGGGCAAGAATTATTACTTAAAAGGTATAAAAGATAAAGTATAATATTAATGACAGTAAATTCCTTTAAAATATGGTAAAACTGATAAATACTGGAATGTTTCAAAATAAAAGTAGTAACAAATTATATTGCTGAATTCAGCAATAATCCATAAAACTGTATTAAAGCACTCTTTAAATGCATGTTAAAGTTTATTAAAATTACTTTAAAAGCTTAATATGTAATGATCAATGTCAATATTGCTATAGCTTAATTTAAACTTACTAACAAAAGGTATCTGAAACAAACAATATCCAAAATACACTAAATGGAGCTTAAACTACATCATTATATGTATGACAAAAAGTGATTTTCAAAAGAATTCTTTGGAATTCTTGATTACATATCACCTAATTTTAAATAATCAATACAATTATTGAATAAAATCACCCAAAGCAAATGAGAAAAGTAGCAGTCTAGGACAAAATAATGGAAACAAAGTATAAATGGACCAGAAGCCTGAAAGGACATGAAAGAAATGGTCACTTGATCTGTGATTTAGTAGAGAGAGGCCAGGTTTTTAAGTGTTTAAAGTGGGCACTGAGAAATCTGATGGCAAAAACTATGTCTTTTAAGGGCCCCTGGGTGGCTCAGTGGGTTAACTGACTCTTGATTTCGGCTCAGGTCATGAGCTCTGGGTCGTGGAATCGAGCCCCGAGTCAGGCTCTGTGCTCAGCGCAGAGTGTGCTTGGGATTCTCTCTCCCTCTACCCCTCTCCCTGCTCTCTCTGAGTAAATAATTAAAATCTTAAAAAAACAAAACAAAAAACAAAAAACTACGTCTTTTAAGACCATAACCTTAGGACCTGAAAGCTATGACACTAAAACTATGAATGAGCCAAAACTATCTATTGGGAAGTAAGGCAGGATAAGCATAACAAATTACTAGTTTAACACAATTAGAATAGCTACACTGGGGACAGAAAGGTGCAAGAATATCATACATGGTCGGCAAAAGAAAGGGCCCTCAGAAGATGAAACAGCATGGCTTGGCTCTGTAATGTCCACATTTACTGGAGTCTAATCATTTTTCTCTAACAATAAAGACCACCATATGCATAAAAGAATTACCCAGGTAACAGGTGACAGTAAGAATTATCCAAGAATAGGTGGAAAAATAAACAGCAGAAGGTCAGTTTCTAGATGTTATCTGTTATAAACTTTTCAAGGGGTTGAAAATAGGGTTCATCAATGGCAGTCAGAAAGTTAAATCAGAACCTGAGTAAGGAACTGGGCAAAGTCTTGGTTAAGGTAAGGGTCAAAATAAACTGGGTGTAAATGGGCAAATGAGGTGGGTGGAAAATATTAAGCTGTGATTCAAGAGTGAAATTTTATAGTTTCAAATTTTTAAAGGCAAACAGTTTTGAGCAATAATGAAGTCCAAAATGTGGTTGAAAGTTAAGTGGGGATAGAGGAAGACTTGAGAATGAGAAAGCATTAAGGTCAAGCTGTTAGAAGGAGGGTAATCATGTTCAACTGGTGGAGATAGCAGAGAATTAAGAAAGGCGGGAGAATGTTTTGGAAGTAGAAAAGTCTAAACTGTGGAATGGCAAGGACTTTAAAGTAAGAGAGGTTATTCAAACGAAAGGTAGGAGAAAAAGGAATTCAGAGTAAGAGTACGGAAGTCCCTTCCTAACTTGGCAGAGATAGGAAGGATGATGTGTTGGCAGGAGAAATTTATGTTACAAATTAGTAATAGAAGGCAGAAAGAGCTTACAGACAAACTTTAAAGAAAAATGGTGTTCATTTACAACAGATCAAGGGTCCCAATATCCCAGAGGAAGGAGTTAGCAGGGTCACAAAGTGGAGTAAAGTTGGCCTAGAATTAATACTTGCTATGTGCCAGTATCAATTCTCATTTAATTCTTCAATAATCTTAATTGATAAGTGATCATTAACTCCATTTCAACGTAGAAATTGAGGCTCAGAGGAGTAGTTACTTTTCCAAAGTCTCACAGCAATTAAGTGGCCAAAGTGGCACATGGACCTCGGTCTGATGTACTCCAAAGCCCATGCTCCCAGGTCACGCCACAATTCTTTTTTCTATACTTGCATAAACCTTTTACCCTTTCAGATGACAATCTGTAAATTACAGCATCTAGAAAATCAAGTTATTATCATTTACCAGATGCTAGTTGATTCACTGTAGCCCACTACAGCATGACAGCCTAATGCTTTAGCATGTGATTTTATTTCTTGTCTGATTTCTGCCCACCACGCATCTCGAGTTTCTGGTTCATCTGAAAAATAAATTTTAAATCAGTTCACTACTCAATAGCACATTGTCTATATGATAAAGAAATGTTTAAAATAAACATACTCTGGAAGGCAAAGACATACTGGTCTATAACAGATTTTAAAACTAACTTCACATGTTTAAAATGTTACTTCTCAAAATGCTTATTAACATTTTAATTTAATGTTACTTCTCAAAAAGTTTAACATTTTAAACTTGAGTGACAGAAAATAAACCAAGTAGTTCTATTTGCTTTATTACTTCAGGGATGTATTTTATTAGATACAACTTAAAATGTAGACCCAGAGTTTCCAGATTCTAATCCTAAACTGAGAGGATATTCTGTGTCTCACTCACCTTGCTCAGTGAACATTTTGAGTCATATCCATAAATTTAATTTAAATTCTGATTTCATTTCCTGGTACCTATTTTTTTATAACCCACTATATTCTAGGTTCTTTCCAAGGCAAAGGTTTGTCAATGTTAAAAAAGAGAAAGCCATGTAGCCATCCTTGTGGGTCCTAAAGCAAAGTAACAAGAAATGAAGGGACTAACCAATTTAAAATAAAAAAAGCAAATACATTTAAAGATTATGACAAATAATCTGGTTAATTTCAGTTAACACACTGTAACTTCATGTATGGTTCTGTAATTAAGAAAATGCCTCAGAATCACCGCATTGCATTTTATTACCACAGGGAGTCCAACACTGCTTGTAATGGGCATTATAAATGGAGCATCTGGCACACATATGGCCTAATCACGTGCATGTGGCTGCAAACCACTGGGGAAGAGCAGCTGCAAATTATAGTAACATTTATGTGCAAATCAGTCTATAATGAGCATATTCTAATGTTTCTTTTTGGGGCAAATTTCATTTGGGAACAATTTGGGATAGAAAAAACTTAATCTAACTCTAAATAGGAGGCTAACCTCTTATTGTAAATTTTCCACATAAAAGACACTATTAAAACTGAAAATCAAACAATCCAAAAACTGCGTTTTTGAATTTCAGTACATATCCAGTTTTCAAAATATGTTTTTTAAATAAGTAGAATAATTGGAATTATACTCACTAGTAAAATACTGAAGACAGCAAAATAAAGAAAGGTTAAAAGGCTTGTTATAGCTGACATTCCTATGATGTGATTTTGTTTCCTCCACAGGGAGGAGACCAGCAAAAGGGAGAAATGAGATAAAAGCCAGAGCTACAAATGATGCCAGCCAGTTCTTGTATTAAAGTTTTGGATCCAAGACAGAGCTACACTAAAACTTTCTTTCAGAAAAAAACAAAGAAATGCAGACACCAGGAAACTGAAGAAAAGATCCAAGGATGAGATAAAATAAAGAAAGAAGAGAAATAGAAAAGACTACAACATGGTATTAGCAATCAATATTATGAATTAAGAAATGTGTAAGGCAATTAGGTAGCCCTATTTTGCACATACATTATGTTAAAGAATTTCTTCATATTCCCCCTGAAATATAGACATTAACAGCACAAATACACTATCAAATCCATTCCCTTTTTTTAGGCATACACGTTCCCAGACCAATTTGGGTATCTATTTAACGTCTTCCTTTCCTAATAAGGGAATTTTTAACATAAGACAAAAACTTATTCAAGCAGCTGCTCAATCTATCAAATTATTCATGATTCTCTGAAAACAGGTATCATAAATAATAATAGAAATACATCTCAGTTTAGAAAACAACTATTTTCCCTGAAAAACTGTGTAAAATAAAGTTTAACTTTTCTTTAAAAACACTAGTTGAACCTGCTATTTACTTTTTAAACCTTTCTGGGAGTTTAAAATATTATTTGCTAAAGCAAATAACTGTATACTATCAAAACAGATTTTCTCACATTAGATTTGCCTACATCTGTGGCACAAGTAATACATGGTAGCCTTTCTGTTTTAAATTGAATTTTACAGAAAGTAATCCATAACATTGTTTTTTAAATTTATTTCAAAAAAATGGAGGAAGTTACTTATTTTAAGTTCAGGATATATTTATTTAGAAATGGCCAGCATGTCTAAATGGAAATGTATGTAATAATAATTACTATGAAATACATATAACCACATAGAATACAAAGTTTATTTACATCAAACTTACCTTGGTATAACACATAAAATAATCAGATAATTAAACCAAAAACTATGAAAGAATAAGTGGCTGATTTAAGAAAATAATAAACAAAATAAAAAGCTGAATGCAGCGCAAGTGGAGCATTCATATTCTTCTGACAAGTTCACAAGCAGCCTTTATTTTGACACATGAGCCACACAACTGCACATGGGGATGCCATTGTTGTATTTAATAAAGTATTTACAAGTTTAATAAAAGCTAAAGAGTTACATAACATGGGAGCTAAGGAAGCAAATGGCATTATGTCCACACTCCAAAGAATTTGTTAAATTTTGGTTTTGGCTTAAGCAAAAGCTCAGAGAACAAAGGGTTTTGCAAAGCAGATTCAGCAGACAGGAGCCAGAAACAGTGGATATTTTGGCGCATGCTTGGATCAGGTGACAGTACAGACTGAAAACTATGGCAGCTCACTGAAATGGTTACAGAAAGTAATGGCCCTAGATTCTAGGTGAAAGCAAGGCAAGCATACAGTAGGGAGCACTTCATCACAAACTAGGAACTGAATTAACAATAATTACCTACAACTGTAAGCAAGAAGCCAAAGAATGAATTTGTGGGCTATTAAATTTAGGGACTATTTAATTAAAATAAAATTAAGAATAATCAATTTATTTAATATTTAAAAAATTAAATTTATCTTCAAAGCCTATACTATATTTATGCCAGAGATGAGCCAGAGACTATTCACATGGTAATGATTCAGCCTAACTTATATAACTGAAAATTCAGAAAAATCACCATATTTAATCCTATAATAGAATTTTTAAAGCTTAAAAAACTGTTAACTATATTCTTCTAAGAAACACACTAGTTGAATTTGAATTGTTTTATTCACTCTCCAAAAGTCAAAACTGAGGATCTACCATACTCATATAAAAGGCAAAACAAAGAGTATGGCTTAAAAATTTATGGCAACTATACATGCCACTCATGAAACTGAATACAACTTAGTCATTTGAAGGAAATACAGCTGAGATGTGAAGGTGCAATTAATCAACATTTCAGAGATGTCAAGAAAAAAATATCTTCACTTTAAACACCATGCTCCTCCTAATAATCCATAGAATTATTTGTAATTTTAAAAAAGACCTCATTTTAGAAGATATTAAAATTTATTTATTATATAAATTATATTTCATACTATATTATGTTTTTCTCCTATGGGTCAAAACTCTTCATAGATAATATCACAAATCTTTTTTTTTTTTTTTTAAGATTTTATCTTTAAGTAATTCTACACCCAACATGGGGCTCGGACTTACAACCCCAAGATCAAGAGTTGCATACTCCACCAACTGAGCCAGGCAGGTGCCCCACAAATCTTTTAATATATCCTTTTATTTGTAGTCATGAACTGGGCTGTAGGTCAATACCTCACTGATGCTTCTTTTAGAGGTAATGCCTGCACACTTGGGTTGGTATCACAATTAATTCATTTTACTACTGTCACTTTTCTAGAGCATGGCCATAGCTTGATATCTTGCCATCTTTTTAACATTTTATCTTATTTCTGAAATGCAGGTGAAACTGGTAAAGATTCCTAAAATGAAAATAAATGCTTATATCTCAGAAAGTGAAGAAGTGGACAACTCAACATAATATGCCTTTATAAAACTGAATCCTTTTGAGATTTTAGGCAATCACACACTTGCAACTAAGAAACACTGACTACCTAAAGTGTTCAATTTAATTCTATTTTTACATAGTTCTGGAAGAGAATAATTCTGCCACTGAGACTCTTTTAATCTGACTTAAAGAAAAAAAGGAAATGGGCAATTATTCAATCTAATTTTTAAATAAACAAGAGGAGATCAAGTGTTAGGTGGGCTCAAATAAACATTTTTAATACAATGATAATCTATCTTGTTACTGGACAGCATAAGAAAGCCACATTCTTAAATACCTTAAAGTATTATTCCAACACAAAACAACCTTTTGAAGAAGATAAATTTCCCCTAATGAAACAGAAATTAGAGAGTTCAAGTTTAAGTGTGCATACAGTCTCAAACTAGGTACGGATTCAGTACCAACCTAGGAAGAACAGTCCCATCATGGAGGAAATGATGTGCAAATTCAGAGCAGCCATCAGTAATTTGGGATGTTAGGATGGTAGCTGGGATATAATCCATGTTAGATCAAACTGGAATCTTCACTATTTATAAAATAAGTCAGATATATAATTACTCCTTATCTGTGAGATTTACCTCTTTATATATATAAAGTTATATATTATATTTACATGTCACATTATAATAGTGTAATTAATATCCAGTTATATTAGATAATATATAAAGAGTAAAATTTCAAAATTAAGGAAATTACATATCTCACTTTTTTTTACAGATAATAAAGAATGGACAGTAGTCAATATCCAGTTACACTATAGATAGAAGATTATTTATTACATTTATATGTTACATTACATATAAAGAGAAGCTCACACATCATACATGGCTATATTTATGCCCTCTTGAACTCTATATACCTACTTCCTAAAACCCTTATTAAAATTCTTAAAACCAAAAGCTGTTTAACTACTTTAGGCTTAGTTCTGCATGTCTGCTCATGAGTACCTCTCAAATCAGTAGAATTCAAGTTCCAAGAAAGCCTCTCTCCATTTAACTACTACTACTACTACTACTACTACTACTACTACTACCACCACCACCACCACCACCACCACTACCACACACACACACACACAGCAAAATAGTATAAGAAATAGCCTAGACTGGGTGTATAAACAGGTTGTCTGCCTGGCTGAACAATCATGTTCCCAATCCCCAACATCATGCTCAAGACATGGTAGGCACACCACAAACATCCACTGAATAAAAGATTTTTACTTAAAACTGAAAAAAAAAAATGTAGATTATCAGAATGATATGTGTATTCTATAAATATTTCCTTATACATCAGTTGACTCATTTTGTTAAAATATGTTTAAAGTAATAATTATACTTATTTTTTCTTGGTTTTGATTATTAATTTTTAACCCCAAAGTAAATTTTCTAAACAACTATAATTCAGATGACTAAATAAAAAGAGTAACATTTTCTAAATTCAGACCACTAATGTAAAGCTTCCCTTAGCACTAGTAAAGGTTCATTTATTATAAGACTGAGAAAATCTTAAGCATATGTCCTAAAATCTACAATCTAAAATAATAAAATAATAAAATATAACTTTGTAAAATATTCTCAAAAACAAAAGTTATCTAGTTTTAAACAAGCTGTTTTGGGGCGCCTGAGTGGCTCAGTCATTAAGTGTCTGCCTTTGGCTCAGGTCATGATCCCAGGGTCCTGGGATTGAGCCCTGCATCTGGCTCCAGCAACCCCGCTCCCTGCTCAGTGGGAGGCCTACTTCTCCCTCCCCCACTCCCCCTGCTTGTGTTCCCTCTCTCGCTGTCTCTCTTTCTGTCAAATAAATAAATAAAATCTTTAAAAAAAAAAAAAATAAAACTAAACAAGTAAATAAATAAAAGTAAACAAGTTTTACTAACTCAGTGCTTAAAACATTCACTCTTAAAAATATTGTCTAAGTTTGGAAGCTATTTCAAACTAGCATTTTTTCAAATCACTTTATATAGCTACTTTATTATTTCCTCTTGTGACTTCTTGAAAAAATATCTAAGCTCACACGTATCCTACATGAAAAAAGAATAATAAATTTTTCTCAACTACACTGAGACTATTCCTAATTAAAAATTATATCCATAGGCTATTCAGAAATACTTTCAGTGGTAAACTCAGAAGAAAGAAAGAAAAAAAAAGAGCATAGCCATTTAAGAAACAATGAGCTAGAACTTTTAAAATCTACTCTTAAAATATTTTTACAACTCAATTTTCAAATATACTTGGGTTTCCAAAAGATAGGATTCAACTGCTCACTGGGATTTTAGACTTGTAGCTATGTGGGATAATCCTAATCTATCTTTCTCTCAGCTCAAAGTTGCTAAGAGACTGTTTGACTTGCCACATTCTAATTACCAAGTCCTGCTGATTTTACATTTTAAATATTTTCTAAATTTATGTTAAGAATGTAAGCCCTGAAGCCAGAGTAGTTAGGTTCACACTGTAGCTCAACAAATTTCTATTTTACTTTGGGAAAATTGTTATGTTTCATTTTGCCCAACCACAAAATAGGAAAAATGCCTATCTCAGAGCTGTGTTTTGAGAATTAAATGACCTGCTATCATAAAGCACTTGGAAGAGTGCCTGGCACATAGTAAGGGCTCTATAAACTTTAGCTCTCCTATCACCACCAAATCCTAGGTCACTTACCAGGCCAGGAGTATTGCAGTCAACCAACTGGCCTCCCTGTCTCTAGGCTTGCTGCCTTTAAATCCATTCTCCATTCTATAATCAATGATCTAATACAAATGTGACCGCGGGATATGCAGCCCATTCCTGGCATATCATACACAAGATCTGCAAATGCTGCTTCCTCCTTTCTAGCAGCAAGATTCATCCTTGTCTTTCTCAAAGTCTGTTACCAGGCCAGAAACATAAGAAGCAAGATAAGAAAAGGTAATAAAGTAATTTTAAAATAAATGCTCAGATAATTGAGTTTTCTTCTTCCTGCTATATAAAAATATTTTCTCTCACTGTAGTTAACACAACCTAAGACAGCAAAGCAGGAGAAAAAGGGAAATACACAAAAAAAGTTGAACTAACAAAGACATTCTGTATTCAGTGGCAAACAATGGGTATGAAGTAACTATGTAAACATCATCAAATAGGTAATGGCTAGGATATTGTTTTGCAATGCACTACTAAAGTTTCAGAACTACATTCAAGGGATGGAACAATATGCCTCCAAATACACTGTCTGAAATATAAAATCTGTGTGAATCTTTTATATATCCTTCAAACTAAACTCAAGAATTACCTCTCCAAGCTTCCCTGCCACGTAGTTAATCACGCCTTCCTCTTTAATTCTGTATCTTATATCGCACCATACCACACCACACAGTAAACCATTAACATATTTTTTCTAACCTCCCGGAATATGACTTTCGTGAAAGCAGGGAGACTGGCATCTTCGCACACCTATCATCTAGCAAACCATATGGCACAAAATAAGTTCTAATAAATGCTTGCACGATAGATCATATTTCATGAAATACTACCGTGTGATAAAAACGTGTTCTTATATCTTTCCACACTTTAATGTTTCTGAAATAAAAATGTCTAATAATTAATCAATATACTAAATATGGTAATGTTTCTCTTTTCTCTTGGAAAGCTATTATTAAATTGGTGATACCTCACATAATAAATGGTGTCAGAGAATCCAGAAAATACAGTATTGATGAACAATTTCTAACATTAATAAAAATTATACCAACAATTATTTTTCTTACTGACGTGGCCAATTCATGATTTTCTATGGTAATAATACAGGACAGCAATGGCTAACTTATTCCTTAATCACAGAGAAGAATACATAAATGATTTGAATATATTTTTCAAATATTACATTTTTATATTTCAGAATTACCACATTATTTTTCTTAACCTAATATCAAAATCAGCCTGATCTCTGAATAGTACTGTTAGCATAAAGATTCTAATATCTCAGTCAAAAGCACAGAGCTATGAGAACATTAAACTGAAAGTCATCTTTGATATTCTTTTAATATTCTGTAACTTATATCCATCTTTTTTTCATACACTCACTACCTGACTTTATTTTAAATGATGGCAAGATATACTGCTTCCTCAACCATGTTTCTCCTTGCCAAATTCTGTAGTTCTGCTTATGCGGGACAAAGTATTATATCTATAAGATTTAACTTCTTGTCTACTTTCCAAGACTGTTCTTTCATCTAACACACATCTCACCCTAAACATCTTTGCCCTGACAACGTTTAAGCTCCTTAAATTATTAATGATCAGTCTATTCCCAACGTCCTTTTCTTACATAATTAGGCTTTTTCACTTCCTATACACTAATCTGCCTACATTTTAAAAATATATTCTTATTTTTATTAAATGAATCCAGCAGGGTATTTTTCTCACTAAAAACCAAGTATAACATATTACATTAAAAATGATTATTTTAATTCTAATCAATGTGATAACATGCCGGCAAAAACTTGGATAGGAGTTAGAGTTAATTTCCCTGAAGATTTACCAATTGAAGTTAGTCTAAATCTGCAAACGTTGGACCTGATCAGATTGTTTACTAGACTGAACTTAGGTAAATCTGCATGATGAACATGAGATACTTCATAGTCAAACATGCATTACTTACATCAGAACTTACATCCTGGACTCCTAAGAACAAAAAAAGTTTACAATATTGAAAAGATTATGGGATATTATCTAAAATGCTGAGCCTCTTGGTGTTTTTGTTTTTCTATAAATAGATATATACTTTCTGACACAAAGAACTGGTAAAATCCTTCAGGCAAAATACCAGCTTCTATTACTGAATCAAAATGGTTTTATTATTTAATTCCAAAAATAACACAAAAATTTACATATTTATATTAAAAGAATATACTTTTATCAAAAAGAAAAATTGGCTTTGACTCTAAACCACATCATCAGCTGTAAAGTTATCTTAGTTTAGTTTCTCTAAAAGCTATAAACTATATCCATATGTAAAATTACTTAAAAAGAAAAATTATATTCTCACATGAAAGGGGAAGGAAGGGAGCTTATGAAAGCCGTTAATCCCTCCAAATCTGGTCTTACTTACCAACTTTTGAAACACTTCTGGAATTATAAATAAAAATGGTAATAGTTACAATTTTATAGTACTTATAGAATACTAAATATATTATATTCAAATCTAAATTAACATTTAAACATACTTTAAGCTTATCAAACTAGCCATTTAATTAACAATTAATATTTCTTTAATCGTAAAGCTAATGCCTATGTTATTTACCTGACATGAAAAACTGTCAAAAATGTAATAAATATAATTTAAATTAAGGTTTTTGAAAGTTAATCACCTAACAAAAGCCATTTGTAATTTATGGTATTTCTATGGTTTTGGTTAATTCATTTTAGTTAACACATTTTTATATTTGCATTTCCATGGAAACTATAAGAGTTATAACATATGTACTGCAGAATGTACCTGTATAACTGAATTGACATTAAACCTATTTAATCTAGAACATTTCTAAAAACTTCACTGAGCTGCCATAATTTTTGTCAGCATATGTAGTACTGAATGACCATCAAAATACCTGAATTGAAACTATTCCAGTCTAGCAGTTTGTAAGATCTTGTGTTACCCATAATTCCGACAAAGGCTGAGTTCAAAACAGCAAATTAGTAGATCAGTTTTAGGTGCAGAATAGTAGGAAAAAAACAAAAAAACACTACAAACAAGAACACAATTGACAATACCACTTGACAGGAACTGGAAAGACACAGACAGCAGAGTTAATAAGAAGTAGAAATAGAAAGAGAAGGAGCATGCTATCATAATCTAACATTAACTAAAGTCTAGTTGTTTAAGATAATGACTTTGATTTTTAAAACCACCCCATTCTTTTCCTTGTGGTTTAATATTTAACAAAAGAGAAAATTCTAAAAGAACTAACTCCAAAATAATAATCCATAGTTAGCAGGTGGTAGTGGTTTTAAAATAAGATTTTATTCCTTCTACACTCAGTGTAAAATGAAAATTTCCCATTTTCACTAGACAAAAAATAACTGCAAGAGTCATTTGAGAGTGCAAATACAGCATTTTTAAGAGCACATGCATCTCAATCCATCTTAAGTTTCTCTCAGCAGAGTAACTCAGTGTCATAAAATTAATACATCATCATGGTAGATGCTAATCTAGAGGGTTTTTTTTGTTTTAACATTCAGCTTTTTTCAACAAATTAAATCTTTTTCATAAATAATTATTTATGAAATATTAAGAACATCAATAAAATGTTCTTAAGAAAATCTTCCTTTTTTAATGCATAATACATATATAAAACAACCCAAAGAATGTGATTTTTGTATCAAAATAATGTAATATTGAAACCATTAGAATATATAGTTGATTTGTATTTAACTGAAAATAAAACAAAATTAAAATATAACTTATATATCATTAAAAGCATTTATATTTATACGCCCATAATCTTTTGGGAAATAAGTACATTAGTAACTGAGAATTCCTACATGTGAATTGAAAAAAATATTCTGAAAGGGGAGGAAAAGAAGAGAATGGATAAGCTGATAATTACAATACACAAAATGTATTCTTTAATAAAGATTCCGGTATTCTTCCCTGGGCCTGGATCCTTACATTTATCACACCACTAGAACAAACTGGCAAGTATGATAAACCCCAAAAAAGGGTTTTTTGTAAAAAGTAATAGGATTTTAAATACAGCTCTCTACTTAAACTTATTTAAGTAACCTTTGTTCTCCCAGACTCTATAGCTTACTCAGAGTGCATGGAAGCAACAATAAAATCAAAATGTTTTCAGTAAACAGAAGACATCAACAGTTAAATTTATTCCTGAAACCATTTTTGGAGCTTATCAGTAGGCGCCATCTATCAAAATATTTGAGTCAATGGTCCAAAGAAACGCAGGTAACAAGCCTTGGGTCACACAGTTAATGTCAGGTATATTAAAACTCAGTATTTCCTTGCACTTTCCAAATAATTCAAGTTCCTAAACACAAAGATATGGAACTTGAAGAGTCTCCAATGTCTCAATACATTAAACTGGCATGAGTCTAAATATGCCTTTAATTACTACAGAATATACAAATACTACATGAAGAAAAGATCTTAAATTGATTAGAAAAAATGACAGCAGAAAAAAATAATAAACCAGAGAAGAAAAAGAGAAGACTAATGCTTAAAAGATATATTTGTTCAGCTCTAAGAGTTAGATAATCCTAGCTACTATTCCTCTTCTGAAATCTCATTCAAGCTCTGGGAAAAATTCCATCCTGCTTCTCTGGAATTATTAACTGAAAAGACATCAAACCGCAAGGCACGGATTAAAATTTTTTTTAACTTAAAAGAATGGTAATGCTCTGTAACCTCAAAATCACTATCTGCAATGTTTTGCATAAAATAATTTCAAAGTGTTTTACTCTTTTTGTAGCTGTCAGTACAAGCCTCAGGAAGAGGTTATTGAAAGTGACAATTTAAAATTTTCAAAAATATGTATGTATATATGCCAAATAAGAATACTAACATAACTTCAGCTTTTTTAGTATGTCATCAAAAAATAAGTGCCTTGAGCAAATTACTGGGAATCCAGTCAATGAGAGATGCAAGAACACACACCATATGGAAAGTTTCTACCACACTTGCCATGCTTATTTTGGATTTAGAAAAACCATCAAACATTCCTAATCCAAGGGCCCGATATTGGGATTGATTTGATGCCTTTCTTCTTTTACAATCATGGCCCCATGTTTTAAAGAAGTGAGCTACTATTCTTACTTGTTCATTGTTCACTTATATAGAACAAACAGCTTCAGAAAAGAAACCAAGAATGCACAGACAGCACTATTTTTTTTTTAATTCTTAGACACTACACAATGTTTATAATTACATTTCAAAGGAATACTTCTTTTAGGAATAAGAAAATTACTAAAATAATCTACAAAGAGTTATTGCTAGTGAAAAGAATTAACATCTTAAGATAATGGCCACAATGGTCAAATTGCGAAATTTGTTATCTGCCTGGATCAAAGAAAAGAGCTGACTGAAAAGTTACCTAAGAATTCCTTCAAAGTGATGCCTTGGCCAAAAAAATGAATCAAGATTTGTTTGTTTTATATAAAAAGCTAACTAAAATAATACTTCTACTTATTTGATCATTTTTAATTAGGATTACTGCAAGTACTTAAAGCAACATGCCAGTTTATACTTTCTTTTTCATTTCTCTTTTTGGATAGATTTGATTTTTTTTAATTATAAAAATCAATCTTAATAACCGCAGTTTAAGTAAGTGAAACACTGAAAACAAACTTTTAAAGAACATACCAGGATTGTGGATACGATCCAAAAGCTTCACAGAGCGTGCACTAACAACACCCCCAACATGCACGAGAAATCCAGGAGGAAATGCCGTCAAGGTAAAAAATGGAAATTCCTAGTAAAAATAAAGGGGGAAAAATATAACTGATCATGTGCAAAGTACAAAAAATTTGCTTGTTAAAAAGCCTGATCCCAACAGATTATATTCATACTATGAGATATGAATCCTATCCCTTAACAAAAGGCTACCAGTTATACATTACACTTGCTTTGTAATTAAATGTTCTCTTAGATGCTTAGAGTTCCTAATCCATTTTCCCATATACATCATGTTATACAGAATCCAAACACTCTTTTTATCAATTCTCAATGAGAAAAAAAGGTTCTCAGAGTTTCAATTTAAGATCTTTGAACACATCTTCCTTCCTCTCAATCTCCTACTCTGATGCAAATTCACAGTGAGATGTGGGGATTCCCTGCTCTTCTACTCTGAGTCTACTTCTCAGTGGGGCAGAATCCTCCTCACATACACACACCAATTCCAGGCTACTGGTAAAGACTCTGAAGGCCTGGTGCAAGAGATCTACAAGAATGTGGGACTGAGGGAGGAGTGGGACAATGAACAGTGTGGGTTAAGAGATTCAGGGAAAAGCAAAGGGCAAATACCAAGCTGAAGTGGGTAGAGAATAGCTGTGTAAGATTATCTACTCTATCAACACCAGGTCAGCTGGAGAAAATTTTAAGTACATAAATGCGTATTAAGGAAAAGGGAGAAGAATGTAGATGACAGCAAGGGAGGAAATAAAATTCCACAAGTTCTTCCAAGTTTCATTCTCCCCTTCTCTCTCAAGGACATCAATCTCATCAATCTAGAGGTAAGAGGGAAATGGGAAAACAGAGAAAGGAAATTCATTGAAATAGCACCCAGGAAGAAAGGGGAGCTCTTGTGACTCTCCAAATATAGAGGCCTCTCATATTACACAAAATTGGATACAAGCAAGGGAAATTTAGTATCTGCCTCATCTGGCTATATGATTAATGTAGCTCACTTAACCAGAAGTCATTTGCCAGTAGCCTCAGCTATTCAGAACATAACTGAGAGGTGGAAAATAAGCAAAACAAAACTCTCAATAGTCAAAAGAACTGTTATACTTCCAAGTACTAAAATTTATGTACCTGATTCATAAGAAATCCCTATAGATCATATCCATACTATGCCATACAGCAATTATAAACATATAATTTTAGGAACATATTTTAAAGTCTAGCAGTATCTTTTTTTCTGGACCATAGCAGTTTAAATGCAGCAAACAAAAGCTGAGAGATAAAGACATACAGAATACTAAGCAGGCACATTAAAAGCAGCAAGATTACTGACTGGCTGCTTAAAGCATGGAGAATACAAATTCACCAAAGCATAATTCACAAAGCATAGCAACTTGGAGTCATTTAGCACAAAGGCAAACAGTCTTGCACACTTCAATAACCCATGAAGATATAGTTTAAAATATATAGAGAATTTAGAAATAAATTCAGTTAGAATTTAAAAGTAATATTTAAATTAACAAGGGTAAGGGCGCCTGGGTGGCTCAGTTGGTTGAGCGGCTGCCTTCAGCTCAGGTCATGATCCTGGAGTCCCTGGATCGAGTCCCGCATCGGGCTCCCTGCTCGGCAGGGAGTCTGCTTCGTCCTCTGACCCTATCCCCTCTCATGTGTTCTCTCTCTCTCAAATAAATAAATAAAATCTTTAAAAAAAAAAAAAAAAAATTAACAAGGGTAAGAAAAACCTGGGCTACATTAAAAAAAAAAAAAGCAAAAACCAATCTATGGAAATAGACAGGTTTAGCCCAGCTGACAGGCAAAAAAGAAAAAAGGGAGAGGATAGGAGGGGAATCTCACTTACATGAATTATAAAATGTTTAGTCAAAATACCTCCTTATTTCCACCTGAATTTTTTAAATATAAGTTTTAAATGAGACATATACAAATAAGCTTATGCTATTAGAAACTTAAATATCTTACCTAAGTTAGGCCTTTATGATTTTTTTTCAATTTTAAGTACACAGTTTTTAAATTTCCTCAAAATACTGAAGCATATTAGAAAAAAGTACATTTAATCTTTATACTTAAACATTTTAAATATCCTGGACAAGAGACACTGAAAATAAAATTTTTATAAGCTAAATGGAAAGCTGTACTTCCTTCTGAAACTGAGAAATAAGTTAGGTAAATTCACATATTGGAAAATATCTGCATATAAGAATTTAGGTAGGTATAAAAATTAACCTAAATGACTTCTCTGCTTGAGATTCTGACTCTTCTCCCCAAATTCCAGAAGATGGGATAAAGGGACAACAGGGAAAGCATCATACTAGAGTTGGTGGTCATAAGCAGAAAAAGTAGGGGAATGGCTGCCCAAAGAGGCAGACGACCACTCTGCCAACTTAAACTCTGTCCTATATGTCCAATCAGCACACCTACTTTAACACACAAAATTTAACCTGGAGTACATAAAAATGGTATGGTTATTCAACCAAAACTACATCTTCAAATAACTCTCTCAGAAGAACTATGGCTGATACCTACTGCTAAAATACCTATCATCTCCACCCCCATCACCAGTGACACCAGTGACTACCAGTGACTGTTAAATACCCCTCATCTCCACCCCCATCACATAGTGACTACTATGAAGTGCCTACAGAGTGCCAGACCTCTGCACAGTATCTTAAAACTATGCTTTATAATCTTTCCCATACCCTAACGTGAGAGTCAAGAGTGCCTAGACTCTATGTGAGCAACAAACCTTATCATCTGGCTCCTTGAAATATCTGATTAAAACAGACAAGGAGTTGGTTTTAATCTCTAGTCTATCATTATACCTGATGACTTTATAGGTTCTCTTCCATTGAAAAGAACAGCTTCCTTAAGATCAGCCAAGCCCAATCCGTTTCCAATGCCTAGATGAGAATTTCAGGGACCAGAGAAGCCATTTTCTCTGCAAAGTCCTAATATTTAAAATGCCTTGCCTTGTGGTACCACTAGGTAAGAATTCGTATGTTGATATTCTGACAATAAGCCAAGTGCATGCAGCATAAATCTATTTAATACCATGTGTTCAAAGACAGGCTAGTCGGAAAATCTGGGGACACAACAGGAGTAATTTTTTAACATTTAAATAGAATTTTTCTCAGAATATATTTAAATAGTTTATTTTTTCAATCAAATATTCTTTTTATTATCCCAAGAAACGAGTCAACTTTCTACATAAGAAAACTCCGTGCCAGATTCCTACTATGATTTATTGTATAATTTTACCCCACTATTAAAAACATCATAATTATCAAAAGAGTTTGCTTTATATAAATGTTTCCCAAAATGTGGTCATCACTAACAGGTATTTCACATGGAAGATTCCATTTTAAAATATATTTGGGAAATACTAGGTTAAACCAAGTCAACTAGGTTTCTTTATTGAAGAAAAAAATCCCAGCATCTGAAAAGTAACTTCATTTTTCTTACAAGTGAAAGAAGAGTCATATTGAAAAATAAATCTATTTGCTTTACATCAAATAGTTCATAGGTGGAACCTAAATCTAATCAAATTTTTATCTCTACATCTTATCTCCTAATCATCTGACACCTATTACCAAGATCATGTCAATTTATTTTTCACGGATTTTGTGAAAGAAAAAAATAACACTTTTATTTTTGAGAACTGCTACTTGAGAACCCATTAAATAAAAGATGCTGGAAAAAGGTTTCTCTTTTCCTCAAGAAAAAAAAAAGCCATACATTTTATGAAGGGTGGCAAGGGGTAGAAATGAATATCTTTAAAAAATGAATATAAAAATGGTATTAAGTATATCATTTGTTCACCTTGACCTAGTATTCGACTTGGCAGAGTTAAGGCCTATCTGAACACATGTGAGGAGAATTCTTCATACTTCTAAACAAATTTTTTCCCCAAAACAAAGACATACTAATGGCAACCACAGGTTAATGGGAAAGCTAAAAATGATGTTTGTTCTATTTATTGTGTACCCAGGACAGAGAGGTAGTCTCACAAATTCAAGTAACTACTCAGGGTTACGTAACATAAATATATTGCCAACTCAGATTTTACAAGGTTGTAAATGAAAACTATAGTTCTCCCACATCTTTACCATTAATTCCATAAAGATTATCTAGTAACGTATACCCAATGTGATGTGTCCAAAACTTTAAGAATGTTTGAAAGCATATTTGAAAACATAAATTTTATCCAAACTAAATCTAAAACAATTTTTATTGATTAGTTTTTTTCTTCTTTTATTTTATTTTTTTTTAAATGTTTTATTTATTTATTCATGAGAGTCAGAGAGAGAGAGAGAGAGAGAGAGGCAGAGGCAGAGGGAGAAGCAGGCTCCCCGCCTAGCAGGGAGCCCGATGCAGGACTCGACCCCAGGACCCTGGGATCACGACCTGAGCCGAAGGCAGACGCTTAACCATCTGAGCCACCCAGGCGCCCCAAGTTTTTTTCTTCTTTTAAAGCTAGATGTTTTCAAAAGTTCTTAATATAGATAATGAAGTCACAGGCACAAGATACAGGCAAAATCTCATATCTCATATCAGTTTTTCTGTTCCTGTGAATTGTAGAATGACAATTACAAGGAAATACTCCTAATGTAAGGAACTCTATAGAGAATGTAAAACTGGGAGCGGGGAGGAGGTAAGAGTATTCTGGCCTAAAAAAAGGTAAGCGAACAGGCATACCTTCACCCTGACCCTCTTCTCTGTGTTTTCAGTCTCTTTCTCTATTTGGTTTTAATAAATGGTCCCAATGTTTAAGTGGGCTTTTGCATGACAGTAGCTGGTATGCCTGCAAGGTGTGAAAGTAGCTCAAGCCCAACTGCTGCCTGGGAAGGGATAAGGCAAACAACTGTGTGTCGCTAAAGTCTCATCACTCTGCTTAGCTCAGCTCAGCTCTGCTCTGCTCCCCACAACCTTGTCTAAAAGGCAAACAGTGCATACAGATACTTTCTGCACAGGAAAGAAAGTCTAAAAAAAGTAAACTGTTATATTGTTTGTAGTCACAGAATCTGTAAACACACTATTCTCAAAAGCTAACCTCTAGAGAAGAAATATCTTTTTTTATAAAATGCATTCTTTTATAGGTATTTACTGTTTCATCTTTTTTTTTTAATGCTAGTATAAAATGGAACATGTAAAAGAAAATTCTGTAAGTGCTTATAAACTTCCAAATCAGACACAATGAAAGCTATGGAACTGTGCCTTAAAATAACTGACATAACATATAAATAATCATGCGCTGTATTAGTTAAGTAGAAAAAAAAAAAATGAGCCTCATAATGCTAATAAATTTTTAAAAATTGCATTACGAAAAAAAATAAAGCTGGCAACATTTGTTAAAGCTTAAATAAAACTTAAATGATCAAGATTAAAACTACAACAGCTACCAATACAAGAAAAAGGCTCTCACACATGTTCAGAAACATACCCGCCTTCTACAGAACCTATGAGGCGATCCTCCCTTAGCAATGAAGTTTATACAAAAAAATAAAAAATAAAAAGAGAAAAATCATCCAAAAATTTTGACTATTTTCCCATTTAACATAGTTAACTAAACATTAAACTTATAATAATTAAAAGAGATGTATTCACATACCAAATAACCACATTGTTTATGTTAATCTGTAGAAATACTGAATCTGTGCATTTCTTACCCCTAAGAGATTGGCCAGACATAAAACTAATCTCAGCATATAAATATATTAACACACTAAAGAATTACCTTTTCTTTTCTTTTCTCTTTTTTAATATAGTCTCCATGCCCAGCATGGAGCCCAACACGGGCCTGATCTCACAACCCTGAGATTAAGGCCTGAGCTGAAATCAAGAGTCTGATGCTTAACCAACTGAGCCACCCAGGCACCCCAAGAATTAACTAAAATATTTTTTTCTGGAAAAAGTCTACTATTTCCTTCTATATATTATAATTTTAAGGTAAGATGAGAAATGATTTCATCATTCAGTGGATATTTCCAAATAGACTATTTCTAATAAAAAACTGGAGAACAAAACAAAAAAGTTACAGAATTATTCCAAATTAAAATTAATTATTCATAAACAAATTTCTTTGATACCTTAAATAAATTTTGGACTCTGAAACTACATTACAGATACATGATCAAAACTAGTTTATGGAAATAAGTTATAAATACATGGAAGCATGATAGTAAAAGCATATTAACAGTGTAAGAATAAAGAATGTTGAATGTCTCTTACCCTTTGTTCCAGTGCTGACTGAGTCTGTTGTCTTAAAAGAGCTTTAAATGGCCCCCCTTCTTTTCCAGCACTACCACTTCCCATTCCTACAGAACATCAGTACATAAATAACAACCAAAAAACAACTATAGAAACAAAGTTTAACTGCATTCATCTTCATAAATATCATGAGTCAAAATCTTAAAATGATCCAAACATTTAAAGTATTTGACATGCAATTAAGCACATATTTTACTCTATTTTATTCACAAAGTTTTCTTTAGAAGCAAGATGTCAAAACTGTACTGATCACAGTTTTAAACTTATTTGTTTAGACTCAATCTGTTCTAAAACTTAATTTTTAAATTATGTTAATGTAATGAATTTTTGTATAATATTCAATTTTTAAAAGTTGAGTCTTCTAATACAAAATAATCAAGATACTACCAATTACAATTGACCCTTGAACAACATGGGTTTGAACTGCACAGTCCACTTACACATGAATTTTTTTCAATACAGTACAGTACTGTGAATGTACTTTCTCTTCCTTATGATTTTCTTAGTAACATTTTCTTTCCTCTAGCTTACTTCATTGCAAAAATATAGTATATAATACATGTAACAAAATATGTGTTAATTGACTATGTTATCAGTAAGGCTTGTGGTCAAGAGTAGGCTATTAATAGTTAAGCTTTTGGGGAATCAGAAGTTAGATGCACATTTTCAACCTGTGCAGGGGTGTGTTGCTCAAGGGTCAACTGTACTTACTACGCTAACAATTTAAGAATACTAAAAGAAACCAAGAAACATCAAATGCTTGTTTAAAAGGAACTATAGAGAGGAGAAGCACTTTTAATTGTGCTTACTTAAAATATTCCAAAATTCTCTAAAGAGCATGAATTTTAGGCAATTTTGAAATATAGTCAAATCTATTTTCTGATAACTTCTCATTCCTAAATATATCATCCATGACAAAACACTATTAACATTCAGAGTTTTCAATACTCACTGGCAAAAATCAACATAAAATATTTTTAAAAATTAAAAATCACAGACATATAATAGACACATCACAAATGTACATAGTTATGGATGAAAAGAATTATATTTTCCAAGCTCTTAGATGTATTTTTTAAAGGCTTAATTTTTAATTTCTTTCCCTACTTTATTTTATTCTTTTGATAGTCCCAATAGACCAACTGCGATCAGAGAATTACAGACAGCAGGGAACAGGTGAGAAGCCAGTGCTCTCTGGTGCGACGGGCTCTACAGCTTAGAGTTAACAGTTCAGTCCCACCCTTTCAAAACGGAAGATACACAGTCAGATTTACTGCAATGACTTAAAAAAGGAACTAATTTACTTTTACATTTTTAGCTGTTCTTGGATAAGGAAACAAAGGTTAGCATGTGTATAGTCCCATTCTGTTCTTTAAAAATAAAAAAGGAACATATTTTTCTTGTAGTAACCTAAATATGTTTTTTAGAGACTATACAATACTAAACACTGAAATGAAACTAAGATCTTTATATGAAGCATATTGAAAGCCATAAAATAAAATGTAATTTTGTAGAGATAAATAAAACATCAGAAAATACAGCAGAATAACTTGAAAATTAATGCAATGGACAGAAAAAAAAATGGATAAAGAAAGAATACCACCAAAATGAGACTTAAACTCATTCAAACAGAATAATTTACTAATGTAACCATATGGCTTAGCAACATGATGGTGCAGGTCTGATATGAATGGAGTTGGTGTGAAGGGAAAGAAAGTAAGGCATCTAAAACAGAAACTCTAGTAATGAGAACCCAACAATCACTGGAAATATGCAGATCTATGTCCTCAGACATACAATTTTTTAATTAATAAAATAATTTCAGCAGAATATTCATAATTATCCATCAAGTAATCTTCAACCATGTCCTCACGATCATCGTAATTATTTAATTCTGTGCACCAGTAAGAAAAACAAGAAGTACGCCCTGTGTAAGACACCCAACACTTCTTTATAGTATGAAATAATTACTTGTTTTCAAAGGTGATTTAAAATAAAGGGATTAAAAAGCTGACATAATGTGATCCTACCAGAAGCAGCCAGGAACAGCTCTTCACTGAAAGAAACACTTTTCCTCAGAACTGGGCTGACAGGGCTAGAATGATGAGGGGGAAGGCTAGATTCCGAGAGGAGGAGACAGGACTTTTTAAGATGAAGGGAACCACAAGAGAGAGAGGGGGAGCTGGGACACAGGTAAATCCTAGGCCCCTGTGAGTAAGGTGCTGTGGAGGAAAGTAGCAGAGAAAAGATGCAGATTCAGAAGATGACCAGAAAATGCAGAATAAGGAAAGCAATGATGATGCAAAACATAACAGTAAAAATGGAATTTAAAATGCTACATAAATTACACTAAGCATATGAAGTCATTAGTAAGACCCTCTACCCAACACAATATAAATTAAAGGAACAGTCTAAAACCTAGCAAAACCTTTATAAACTTTGCATTTATTAAAATTTTTTAAATCACTAACATGGGATTTTATGCCATTCTAATCACTTGGAGCTGATTTCTCAAAAACACTTAAATTACCTGCCTTTTTTTGCTTAAGAATGTATAAAGTTAAAATGTATATTTTATAAATTTTTAAAGCCAGAAACTTATTGCCTCAAATATAAACATTATTTAAAATGGCAAAGTACAGTTCTTTAAACGTTACTAAAACATATCACTTATGAGTATTTTAATTGAATACCCATAAAAAAACAGCACCACATTAAACGGTTGCCATCATTAATTTGAAATAAATACTAACTTCTTTCTGTTCATCTTTGAGATGTATATTACTACTTTTCTTTTTCCTCTAAAATTTTAAATATTCAAGTTTGATCATAACACTGTTCACATTTACAAAGATCTGAGTATGTAAGGGGCAAATACTCTCAAATCACAAAAATTATACATGGTTAAAAGTTTTCTTTTTTTGGGCGCCTGGGTGGCTCAGTTGGTTAAGCGACTGCCTTCGGCTCAGGTCATGATCCTGGAGTCCCTGGATCGAGTCCCGCATCGGGCTCCCTGCTTGGCAGGGAGTCTGCTTCTCCCTCTGACCCTCCCCCCTCTCATGTGCTCTCTCTGTCTCATTCTCTCTCTCTCAAATAAATAAATAAAATCTTTAAAAAAAAAAAAAAAAAAAAAAAAAGTTTTCTTTTTTTTTAAAAGCAAAAATTAGCTTGAGTCAGGTGTCAAATCAATACCCTAAAACTAGCATTCTAAAATTCCATTCCTACTAGTTGAGTACTTGGAAAAAAATATGAAAATGAAACCTTGTAAAATGTCAAAAATTAGAATCTACAGAAATAAATCAGTATGAATTTTTTAAATGAGACCTATCTAAAAAAAGACAATAGCTTTAACTACAAATAGAAACCCAACTTTCTCAGTCTAAAGCTTTATTAACTTTATTCTATTTTTGGTTCCCCAGTTTACATATAATCAATCAATCATAATCAGCTTACCCCCGCTATTTCTCAAGAGACTGAGTTGGTATATAGGTAAATTTGAAAGCAGAGAATTATGAAATACACACTCAATTATAGTTTTAGAAATTTTAAAACAATCATAATTTTGCCATTTCAAATCTCTTCTGGAATGGTCCTCAGGAATATTTAAAGATATTTAGGGATTCATGATAAGCGAAAATACTGTTAATGTTCTATAAATATGCTATTAAAGATAGTGAATAGCATATGATAGTAGAAAAACAAAATTATCTAAAGGCATCTGATAAATACAGAAATACATGAGAATAGTAACTTATAAATGAATGTTTAAAAACTAAAATTTTGGAACTAGAAAATAAAATGCAAAACTGTTTTCATTGATAATATAATTGATTGCCTACAAGAAAGCTAAGGGAAGACAAATCTGATTCAGTTAACTTATTACTTGACAATCTTTTTTAGACTTGGCCTTTTTGGTGAATTAAAGAAAAGGAAACAGAAAGACCAAGAAAAGACTTCCAAAAATTTGTCTGTGGTTATGGCAAAGAATAAAATAAAGATAAAAATATCGAAAAGTAGCCTGGAATACACAAATAACCAGTGGTCAAAGCCTGAAAAAATATTTTTAAGAAAACTCATTCTTCAAATACTATCCTAAGTCTTTCTTGTTTTGTTAGGCATGAATTTGAAGGCCAGAATCTCATCCTTTATTAAAAAAAAAAACACTTCACTACCATTTGAATGGTTCAGTTTTTATGGCATAAATATGGTTAAGATGCCACATTCCGTGTATCAATTACTATCAAATATCTCATGATTTGGGGTGCCTGGATGGCTTAGTTGGTTGAGTGTCCAAGTCTTGATTTCGGCTCAGGACATGATCTTACAGTCATGGGATTGGCCCTACATGGGGCTCCATGCTCAGCGGGGAGTCTGCTTGGGATTCTCTCTCTGCTCTCCCTGCAGCCCCATCCCCGCGAGCATGTGCGCATGCTCACTCGCTCACTCTCTCTAAAATAAATACATCTTTTAAAAAAAATCTCATGATTTTAGATGTTACTCATATTATGTATATGTAAATAAAGAATAAAGTTATTCTTTTCAAAGAATTAGGTATTCATAATTATCTTCCTCACATTTTGTGACTACATTTATAAAAATAGATACTAAATCTACAGGCTTTCTTTTTTTTTTTTTTTTTTTTATAGATTTTATTTATTTATTTGACAGAGAGAGACACAGCGAGAGAGGGAACACAAGCAGGGGGAGTGGGAGAGGGAGAAGCAGGCTTCCCGCGGAGCAGGGAGCCCGATGCGGGGCTCGATCCCAGGACCCTGGGATCACGACCTGAGCCGAAGGCAGACGCTTAACGACTGAGCCACCCAGGTGCCCCTACAGGCTTTCTTTTTAATGCCCTTTCTTTACTTTAGAATTAGAACTGGTTTTCAAATTAGATTTCTTTTCATTGTTTTCATAAAATCTGGGATCATTTTATAAATTTCTTGCTAACACACAAAAGGTTATTAAAGATGATAAAAATGAACAGGAACAATGTAAAATGTTTTCATCAATCTGGAGAGAAAACTGCCAGACAAAAACAATATTTACAAAAATTGCTAACTACTAACTTTTTAACTTTTTACATTTCACTTTTCTTAATGGTTTGAATAAGTTAATTCTACTTTAAGAAGTAATGAAATAATTTGACTTTTTAAACAATTTTTATCATAAAACATTCATAAAAACTCACAGAAATTATTCATCAAAATACAAATAGGAGAGGGAAAAATTATAAATTGCATACATTGAGAAATATGTAAGAATAAGTAAAGCAAAAATGCTACTTTCTAACCTAGAGAGCAAGACTAGCAAAACCAAACATTTTAAATAGCAAGAAGTTAATAAATAGATATATGTACTCCAATATAACCATTTCAATTGTTCTAAAAACTTTTTCATAATAAAATCTTAGAATTAAATTCAGAAATAGACAGAAAAATGAATTCGAAAATGTTTCTACTGCATGAGGAATTGGATTGCAAGCTACCAATGTTACTTTCTTTTCAAAAGCTTTAAGATGTTATTCCTCATAATATGAGCATGAAATGAAAAATGTCTACATGCAAAAATAAATTCTGGACTTCATATCTACACTATGATTAAATCAATATATGCAGATCTTTGAACAAGATCATTTCTGAGCTATATGAAATTTTCATATTTTAATGATAGTAACTGAAAATGATCAGTATTCACATAATCTTTTAACTTAAATGCCAAAAACAGGAGGAAAGCCTTGGATGGAAAGCTAATAAAGAACAGAAACAAATTTGAAAAAAAAAAAAAAAAGAAAGAAAGAGAAAGAAAAAGGTGGGTGGAAGCGCCTTACCAGTTTTGGGTGTCAAACTCAAATCTGTGTCAGAAGAAGAGGACTGTCGACTGTAGGACTTGGAAGGTGAAAAGGAATAAGTTTGGTTTTTCAGAGGGGTTGAGGGTCCTGATGAGTGAGTATTGGGATTGGGATCTTCATTGAAGGGAATCCTGCCAGAAGAAGGTGGAGAAATATTAAGCAATCATGTGCCAAAGGACCTGACGGAAGGCAGCATGATCCAAACACCAGGAAAGTATTGGGCAGGGCCAGCAGTCATTTCTTAAGTGTGGAGCTGGGTATGAGGCTAAAGACAACCAATTGCTGTTCAACCATTCATCATTCTCCAGATAAATAATTATCTGCACTTAAACAGTTAATAAGCCAAGTAAAAAAGCAAAGAAGCATGAAATGACAGACTAAGGGGGTAAAAAATATTAAAAGGAAAAATAAAATAAATACATGACTGAAAATACTTCCAAATAAACAATGCTTTTTTAAGTTACAAAAGAAAAAATGATACTGCAAATGGTGTGTGCAAATATTCACAATAGTTTTTATATTTGCACACACAGATATCTTCAAAAGAAAAATGTTTCCTTATCCTATAGCATCAAGAGTGCCACAGCTAAAAACACAGCAGAGAGAAAAATGAATATAGCTACACAGAACCATTGCATTTTATGCAGAAGAGTTGCTTACCTGTTTTCCAATAGCTCTCTTCCACAGAATAAACTGGACCCTACTATGTAAAAGGTTTTGTACATAAATAAAATAAGCAAATCAGAAGCTTTGACAGCTATTTCATTTAGAATCCAATCATCAATTTTATTTCTAACCAAATGCAGAAATAATGGCAAAACACTGGAGGATACTCCTAAAAACTTACAGGATGCATACATAAGATAGGGGTCTTACAGGATCTATGGAAGAGACTTTGGAAGCTAGAAGAACACTTTCACTTCAAAGTAGTTAGAGCCTCTGTGGTGGCTATATACTGGATTTCTTCACTGCAGCTGGACTTCAAGTCAGAAAAGGAGGAAGCAAAGACTTGTGGTACCTGCCTACACTACACCACCTGCCTGCCTGCCCTTTGCAGCCACTCTGCCTGTGGCCTGCCTTCCCCAGCTCTTGAGTCTGAGCAGTCTCGTACCAGTATAGATGAGAGTGGGAACAGACACAGAGAAGTTCTGAGTAAGTCGTGAGCCAGTAGCAGTGTGAATTGGGCTGTTGTGAGTCGAGCGGCATCCATGGCTTGGAGGATGAACCAGCGGAGACCTGAGGGAATTTGTAGTCAAAGTGGAAGAAAAGAAAACAATACATACAACAGATAGCAAAGTTATGTTAAAATAATTTCAAAGGAGCTTTAGTTAGGGGAGAGGAATTTTTAATCCCCAACATGCAAAAAACAAATTGAAATTTAAAAAGAATAGCTAAATACTAACTTGTTAGGATACAGTTATAGTTTTAAGGGATCAGATTAATAATTAGGACTGTGAATAAGAAAAACAGCAAGCAGAAATAGTGGCATTAAATAAGAAAAAGACTAAGATTTGGATTCTTAGTTGCTTTAAAATATGTATTATTTTGATCACCATAAAGCTTTACTACACAGGGACAAAACACCAATAAAAGTGAAAAGTCAAATATAAAGTTCTTATGTTATTTCTGAAACTGAATTCATGTAATTATAATTTTCTATTTTTTTAAATTATATTTTCTATAAAGAAACTTTAACAGAGCTGTTTCTGTCTATAATCGCAAGATAGTGGTACTAAAGAATATGAAAAATGACAGCATAAAGAAAAATGAATAAACTGAATGGATATAAGCAAATATAAACATTCCAGTATTTCAGCACTCCAAGTATACTGCTTTCCAGATTATACTGGAAACAAAACAAAGCAATGGGACACTGCTTTTCAAAACACATTAATAAAACAATGTAGATAATTTTTGTCTAGCTCTCAAACAGAATATATTATTTAAATTTAAACAGAACCTACTAGGGGCCCCTGGGTGGCTCAGTCGTTAGGTGTCTGCCTTCGGCTCAAGTCATGATCCTGGGGTCCTGGGATCAAGTCCCGCATCGGGCTCCCTGCTCAGCCAGAAGCCTGCTTCTCCCTCTCCCACTCCCCCTGCTTGTGTTCCCTCTCTAGCTGTCTCTCTCTGTGTGTCAAATAAATAAATAAAATCTTTAAAAATAAATAAATAAACAGAACCTATTAAACTACATTCTGAATTGAAATTTTATATCAACTGACATCCTGCAATAGATCATATCTATATGTATGTATAGATATATCTACATCATAATGAGCGAAAAAGAATCAATCATACATAGGTGAATACACTCTGAAAAACTATCATATCTCCATTTTTAGAATTCAAATTAAAAGCAGATCAAGAGGTCAACTTTTCCTGGCCTATTCTTTTCTACTGGCCAGCAATCACAATTTGTCAAGGTTCAAACATGAGCTATCATTAACTGGCAATAATGGTCTTTCACAGAATCTACAGACTATTTTCTGAAAATATCACTGGTTTTACAATAAGACAATGTTACTGTTTTTGTTGCTAGTTTAAAATAAAAATGTGTTTAATACAACTGATAAAAATCAAACATCTCATTGGTGACCTATCTGTATACAAACAACTGAGTGAGGTTTTTTTTTTCTTTCTCTGTTGAAGGGACTAATGAAGTTAAAAATTCTAAGAATCAGTGCTGTACAGAGGAGAAATTACAGTTAACGTCTCTTAAACGGTACTTTTTTTTTTTTTAAGTAGAGAAGCAGTAGATCATATTTAAATGCACTTTGTACCATCAAGATATTTCAGCAAGGAAATATCAAAGAGATTTATATCATTGTATCATTCATTACACTAAATATCTGAAAGGGGAAAAAAACAATGGAGTAACACACACCATTAATACAGGTAAAATAAAATGAATAAAATAAAATGAACATTGGAAAAGGTTCAAATTATGACATCTAGTTAAATCTAAATACAATGGAGGGGGTATAGCTCAGTGGTAGAGCATTTGACTGCAAATACAATGGAGCATCATCATATGTATTCTTGGAGTTCTAATTCTTATCAGTCTCCTTGCATGAAAGATTATCTTGCAATAATTCCCCAGTGACATTTCTAATACTAAATCCATTCAGACAGGAACATAATCCAAACTACCTTTTATCAACTCCTGTCTAGAATCAATGTTATAACATCAAAATAATTATAATCAGTTGAATCATAAAACAATTTAAACTAGCACCCAGGGGCGCCTGGGTGGCTCAGTCGTTAAGCGTCTGCCTTCGGCTCGGGTCGTGATCCCAGAGTCCTGGGATCGAGCCCCACATCCGGGTCCCCGCTCCGCAGGGAGCCTGCTTCTCCCTCTCCCACTCCCCCTGCTGTGTTCCCTCTCTCGCTGTGTCTCTGTCAAATAAATAAAATCTTTAAAAAAAATAATAAACTAGCACCCAAAATTGATTCATTATCAAAAATACAAAGAAGCTGGCTGAAATAAAGCAGCCTGAGTACTGAGTTTGTTTGTTAACAGCATGACTAAGGTAGTAAGATGACTTTCAGAAAACCTTAATGAAGCAACTTAAATTCTTCATGATGTGAATATTTGACAACTTAGGGCAGATAGGCTACAACAAAATTAGAAAAGGAGAACACTTACACAATCCCAGAAGATTTACATTAATGGAACTATTCCTAAATGTAGGCAAAATATATTCCACTACTATCAATATATCATTTTAAGACACCAACAGACAATATAATATTCTCTTTCTACGAAATAATTTAGTGAAAAAAGGAAAACTTCAGACATCACAGCTGCAAAAGCCAGGCCCCTTCAGGCAACTTACGTAAAGCTGGAGGATGGCAAGAGAAGGAGGGACCCAAGTCTTTACTTAAATTTGGTGTGGAAAAAGAAAATAAAAACTGAATCCCTCAAAAAGTTACACCTGCAATCTGACTTTACCTGTGGCAGCAGACAATTCATATCTTTTTAAAACATATCTTAAATGGAATATAAAGCAAATTCACTCTTCAATTTATTTAAAACAAGTTATTTCACTTGTCAAGGTATTTCCCAATAAAATCAGGCAATATATATAATACTGTGCTCCCTCTTGTGACTAAAATTTAATCTACACAACTAAAGGCCAACAGAAAGGAAATAATTAGACAAAAAGAATAAGCTTAAGAGGAAAATCTCATCTCTAAAAATATTGTTAAAAAAAAAGTTGAATCACCATATTGTACATGTGAAACTAATAGAACACTATATTAATTATACTGGAATTAAATTTTTTTTTAAAAAAAGGATCGTGATTGTTTTCTAGTCAACCTCTCTTGACTATTGTTAATCTGGGAAGCATTTCAGGTTTTCTGACTACAGAATTCTGACTCCCTGATGATACAGGGCAGGGGTGAGCAAACTATACCCTACAGGTCAAATCCATCCTGCATCTGTTTTGTAAATAATCAAGTTTTATTGGAACACAGCCACACTCACTTATTTGCACACTGTCAATGGCTGTTTTCATGCTACAATGGCAAAGCTGAGTAGTTATTAGCAAAGACTAAATTATTATTTACCTGTGTCTTCTGGTCATTTACAAAAAAAAATTTGTTGACCCTTGATCTAAAAGAATCTCTAAATCAGTGGGTCTCAATGGAAGTACTACTGACACTTACGCTGGAACAAGTCTTCATTGTACAGAGTTGTCTTTTGCTGTATACAACAATCAGCATTTATAGTCCCCAACCAGTATCTTCCTCACCCCAATCATTATGACAGAAAATTTTCATTTTAAACCTTCCTTATAGACAGCACCACCCCACCACGTTGAGAATCTTCTGCCTTAGACAAAAATGATAACACATAAGCCAAATCCAGTCAACCAAAGTGTTTTGTTGAATCACACTCGGTTTTTTAAAAAATGTATGAGCCTAAATTCCTTTAGATCAGGATCAGCAAACTCCTTTTTTTGGTAAACAAAGATAGAAACTATATGGCTAGAGCATGGAATATTTACTATCCAGCCTTTTACAGAAAAAGTTTGCCAACATTTGCTTTACACAGTCCTCAATACTCCCTATTTAATTATACTGAATTATTTTATTTATATAAATGGTCTGGCCTCTGCAGACATTTGCATGAGACCCCAGCACAGGTCAATCTTTCCTACTATACTTTTCCTTTCTATACTATGTTGCTAATAATAAGCATAATTGGATTATCAGGTATAATAATGGGTTTTAAGCATTTCCCAAAGAATAAGTAAAAATTCCATAAATACCCATTTTACGCTTTAAATATATAGTGCCTAAAGATCTGAAATAAGTTTAGTTTACATTACTAACTTGAATTTCATATTAAGACAGTATAAATAAAATATTAGGAATCGCTAAATAGATTAAAGCTTCAGATTTTCATAGTCATCTCTGATAGTAAAAATTACCATAAGAAAAAAAAAATCACCATAGCAAAAAATGTATGTTAAACAAATCCACTAGAATATTTCAAATCAAATGAAAACATATAGGTAAAAGATAAAAAGCTCCATAAGAACTATTCATTGATTCATACTTACTCCTTCATTTCTTTGGATGGGGAATTACATGCAGGAAGGAATGCTGCTGGGCTACTTAGTTTATCCAGTGTACACGCTGTTCCTATGGCTCGTACCACTAACCCAGATTCGCCTTCCAGATCAAAACACTGTAAGTACCCAACAACTGCATTTCCTCTCATTTCAAGCACTTTCAAGCCAATCTTCCTCTGCAGTTCACCTACAAAAAAAAGGAAGAAAACTCATTCTGCTTCAGGTCTTCACATTACATAATATAAAGCTGGATATAGTAGCAATAAAAAAAAAAGTCAAAAAATCACAGATTTTTAAAACTTGAAAAGAACCTAAAAGATTATCTGCTCCAGCCTCCTAATTTCAGGGAGGTAAGACATTACTAGTTGCATTTTACAGATGTGGCAAATTAAGATTCACTCATTCATGCATTCATTTACCAAATAATTTTTGGTTGTGTACTATGTGCCTGGCATTCTTCCTTTCTTCTAAGTGCTAGAAATACAGAGGTGAACAAAAAAGATATATTATTTAATATATTAAATATAACATTTTATATTATATTAAGTATAAATATATTTATACTGATTTATAAATATTAAACTGTAATTGATATATTTATTAATATAAATGTATTTATATTTTATAGTTAAAACCATATATTTATTATACATAAGTATAACGTATTTGTATTTATTAAATATAACATTTATACTTATTTATTGTCTGATATACATATGTGAGTATATATACATATATATACACACACATATATACATATAAAATTTAAAATGATAAACAAGTTCTTCAAAGAAAAATAAAGAAAAGTAATGGAGTAAGAATGGCAGGGAGAAGTACAGGGAGCTAAAACAAGTTGTCAGAGAAGGACTATGAAAAGGCAACAAAAGGGGCACCTGGGTGGCTCAGTCGTTAAGCGTCTGCCTTCAGCTCAGGTCATGGTCCCAGGGTCCTGGGATCGAGCCCCAGATCGGGCTCCCTGCTCAGCAGGAAGCCTGCTTCTCCCTCTCCCACTCCCCCCTGCTTTTGTTCCCTCTCTTGCTATGTCTCTATCTGACAAATAAATAAATAAAATCTTAAAAAAAAAAAAAGAAAAAAGAAAAGGCAACAAAAAACAATAGAGGGATTACCTAAGCTCTGACTACAAATAAATGCTAGAGGAAGGAAAACTAGAACCCAGTTTCCTACTTCCTTGCTCAGGGTTCTTTCCACTATGCCACTTCATGAGCACAAATTCCTTTTACTACCTAGTTAAGAAGGAAGTATAAGCTTCTGGTTCAGATTTCCTCTTATAAGATGGCAATGTGTGTATGTTCAGGAAGATGGGGCCAGGGTAGAGAATCAGTCATATATAATTCATAGCCTTCACTGTAAAATTTCAGGTAGCATGTCAAAAGGAAGTGAAAATGTAACAGTGTTAAGTAAATCAGTAATGAAGTTATTTTTTTTAAATACCTGACATTAAAGAAATGAGTCTCTGTCTGGCCTCATTTGATGCCCTTGGTGTACGAATTCGATCAATCCATTGATATTCTGGGTCTTCATTGACCACAAGCTCTTCTACAAAACCATGAATTATTACAGCTCTATAGCACTTTGGAATAGATGTTGCTGTTAAAAGAAATTGTCTATTATACTTTTATTTATCACAAGGTTAAATTCAATTTTTAAAAAATGTACAATTAAGTTCTTACCTTTTGGATACATAATACAAGAAGACTTTTTAGTGTGCTAATTTCAATGTAATTATAATAGTCATACTTCCAATCAGTCTTCTAAATTCCATATTATTCTTAGAAATAATCATTTTCTTTAATGAGACCTCGTTTTTCTCATAGTAAACATAGTAGATAGAAATTGTATTTTTATAATTTCGAAAACAGCCATAGACAATCTTAAATAGCATTCAATACAAAGTTTAAAAAAAATCAGAATCAGGGCGCCTGGGTGGCTCAGTCGTTAAGCGTCTGCCTTCGGCTCAGGTCATGGTCCCAGGGTCCTGGGATCGAGTCCCACATCGGGCTCCCTGCTCTGTGGGAAGCCTGCTTCTCCCTCTCCCACTCCCCCTGCTTGTGTTCCTGCTCTCGCTATGTCTCTCTCTGTCAAGAAAATAAATAAAATCTTTAAAAAAAAAAAAAAAAAAATCAGAATCAATGTCAGCTAGGTAATCATTATAAAAATAGGTACAAAGTGGGTAATAAATACAAAAAACTTTATTCAAAGCCCTTTGAAAAAGTTCTTTTGTACAACATATAGTGCAGTCTTAAAAATCAAACCATTACCTTTCTGACATAATCTGAGGAGTCATATAGCCCTGCAATTTCGAATAATCCATGGCCATATGGCCAACTGGTTCAGTAGTCACTATACTATTTAACAAACTCATTTAATATAAATAACACCAAATGTCATTAGATTTAAAATAAGATCTAGTTGGGGGTGCCTGGTTGGCTCAGTTGGTTAGGCAACTGCCTTCAGCTCAGGTCATGATCTCAGGGTCATGGGATCGAGCCCCGTGTCGGGCTCCCTGCTCGGTGGGAAGCCTGCTTCTCCCTCTCCCACTCCCCCTGCTTGTGTTACCTCTCTCTCTGTCTCTCTCTCTCTCTCTGTCAATTAAATAAATAAAATCTTAAAAAAAATAAAATAAGATCTAGTCGGATTCAAAAAGGGGATAACCTATAGAAAAACAAACAAACAAAAAAACAAAGGGAGAACCTAAGAAAGAACATCTACACCAAATTAGTCTCTAAGACATCCATGCCTTAAAGCTAACTCAACTACTTAGGAGTTTTCAACCCTATTAATCCAGGCTGGCTGTGACTGCCTACATCTGCCCAATGCCAGCCCATATTTCATGGCACTTGAGGGACTGTACCTGTAGATACCTATTTAAGTTTGGATAGCATCACAATGTTTGGCTATAGTGCTCTGCTCCTATCTTAACAACATCTACTAAATTACCACTGAAGGAGAGTCTGACTGGCTCAGTCAGCAGAGCATATGACTCTTGGATCTCAGGACTGTGGGTTCGAGCCCCATGTTAGATTAGAGATTACTTAAAAATAAAGTCTTTAAAAATAAATAAATAAAAATAAAGGTAAAAAAATAAAATATCAGTGGATTTTTCTTTTTTGACAGTTATACAAAGTTCAATATAGTCGTATCTTTCACATATTCACAAGGCAACTTGTTCTAATTTATAGAAGAAAAATTTAATAGGCAATAAAATATTCATTGCTGTGAAATAAGATAAATATGTGAAAATTATTTTAGAGCTTTTATTTAAAATTATTTTAGAGTTTTTCACGGAGATTGACCTACCGGTAGAAGAGGAAAACCTACAGGGTACCTGGGTGGTCCCTTCAGTTAAGGGTCCAACTCTTGGTTTCTGCTCAGGTCATGACCTCAAGGGTCCTGGGACCAAGCCCCACATCAGGCTCCTTGCTTAGTGGGGAGTCTGCTTGAAGATTCTCTCCCTCTGCCCCTCCCCCCATGTGCATGTTCTCCCTCTCTCTCTCAAATAAATAAATAAATCTTTAAAAAAAAAAAAAAAAGAAGGGCGCCTGAGTGGCTCAGTCGTTGAGCATCTGCATTCGGCTCAGGTCATGATCTCAGGGTCCTGGGATCGAGCCTCGCATTGGGCTCCCTGCTTGGCGGGAAGCCTGCTTCTCCCTCTCCCACTCCCCCTGCTTGTGTTCCCTCTCTCGCTGTGTCTCTGTCTGTCAAATAAATAAATAAAATCTTAAGAAAAAAAAAAAGAAGAGCAAAACCTGCATTAGATGAGTGCTGCAAGCTTCTCCGTAAGTTGATGTCTGATAATAATGCTTTTTAAGGCCACTGGAGACTTCTGCAAAATACACATGTCCACCCACCACAAATAGCTCCGTATCTGTATTACCTAATTTTAGATGGCCCATTTGAATTTGAATCTGAATTTGTCTGATTTGAATTTGAATTAAGTCTGATTATATCATACATGTAGTCATCGAATTTGTTCTCCCAAATGTAGATATTAGAGAGAGTGGGATTTGTTTTCATTGATTACGAAAGTACAAGCCCATCTCCCCCTATGTTGTTGCTGACTACTGACAACCAGCTGACATCAAGTTAGCACAGGCTACTGTTCAGATACAGTGCATCACCTAACTGTTTTATAATATCATGCTTACACATGAGCAATGCAACAAGGCAGTGATTTTCTTTCAGCATGTGGCCTAGATGAACTGTGGACGCCTCCTATTCACCATACAGTATAGGTAGGTTTGGGTATATTCCCTTAGTTGTTTGGTTTTCAGTTAGGACTGTAGCAAATGCTATCACATTTTGCATTTCCAGACCACAGTCACTCCGATCTCATTTCTCTAAGGATGAATTAATTTGTAGCATTCCTGCAAAACACATTCCACCTTCATTTTCAAACTTGTTTCCAGTCATTCTCAGATATTTCAGAGTTGTATTGTTATGTAGTGCTTTTACAATCAATTCTCCACCTTTGGGCCCAATATTACTAACATAAGATTTAAGTAAACAAGATTAAGTTGTTTCATTAATACATGGATTCTTCTTTAAAATTCGGGAAAAAATCCAAAATCTTCAGTCACTCTTTCTACCAGCAATAAGCAAATAAGTTACCAGCAATGTTTAATGTGATTCCTTCCAGAGTCTGGAGTAGGGGCGAGAGTGCAAGGCAGAGTAGGGTCATGATAACCATGTACACCTCATGCCCCAATGGACTATTCTAACAAAAATTTCTAAGAACTTGTAAAAAATTAGATTTCATTTACTTTAAAATCAGATAAATAGTCCCCAGAGCTACGGTAATTGTTTCTGAAAAATTGACAATTTTCTCTTTGGCATTAAAACCAAAGTATGATAGATTTTCCATTAGCGTTCTGAAATATTAATTTGATTCCCTATATTTAACAATTAAATTTCCTGTTAAATGAGAAATAAAATGCATTTACTTACTGCAAAAGAATTTGACTCCACATGATGACTGCCTAAATCGATTTAAATCATTGAAGAGGTCTACTTTGACAACTACATTGATTTCCCCACGGATACCTAAAATTTCAAATGGAAAATCAAGTTTTTACCCTTAACAAAATAAAACACAATTAAATAATCCAGCAAATGAATGTCAACTGATGATTTTAAAATATCGTATCAATCATAATAGCAGTGCTAACTTTGTTTCCTAATTATTTTTACTCTAAGTAGTTTATTACATTTTCTGAAGTATACATATATATTATAGAATGAATAAGTCTACTTATTTGAATCAAAACTAACTGCAAAGGAGCCACATTTGAATTGATGACAACAATGATGATGACGGTAACATCTGAGCACAGATAATGTTCTAAATGCCTTACGTGTAGTATCTCATAGCTCTCACACCAACCCAGTAAGGTAATTTCTGTAGTATTATCATCCTCATGTTACAGAGGAAAACATTAAAGTTTAATGAAAGTTAAATAATTTGCGTAGTGTCAATAACTAGTTAAGTAGTACAGTCAGGATTAGAAGTCAGATCTTAAATGGTCAACAAATGCCAAGAATCTGATTTAACACGAAAGTTTTATTCTTTTTCTTTTTTTAAAGATTTTATTTATTCATTTGACAGAGAGAGAGACACAGCGAGAGAGGGAACACAGGAGAGGGAGAAGCAGGCTTCCCGCTGAGCAGGAAGCCTGATGCGGGGTCCCAGGACCCTGGGATCATGACCTGAGCTGAGACAGACGCTTAACGACTAAGCCACCCAAGCGCCCACACAAAAGTTTTATTCTTTTCAATGAATATATTAAGTTAAAATGAGCTAAGAAATTCCAAAAATTAGGGTTTTTCAGAACATGTCCTAACAAATAAAAATAACCCAGTCTCTATCTCTAACATTTACCAAATATTTTTACTGGACTGTCCTGATTGCATGTCAATCAAATTCAGAGTTACAGAAGGCCTTCTAAGAAGAGTGACTTGCTCATTTACCCATTGAAATAATGAGATTATGTCCTAACAAAGGGTCCATAAACATATTAAACCAACTATAAACAGTATTTAATATAAAGTATTTGGAAAATTCATTCCTGCCTACTGCTATTGCCTTTAATCTAAGTCCAGATTATTTCTCCAGTGGCACGTTTTATTGGTAATATACTATGGGACTGGATTTTATTTCCTGACTACAAAGATAATATACTTATGTTGTATATTACAACATTTTATTGTACAGAAAATACAGAAAAATACAGAAAATACAGAAATACAGAAATACAGAAAAAAGCAAAAGAGGAAAAATAGGATTACAGTCCAGAAATAAAACTATCCAAGAATAAATATTTTATCGGGATGCCTGGGTGGTTAAGCGTCCAACTCTTGGTTTCAGGTCAAGTCATGATCTCAGGGTCCTGAGATCCAGCCCCGTAGGGCTCTGTGCTCAGCAGGGAGTCTGCTTGAGATTCTCTCCCTCTGCCCCTCCTCACACTCTCTCTCTCTAAAATAAATAAATAAATCTTTTTTTAAAAAAAAGAATAAACATTTTATCATGTATTCTGCCAATTTATCACATGATATCACATATATGCAATTCTCTTCTTTCTAAACAAATATATAATCATCCTATAATAATGTTTTATAATCTGAATTTTACAAAATTTTACAATTTTACAAATCATACACATTTCCTTATGCCACTCTACTCTAAAAACATGCATTTTATTCTGGCTGCATAATTCATGGTCTATATATGCTCTAATTTATTTAAGTAAATCTTCCTTTCCAATTTATTTTACCATTGTAAATATTAATAAATAATAATAGAATGTGTCACAATAAATATACTTTTGCATAAATCTCAGTTTATTATTCTTATAATAAACAACTAGCAACAGGACTGCCAGGTCAGAAATGGAAAATAGGCAGAAAGATTAGGCTAGACTACAGAGAGAAACATCTGCCAGTTCCTTATGGGTCCATTTGCCATTCTAAAAAGATGGCATATTTTTAGGCTGGCAGTTCTCAAACTTTCTGATGACATAACCACTTTTACAATCTTAAAAATTATTGAGAACTTCAAGGAGTTTTTGTTTATATGCATCATATATCAATATTTACCATGTTATAATTAAAATTAAAATTGAGAGGGACACCTGGGTGGCTCAGTCGGTTGGGCCTCTGACTTCAGCTCAGGTCCTGATATCAGGGTCCTGGGATCGGACTCTCCACTCAGTGGGGAGTCTGTTTCTCCCTCTCCCTCTGCCCCTCCCCACTGCTCACTCTCTCTCTCTCCCTCTCTCTTCCTCTCTCTATAATAAATAAAATCTTTTTAAAAATTTAAAAATTAAAAATTTATATTAAAATTGAGAATGAAAATTAAAATTAAAGCTGAGAATTTTAAAAAATATTTATTACTATAAACGTTTTTATAAAAATAACTATATTCTGAAAAACAAAAAAACTAGTAATAAGAATAGCACTTACATTTTTGTAGTTCTCTATAATGTCTAGCTTCATGGAATACTGTTAGATTCTATTTCTGTTCTGCATTCAATGTGTGGTAATATTATACATCATAAAACCTCTAGAAAACTCCACTGTATTTGTAAGATTATTTTTAAATAATGCATTTACTTACTATATTGTACAAATTTAACAGGGATTACTTCAAATTATATACTCCTTACCATGTATAGTATCATAAATTGGAAACCATCCTGAGATGACTGTTGCAGCCTCACTGTAGAGTAAAGGATCAATATCAATGTACACTTTACCAATGGCATCATTTGCACTGTAAGTGTCATGGTCAAGAACTGTGATCTGCAGAGGTTCATCCTGTAAATCTTCATCATCCACCTAAAAGTACACCTTAAAATTAAATCTTTTAATTTTTAAGTCTTCATTACCATAAACATATACATATACCAAATGTAAAAGATTACTTATTTCTAGAAAAAAAACTTACAGATTTATCTCTAAGCACAAAGGTAAAGGAATTAACACACACACACACAAGTTATAACCCCTTTTTCTATAAAAGATGCCAAATTTCTAAGGAAAAGAAGTACAGTTCGGGGCGCCTGGGTGGCTCAGTTGGTTGGGTGTCCAGCTCTTGACCTTAGCTCAGGTCTTGATCTCAGGGTCGTGAGTTCAGGCCGTGTTGGGCCTCGTGTTTAATTTCTTTTTCTACATATTATCCTGTGTCAGGCCCATGTTTAATTTCTTTTTCTACATATTATCCTGTATTTTACTAGTCTACTTATAATATCCAGTAAAAATGAGTCCAAACATTATCTACAGGAGAGCAAGGATGCTAATGAGCACCATGATACCATCATTTCTAAAGACAATTTCACAGAATAAAACTATAGGAAAAACTAATATATTATTGGTAAAAAAAAAAAAACACTAAAGTTCATGAATTAAGTAAGTGAAATAAATGTTTCTTCTCTCTCCTTTTACTTTCTATCAATTACTTATCACATGGCAAGCACTAGCCTAAAAGAGGGACTACAATGGAGAATGCAGTGAACTAAATGTCTCTGTGCCCTGAAAATCTGTATATGTAAGTCCTAATGCCCAATATGATGGTATTTGGAGATGGAATCTTAGGAAGGTAATTAAGTCAAAAGGGTGGAGTCCTCTCAAATGGGATTGGTATCCTTGCAAGTAAAGACGGGGAGAGACGATCTCTCTCCCCTCTATGAAAGGACAAGCAAGAAGATCACTATCTACAAGCCAGAAAGAGGGATCTCAGCAAAACAAAACCATGATAGTACCCTATCTCAGAATTCCCAGCATCCAGAAATGTCAGAAATAAAAGGCTATTGTTTAAGCCACCCACTCTACAGTATTCTGTTACAGCAGGCCAAACTGACTAAGGCAAAGAAGGAGGCAAAAAAAGATTTTTCCCTTTGGAAGACATGTTCATTATTTCGGATATGGAATACCATATCTTATGGATACCATATCATCCTCCAATTTGCCAGTACTCCTCATCAAATGTAGTGGCTAGATGGAACACAATATTACAGATATTTGTAAGGATGGAATATAAAAGGATTATTTCCTGTAACTTAAATACTATACTTTTTAAATGTAGTCTATGAATGTTTGTCATTACAGCAGATATACCATACTGTTCATTAAGACAGTTTGTGGTTAACTAAAATCTCTGTATTTTCCTTACATATGCTTTGGTCAAGTGATATCTCTGCAAACCTATATACTTTGGTTAATTTTTTAAACTTAATTATTAAATATTATGCCTTTCTCCATTCCATTTAATTCCTTGTTAATTTTAGACTAATAATCTAACCTCTGAAGATTATTTTAAGAATTAAAGTAGAAGGAATTATTGTTTTTTTTACCTTTATTAATGTTTAACTCTAAATTTTTTTTTGTTGTTTTAATTTTATTATGTTAGTCACCATACAATACATCATTGGTTTTTGATGTGGTGATCCACGACCCATCATTTTCGTATAACACCCAGTACTCCATGCAGTACGTGCCCTCCTTAATACCCATCACCGGGCTAACCAATCCCCCCTCCCCACTCCCTTCTAAAACCCTGTTTGTTTCTCAGGTCCATAGTCTCTCATGGTTCATCTCTCCCTCCAAATCCCCCGCCCATTTTTCCCTTCCTTCTCCTAATGTCCTCCATGCTATTTCTTATGTTCCACAAATAAGTGAAAACATACGATAATTGACTTTCTCTGCTTGACTTATTTCACTTAGCATAATCTCCTCCAGTCCCATCCATGTTGATATAAAAGTTGGGTATTCATCCTTTCTGATGGCTGAGTAATATTTCATTGTATATATGGACCACATCTTCTTTATCCATTCATCTATTGAAGGGCATCTCGGCTCTTTCCACAGTTTGGCTATTGCAGACATTGCTATGAACATTGGGGTGCATATGGCCCTTCTTTTCACTACATCTGTGTCTTTGGGGTAAATACCCAGTAGTGCAACTGCTCGGTCATAGGGTAGCTCTATTTTTAAATTTTTGAGGAACCTCCACACTGTTTTCCAAAGTGACTGTACCAACTTGCATTCCCACCAACAGTGTAAGAGGGTTCCCCTTTCTCCACAACCTCTCCAGCATCTGTTGTTTCTTTCCCTGTACATTTTTGCCATTCTAACTGGTGTGAGGTGGTATCTCAATGTGGTTTTGATTTGAATTTCCCTGATGGCCAATGATGATGAACATTTTTTCATGTGTCTGGTAGCCATTTGTATGTCTTCTTCAGAGAAGTGTCTTTTCATATCTTCTGCCCACTTTTTGACTTATTTGTTTTTTGGGTGTTGAGTTTGAGAAGTTCTTTATAGATCTTGGATACCAGCCCTTTATCTGTAGTGTCATTTTAATCAGGAAAGGATGCTGTATTTTGTCAAATGCTTTTTCTGCATCAATTGAGAGGACCATATGGTTCTTCTCCCTCCTCTTATTAATGTGTTCTATCACATTGATTGATTTGCGAATGTTGAACCACCCTTGCATCCCGGAGATAAATCCCACTTGGTCGTGGTGGATGATCCTTTTAATGTATTGTTGGATCCTATGAGCTAGGATTTTGTTGAGGATTTTGGAATCCATATTCATCAGGAATATCGGTCTGAAATTCTCCTTTTTGATGGGGTCTTTGCCTGGTTTGGAGATTAAGGTAATGCTGGCCTCATAGAATGAGTTTGGAAGCTTTCCTTCTGTTTCTATTTTTTGACACAGCTTCAGGAGAATAGGTATTATTTCTTCTTTGAATGTTTGGTAGAATTCCCCAGGGAATCCATCAGGCCCTGGACTCTTGTTTTTTGGGAGGTTTTTGATCACTGCTTCAATCTCGTTCCTGGTTATTGGCCTGTTCAGGTTGTCAATTTCTTCCTGTTTCAGTCTTGGCAGCTTATAGGTTTCCAGGAAGGCCTCCATTTCATCCAGATTGCTCAGTTTATTGGCATATAGTTGTTGATAATAATTTCTAATAATTGTTTCTATTTTCTTGGTGTTAGTCGTGATCTCTCCGCTTTCATTCATAATTTTATTAATTTGGGTCCTCTCTCTTTTCTTCTGGATAAGTCTGGCCAGCGGTTTATCGATCTTATTAATTCTTTCAAAGAACCAACTTCTAGTTTCATTGATCTGATCTACTGTGTTTCTGGTTTCTGATTCATTGATTTCTGCTCTAATTTTAATTATTTCTTTTCTAATGCGTGGTTTAGGCGTCATTTGTTGCTTTTTCTCTAGTTCTTTAAGGTGTAGAGTTAGTTGGTGAATTCGGGATTTTTCTATTTTTTTGAGTGAGGCTTGGATGGCTATGTATTTCCCCCTTAGGACCGCCTTTGCAGTATCCCATAGGTTTTGGACCGATGTGTTTTCGTTCTCATTGATGTCCATGAATTGTTTAAGTTCTTCTTTGATTTCCTGATTGACCCAAACATTCTTGAGCAGAGTGGTCTTTAGCTTCCAAGGGTTTGAATTTCTGCCAAATTTTTTCTTGTGATTGAGTTCCAGTTTTAGAGCATTGTGGTCTGAGAATATGCAGGGAATAATCTCAATCTTTTGGTATCAGTTGAGACCTGATTTGTGACCCAGTATGTGGTCTATTCTGGAGAAAGTTCCATGTGTGCTTGAGAAGAATGAGTATTCTGTTGTTTTAGGGTGGAATGTTCTGTAAATATCTATGAGGTCCATCTGATCCAGTGTATCATTCAAAGCTCTTGTTTCCTTGTTGATTTTCTGCTTAGATGATCTGTCCATTGCAGAGAGTGGAGTATTGAGGTCTCCTACAATTAACGTATTGTTATCAATATGACTCTTTATTTTGGTTAACAGATGGCTTATGTAGATGGCTGCTCCCATGTTGGGGGCATAGATATTTACAAGTGTTAGATCTTCTTGTTGGATAGACCCTTTAAGAATGATATAGTGTCCTTTTGTGTCTCTAATTATAGACTTTAGTTTAAAATCTAATTTGTCTGATATAAGAATTGCTACCCCAGCTTTCTTTTGAGGTCCGCTGGCACGGAAGATGGATCTCCATCCCTTCACTTTCAGTCTGGATGTATCTTTAGGTTCAAAATGAGTCTCTTGTAGGCAGCATATGGATGGGTCCTGTCTTTTTATCCAAACTGCAACCCTGTGCCGTTTTATGGGAGCGTTTAGGCCATTCACGTTGAGGGTGATTATTGAAAGATATGAATTAATTGTCATCATGTTGCCTGTGAAGACGTTGTTTTTATAGATTGTCCCTGTAAATTTCTGTTGTATATCACTCTTGGGGTCTCTCTCCTTTTATAGAACCCCCCTTAATATTTCTTGCAGGGCCAGCTTAGTGGTCACATATTCTTTCAGTTTCTGCCGGTCGTGGAAGCTCTGCATCTCTCCATCCATTCTATTTTTTTTTTTTTTAAAGATTTTATTTATTTATTTGAGAGAGAGAGAGAATGAGAGACACAGAGCATGAGAAGGAGGAGGGTCAGAGGGAGAAGCAGACTCCCCGCCAAGCAGGGAGCCCGATGCGGGACTCGATCCCGGGACTCCAGGATCATGACCTGAGCCGAAGGCAGTCGCTTAACCAACTGAGCCACCCAGGCGCCCTCTCCATCCATTCTAAATGAAAGCCTTGCCGGATAAAGTATTCTTGGATGCATGTTCTTCTCATTTAGTACCCTGAATATGTCTTGCCAGGCCTTTCTGGCTTGCCAGGTCTCTGTGGATAGGTCTGACGTTATTCTGATGTTCCTCCCTCTGTACGTAAGGAATCTCTTCCCCCTAACTGCCCTTAAGATGGTTTCCTTGGTTCTAAGATTTGCAAGTTTTACTATTACATGCTGGGGTGTTGGCCTGTTTTCCTTGATCTTGGGAGGGGTCCTCTCTGCCTCTAGGACACGAATGTTTGTTTCATTCCCCAGATTAGGGAAGTTCTCAGCTACGATTTGCCCAAATACATCTTCTAGTCCTCTCCCTCTCTCCACTCCCTCCGGGATTCCAATTATTCTGACATTGGAATGCTTCATGGTGTCACTTATTTCTCTGATTCTATTTTCATGGATTCTGAGTTGTTTTTCCCTGGCCTCCTCTTTTCCCCTTTTATCTATTATATTTATCTACAATATTATATTGTCTTCCAGGTCGCTTCTTCGTTCTTCTGCCTCAGTTACCCTAGCTGTTAGATTATCTAGATTGGATTGGATTTCATTGATAGCATTTTTAAGTTCTGCCAATTCAGCTTTCATTTCTGCCCTTAGAGACTCTATGTTGCCATTAATTGATTTCTCCATTCTAGCCATTGTCTTCACAATTGCTAGCCTGAATTCCATCTCCGACATCTTGGTTATATCTGCATCCATTTGTAAATCTGCAGCATAAGTCATAATCTCTGAGTCTTTTCTATTTTGGGGGCTCCTCCTCCTAGTCCTTCTGTTGATGGGTGTTTGAGGGAATGTATAGAGTCCAAATTATTGACCAGAACCCAAGCAAGATGCACCTGTTTTTTTGGGACCTTAGGGTTGCTGGCCCCTTGTTTTCCCAGCCTGTCTTCTGCAGGAGGGGCCTGCCGCACTGTTACTCAGGCAACCCTGTTGGGCGGAGTTGCCCTGCCCCCCTGTGGTGGGGGATGAGCCCAGCGGGAATCAGTTTTGGGGGCTTTTGTGCTCTGGCAGCTTTCCCTGGCTGCTTTCCGCGTCTCTTCTGCGAGTCAGAGCAGAAGAAACCGTTTCCAACCCTCTGTCTCAGAGCAGAGAGACCGCAGTCTGTTCTTCAGTGAGCTCTCCAGGCCACACCGTCTCCGTTTCTGTCCGTGCTGTTATAAACTGCAGCGGCCTGGGTTGTGCGCCCCTCTGCAACACTCCCAGTCCTACCTCCATGTCAGAGCACGTCCCTGCCCTTTGTGCTTCTAAAACTGCCAGCTGCTCCCAGTTCGCGTGCGCGCGACCCCGCCGCTCCGGGTTCCTGCCCTGGGGGCTGCCCTAGAGTCCTTTCCCCGTAGCTACCGGTCTGCGAGTCTGTGCCCGTCCCCAGCGCGCGAGGCTGTCGCTCACCGGCGGTGTAGGATCCCCATGGCCAGGCACCCTCCTGCTGCCGTTTATCCTCCGATATCTGCCCACGGAATCACGGCTCCCCGCTTTGTACCTCAAAACCAACCGCCTGCCTTATTCTGCTTGTAGAGATCCAGATCTTCTTACATCTCAGGTTGGTTTCATGGGTGCTCAGAGTGGTCTGGTAGATATCCAGCTCAATTCCGGGGACCAGTTGAAATAGGGTCCCCTACTCCTCCGCCATCTTTCCGCCCTCCCCGGAATTATTGTTGATATCACTGATGTAATAATGTGACTGGATGATTTGTTTTCAAAAAAGGGGATACCTCTCTATAAGAGAGACATAATTAAAAATTTATGGATGAAATTGCATAATATTTTGAATTTGCCTTAAAATATTCCTGCCACCCCACCCTCCAAGTAGGGAGTGGTGTAACAGGTAAAACAAGAATAGCACAACATATAGGTAAAAGTAAAGGTAAATGATGGATAAGTAACCTGTCCACTTTTATGCATATTTGAAAATTTCCATAGTGAAATGTTAAAATAATCATTTTGATTTCCAAGCCATTGTAAATCATATGTCATCAATGGCATTCCATACTATGGCATTACCTATATATTTAGTAAAAGGCAAAAAGTCATAAACTAAGCCATTAACCACTGCTCCAAAGACATCCCTTCAATTTTTACCTCCATTAATAACATGTTTTGTGTACACTATTTAACCTCCTACACATTTACCTATGAGTACCCTCATCTTCTGTACTGGTACACTAAGGTATTCCTTCCCTGACACTATAGGTCTCCATAGCAACTAAATGACTAGAATTGTTTATGATATATATAGATAGCTAATAATACAAATAATCTAAGAAAAATTCAGGAATTAATTTTAATTAATTTTAACAAAATAATTAAGGATATTTCATAGATTTAATTGAGCCAGTATCAAATCATGAAATAATTTAAATTTTCTCATAAATGTCTTAAGTGTTTAAAAATGTTAGTTGCACAGCAATTTGTCCAGTTAAAAGACTAAATTTCCCACCCTCCTTTGTAACTACTGAGATATAAGCATAAATCATTAACATAGAACTAGATAGGATAGGGAAAAATTTCTCAAAACAGGGCTTGCTCAGCTGAAAAATATATATTAACTCATCACCACCTCTCCTGCTTTTTCTTCCAGGCCTAGAACACTGATGTGATTACTGGAACTCCAGCTGCTAACTTGGAGGCTAATGTGACCATGAATATTGGAAGCCACAGGATACGGATGATGGAGAAGACAAAAGGATCCTAGGTTCCAAATGATTACATGGAGCTTCCAAAGTTTCATTATACTGCCTGGCCCAGTATTTCTTTTATATAAAAGAAAACTAAACATCCATTTGTTCATGATATTTGAGAGTTTACAACATATAAACTAATGCTAATTGCAACTGACAAACAAGTTTAAAAAAGTATATAATTAATGTTAACTATAAACACAAAGTTTAAGAACATCTGTCACACAAAACACACTATTATTAGAAGTACTAGCCAAAATAGTAAACTTAGTAAATTTTAAGGGAAATGGCTGGTAACTTTAGTTGCTAAATCTCATTAACATTATAAAAATCCCGGGGCGCCTGGGTGGCTCAGTTGTTAAGCGTCTGCCTTCGGCTCAGGTCATGATCCCAGCGTCCTGGGATCAAGCCCCGCATCAGACTCCCCGCTCGGCGGGAGGCCTGCTTTTCCCTCTCCCACTCCCCCTGTTTGTGTTCCCTCTCTCGCAGTCTCTCTCTTTCTGTCAAATAAATAAATAAAATCTTTTAAAAAAAATTACAAAAATCCCTTATTTCAGAAAAGTAAGTACAAATATATTATCTTTTAAAGTTACCTAAGCTACCTGAGTACTTTGCAGCTTTAAAAATTCTGGTGCATCATCAATAAAATGAAATTAATATTCTTAAATATTAATGTCCTACTATCATGAAAATTACTAATAAGATAACCCAACTTAAAAAAAAAAGATACCCCAACTTAAAAATGAGCAAGGAACTTGAACAGTTTTCCAAAGAAGACATACAAATAGCCAATAAACACATGAAAAGATGCTCAACATGACTAGTCAATAGGGAAATGCAAATCAAAACCAATGACATATCACATCACATCTACATTTTCCACATTAAGCTAATCACCAAGTCCTGTGAAGTCTACCTCCATAATGTCATCTCTAAATATCTTCTTTGGGGAGTTAAAATACGAGATGGCAGTTCAAAGTAAAAGAAAGGCAAATGGTCCTTAACCATAAAAAAGCATTATCATGCTCATTCATGACAAAAATGCATATTAAGATTACATTGCAAACATCACTTCACACCTACTAGGATGGCATGATTTTTTTAAAAAAACAGAAAATAACAAAGCTTGACAAATATGTGGGAAATCAGAATTTTCTCATACATGCTGGTGGGAATGTATAATGGTGTAGCCACTACGGAAAACAGTTTGGCAGTTCCTCAAAAAGCTAAACATACAATTTATCATATGACCCAGCAATTCCATTTCTGGGCATATACTCAAAAGAACTGAAAACAGGTACTTAAACAGATACTTGTACACTAATGTTTACTGCAGTAGTAGTCACAGTCGCCAAAAAGTGAAAACAACCCAAATGTCCATCAACAGATAAATGGATAAACAGAATGTGATACATACATATACACACACACACACACACACACACACACACACACAGAGGAATATTATTCAGCCATAAAAAGTAAAGAAATTCTGATACATGATACAACATGGATAAACCTTGAAAACATTATGCTAAGTGAAAGCCAGACACAAAAAGACAAATATAATGATTCCACTTGTGTCTAACACAGGCAAATTCAAGAGACAGGAAGTAGGTTAGATGTTATTAGGGACTAGGAGAAGAGGTGAGGGTTACTGCTGAATGAGTAGTTTCTGTTTGGAGTGATGAAAAAATTTTGGAAATAGTAGTGATGCTTGTACAACATTGTGAAAGTAAGTAATGCAACTGAGTTATAATTGGTTAAAATGGCATTTTTTAATATATACTTTTGACTACAATTTTTTTAAAAAATTTAATCTGTACACTATCCTTAAGTGGTTTTTGGCATATGCTAAAATCCAGAGAATATTACAGTAATAATAATATAATACTTTAAGAGATTGTTTTTTTTTAAACCTGTGTTCTTGCATTCATACACTGTATTTTCTTAACTACAACATTATTTTTTAAAAACTTAATCTTGGTTAAGCAAAAAAGAAAGTATTTTTATGGTGTAGGAAGACTACTATACCTGAAATAAAAGGTACTCCTATCATTCCTGGGGGGAAGGGGTCATGTCAAAAATATATACTAAAAAATGCTGATATTTAAAAACTTACCTTAAGGGGCACCTGGGTGGCTCAGTCAGTTAAGCGTCTTGCCTTCAGCTCAAATCATAATCCCAGGACCCTGGGATCGAGCCCAAGGTTGGGGGGGGGGTCCCTGCTCAGCGGGGAGTCTGTTTATCCCTCTCCTTCTGCCCCTCTTCTGCTTGTGCTCTCTCTCTTGCTCTCTCTCTCAAATAAATACTTTTTAAAAAATTAAAAATTAAAAGCTTACCTCAAATTTAAACCATTCTGAGTTCCACTGAGGGTTGAGGGACTTGAGATACACATCTGTTTTAAAGGTGGTATTTCCAAATTTTACCTAAAAACAAATAAACAATCCAAATATAAACATCAAAAATATGAATAAAAGTAAATTTTGGTATCAGCCAACCAATGGGAAGACTAACCATGGAGGGGAAAAAAAAAAAAGGCAACTATCCCCTGAAACAAAAGAGAAGAAAGTACAGTCCAGTAAGTTGATAGGCTATACCTTCATGAAAGAAGAGATTACCTACTGCTCTGGTTGACTAGCTCTACACAGAAATTAAAAACAGACTATTTTGTCAATATGAAGGAAGGAGTCAATATAGCCTCCAGAGAACAAAAGCTCAGACAAAAGAGGAATCTTGATGGCAGAGGACCAGCAAGGATAAAATCCGAAGGTAAAAACAGCAGCTGACCCTCCTTTCACCATCTCAGCTTGGGAATCCAGAACTCCAGCCCATTATTGTAAAAACTTAGAAATATCTCCTTGTATTTTCCAGCTTTCCCATTTTGTTATTTTTTTTAATCCCTTATCGGTGCACACATAGTAATTAGCAACAAACCATTATCATTAAGGGCTTTATCTTTGGGGACAATGAAAGGGATTGGATGGGGAGACTATCTTATTTCACAACCAGTCTTGGCAGACACTAAATCACAAAGATCCAAAAATAAATAAGAAGAGAATGAAGAAAGCAGAAAGCAGGCTAAATCCCTGGAACTTGCTTCCAACAAAGAATGGAGATTATAAAATCTGACTGAACTTGAGGAAGTTGGTCAGGAAGCTTAAGAGCAAAACAGCTGAGAACTACTTCCTAGATGGCCTCACCTTTCCTAAATTTGATGTCTTCCCTATTACCATTATCTTTCCTTACCTCTAAATTCACTAAAGCTTATTCCCTTTAAGACAATTTCCAACAATAAGAAACAAACTGAGGGTTGCTGGAGGGGAAGGGGTGAAGGGATGGGGTAACTGGGTGATGGACATTAAGGAGGGCACAATGATGTAATGAGCACTGGGTATATATAAGACTGATGAATCACTAAACTCTACATCTGAAACTAATTAATACAGTTATGTTAATTAATTGAATTTAAATTTAAAAAAAGACAATATCCAGCACATAGTTTTATACACTATAGATTCTTAGGAAATGCTAGTTCAAGCAGATAATCTTATGAAACCTCCTTTCTTTTTTGAAAGAAACCTCCTTCTCCTTTGGTATTATATTTGCTGATTTTCCTGTTTTACCATTTATCCGTCCAAGAAATTTCTAAAAGCAAAATATCCAAAAGAATAACTGCTTTTATCTTCTGTATATTTTTCTAGGTGTTTTATCATTTAATCTGAATTATTAGGCATGGTACCAACCATTTTGGTGCTTAGGCAGGTTAGAGGGTAGAAAAGGTTAAAAAAATTATGTGAAAATAATAACTTCTGACACAATAAAGAATGTAAGAAAGTCAAAGATAAATAAGAAATTGAGAAAAAGTATTTGCTAAATATATACTAAAGAGCGACTTTCCACAATTTCTAATGAGTTCCTATAAAGCAATATGAAAAAGATCAATAACCCAACAAAAAAAATGGGCAAAAGACATGAACAGACAATGCAAAGAAATGGAAATATAGATGTTTTTACTTATTTTAACATAGATGCTTTTAAAATACAGTTAGGGGTGCTTGGGTGACTCAGTTGGTTAAGTGACTGCCTTCGGCTCAGGTCATGATCCTGAAGTCCCTGCTCTGCTTCTCCTTCTGACCCAACCCCCTCACATGTGGTCTCTCTCTTTCTCTAATTCTCTCTCTCTCAAATAAATAAATAAAATATTTTTTTAAATAAATAAATAAATAAATAAAATACAGTTAAACTTTGAACAACATGGATTTGAATAGTACGCATCCACGTATAGGCAGATTTTTTTCAATAAATATACTGGAAAATCTTTTGGAGATTTGTGACAAATTGAAAAAACTCACAGACAAACCATGTAGCCTAGAAATAGCAAAAAAACTAAGAAATAGTTGTCATGAATGCATAAGATATATGTAAATACTAGTCTATTTTATCATTTACTACCATAAAATACACACTAAGTATAAAAAAATAAAATTGATCAAAACATGCACAGAAATACGTAACAGAGCACACATGACGCCATTAGCAGTTGAGAGAAATATAAATGAATGGAAAGATGTGGTATTAAATCATAACTGCATAAAATGAATTGTAGTATATACTGTACTACCATAATAATTTCAAACCACCTTCTGTTGCTACTGCCATGAGCCCAAGTGTTGCTAGTATCCGCTTAAAACACTGTATGATGCTACCCATCTCTATGTGAGCAGTTCATCTCTCCAGCAAATTGCATATTGCAGTACAAAGTGACCTCTTGCAGTTCTTGTGTATTTTTCATTGTGTTTAGTGCAATACCGTAAACCTTGAGTAATGTCATGGGACCGATAAGAAGTGCCACTAGTGTTGCTTTAAGTGCTCCCAAGAATCAAAGAAAACTCATGACATTACAAGAAAAAGCTGAATTGCTTGATATATACTGTAGATTGAGGTCTGCAGCTGCACTTGCCTGCTGCTTCAAGATAAATGAATCCAGCATAAGGACCACTGTAAAAAAAGAAAATTCATGAAGCCAATACTGCAGCTATGCCAGCAGATGCAAAAACCTTACACTTTTTGCAAAATACCTTTTTATCTCATATTGAAAATGCAGCTTTTATATGGGTGCAGGATTGCTATAAGGCAGCTATATTTATAGACTCTAATATGATTCGAGAAGAAAGTGAAGTCATTATGTAACAACTTAAAGCAAAAGGAAGGTGAAAGATCTAAAGCTGGATAATTTCATGCCAGCAAAGGATGGTATGATAATTTTAGAAAGAGGACTGGCTGAAAAAATGTCAAGATAACAGAAAAAGCAGCTCTTGCTGACCAAGAGGCAGCAGACGAGTTCCCAGATACCATCAAGAAAATCACTGAGGAGAAAGGATATCTGCATGAACAGATTTTTAATACAGACAAAAGTACCCTATTCTGGAGGGGGAAAAAATGCCACAAAGTGTATTTATTAGTCAGGAAGAGAAAAAAGGATTTAAGGCAAGAAGGGATAGTCTAACTCTACCATTTTGTGCCAATGCAGTCGGGTCTATGATCAGAACTGCTCAACACCAAGGGCATCGAAGTGGCCTACCTGCCCCCAAACACAAGCTCTCTATAATCAGCCTCTAGATTAGGGGGTCATAAGGACCTTTAAAGCTCATTACATGGTATTCTTTGAAAAGGATCGTCAACCCTATGGAAGAGAATTCTGATGAGAAAACATGAAAGTCTGGAAGGATTACACCACTACACAACTACACCATCGTTGTAGAAAAAGCCATGAAAGCCATCAACATGAAACAAATTCCTGCTGGAGAAAACTATGCCCAGATGTTGTATATGACTTTACAGGATTTACAACAGAGCCAATCAAGGGAATAAGGGAAGAGTTTGTGGGTATGACAAAAAAGGTAGAGGATGAAGGGTTTCAAGATTTGGATCTTAAGAGAAATTTAAGAGCTAATAAACACCACACCAGAAGAATTCACAGAAGATAACTTGATGGAGATGAATGCTTCCAAACCAGTGCCAGACGACGAGAAAGAAGCTGTAGAAGAAGCAGTGACCAAAAACAAACTGGTATTAGACAACCTGGCAGAAAGGATCTGACTATTCAAGACTGCTATTGATTTATTTTACAACATGGACCTTTCTAGGATACTAGCACTGAAACCAAAGCAAACAGTGGTACTGTGTAGAAATGTTTTTTAAAAAATGAAAAAGCAAAAATGTCAGAAATTACAACATATTTCAGTAAAGTTATTCCACGTGTGCCTCTTTCCTGCCTCCCCTTCCAACTCCTCCACCTGTTCCACTTCTGCCACCCAAGACAGCAAGACCAACCCCTCCTCTTCCTCCACCTACTCAACATGAAGACGAGGATGAAGACCTTTATGACAATCCACTTCCACTTAACGAATAGTACATAATCATCATGCCATATAGTTAATAACTTATCTGTTGTGTATATGTGAATGTCTTCATGTGAAAATCTAATAACTGCATGGCAAGAGCCATATGAGGCATTTCTGTGTCATCATCATTGCCTAAGTAGTCATCTATGCAAGACTTGTATAGAAGTGCTTAGCTTATACTAAGCAATATGAGCAATATTTAATACAAAATTAATCAGATGTTAGTTTTGTTTTGTTTTTATTTACTTATTTGAGAGAGAGAGAGCATGTGCACATGCGCACAAGCAGGGAGAGAAGGAGAGGGAAAAGCAGGTTTCCCGCTGAGGAGGGAGCCCGACGGGGGGCTCGGACCCCAGGATCATGACCTGAGCCAAAGGCAGACGCTTAACTGACTGAGCCACCCAGGTGTCCCAGAAGTTAGTTTTCTTACTGTTTTATAACTTTGCTTTCAAAGAATTATGTAACTACAGTATGCCTCTCTCTCATAATTGGAGAAACTATCAGCGTTTAATCACAAGTAAATACAGTAGAGTACTGTAAATAGATTTTCTCTTCCTTATGATTTTTTTTTTTTTTTTAAGATTTTATTTATTTATTTGAGAGAGAGAGAGAGAGAAACAGCATGAGAGGGGATAGGGTCAGAGGGAGAAGCAGGCTCCCCGCTGAGCCGGGAGCCCGATGTGGGACTCGATCCCAGGACTCCGGGATCATGACCTGAGCCGAAGGCAGTCGCTTAACCAACTGAGCCACCCAGGCGCCCCCTTATGATTTTCTTAAGAATAATTTTCCTTTCTCTAGTTTACTTTATTGTAAGAATATAGTATATAATACATATAACATACAAACTATGTGTTAACCAACTTTATGTTATCAGTAAGGCTGACAGTCAACAGCAGGCCGTTTGTAGTTAATTTTGGGGGCGGAATCAAAAGTTATATATGATTTTCAACGGAGCTGGATTGAGAGGAGTATGTCAACAGCCCCTAAAAGGCCCCACATGGTTCAAGGGTCAACTATATATCAAAAGATGAACAACCACAAGAGAAATGCAAACTAAGCCAACACTTTTACTTATCATGTTGGCAAACAGTTTGAAAACAGTGTTGATGAGGTCTTCTAATACTTTGTTGGTGGGAGTATAAAATAAAACAATCTCTAAGGACTGCAGTTTGACAATGTATCAAAATGTTAAATGCCTACACCCTTTAACTTCAGAGAGAAGTGCACAATGACATGTACAAGCAGCATTATAGTAACGAAAGACTGGAAATAACCTAGATATCCACCAATTTGGAACCGGTTAAATGAAGAATGGTAAAGCCACACAGTATACTGCTAATTAGAAGAATAAAGCAGTTCTCTCAGCACTGGTACAGAACAATCACCATTTATTTATTTATTTATTTATTTTTCTTTTTTTTAAAGATTTTATTTATTTATCTGAGAGAGAGAATGGGAGACAGAGAGCATGAGAGGGGAAGGGTCAGAGGGAGAAGCAGACCCCCTGCTGAGCAGGGAGCCCGATGTGGGACTCGATCCCGGGACTCCAGAATCATGACCTGAGCCGAAGGCAGTTGCTTAACCAACTGAGCCACCCAGGCGCCCCAGAACAATCACCATTTAGATAGATCTTTCTTCTGTGGAGCAGCATGTATGGCATTCTTTGGGAGAAAAAAATGGCAAAATGTTGTAAGTCACATAATATATGCCTTTATATAGCATAGGTTATTTCTAGTGGGTTATACAACAAACGTTAACAGTGGCCACTAGAAAGAACAGAGTAGGTTGGTTAAAAGAAACACGATGTGAGAGAGGTTGACCCATTTTGTATCTTCTGAATTCTGAACCATGTACATATATTTCCTATTTGTAAAACATATTATTTTAAAACTCAAAAACTTAAAAAATTCAAATTAAAATCGTAGTAAATTTATTTTGATTAAAATTATAGCATTCTGGATCCACTTCCAGGAATTTATCCTAAAGAAGCACTTTCACATGAGTCTCCCTCCTAAAACACACTAAAAAAATCTAAATAATCATTCAACAGGAAAATTATTGAATAAATCACATGTACTGCTATTAAAGAATGGAGTTGATTTTAAGTACCGTTATATGGAAATGTCCATGACATAATAACTGAAAAAAACAAGTTGCAGAATATATAAAGCATGATTACATTTGTTTTTTAAAATATAAGTAAAAAAAAAAATTTTTTAAGGAAATGAGGGGGAGTAAACGAACTGAGAGTAATTGTCTCTGAAGAAAGGCCTGACATGGTATAGGGAATACAGTACAGTGCAGCAAGTACCAAGTAAGGGGCTTTCAAGTTTTACTTCTGAGTTATTTGAATCTTTTGTAACAGGAGCCATTCATGTATTATTTCCATAATTTTTATTTTTTAATCACAAACAGTAAAAAATGAAACTTAATGGGGATGTGGGTGGGGGGAGTCTAGGAAGAAGTTACTCAGTTACTAATTTAATTTTCATTACATTTTAATATTCAAAGCATCAAGGAAATACTTATTTCTTAATTTACCTAATAACAGCTTTATTTGAAGTAAAATATTGTTAGGATTATGAAATCATTCAAAACCTTTCAAAAGCCAAAAGTTTGGGTTCAACTGCCAAAACTACCATATCATTCTTTAAATTATGAGTTCAGGGATGCCTGGGTGGCTCAGTCAGTTAAACGTTTGCCTTCGGCTCAGGTCATGATCCCAGGGTCCTGGTAGCAAGTCCCACATTGGGTCCTTGCTCAGCGGGAGCCTGCTTCTCCCTCTGTCTGATGCTCCCCCTGCTTGCGCGCGCTCTCTCTAACAAATAAATAAATAAAATATTTTTAAAAAATGGAAATATATTCAATAATTACTTCTATAACCTCAACAACACAAATATCAAACACCTCAGCCTCCACAAGGAGTCCCACATCTGGCTCCTTGCTCAGCAGGGAGCCTGCTTCTCCCTCTGCTTGCCGCTCCCCCTTCTGTGCTCACTCTCTGTCTCTCTGACAAATAAATAAATAAAATCTCTTCATAAATTAGTTTTTAATTAATTATGAGTTCAGCCTCTTCAGGTTTGTTCCCCTACACTGTACTGCTATGTTGTGCCTTTTATCCTCTTCCGGTCAACTATCCATTGTAGATACAGTAAAGATCGGACAGCCCTCAACTGCATCAAACAAACAAAAACAAGATTTTAGGAAAAGAAAAAGGCCAGAGTGTGCACTTTGCCAAATTGTGATGAGTCCCCTTCTACTAAAGAAGAATCATAGTTCAATTGGTCTTATTTAATTTGAAGGAGATTTTATTACCCAGCAATTAAATGAATGCCTTACAACTTTGCTAAAGAACATCACAGATTTTAATGAGATTCCCTAGTAAAGTAAAAGCATTCTCTTTCCCCACTCATTACCTAAATTACCTTGAGAAAGTTATTTAACCTGTTATTTAAGGCTGCTTCCTCCTCTGAAAGGGGGGACTGTTGTATTACAGGAGAAAATGCATGTACAGACCTAGCAAAATGTCTGGTATATCATTAAATATTAATTTCTTTTTCTCTCCCTGTTCCCTCAAAGGCTCCTGGATAAAAACAAAATGATAATACAGCTTGCCAAACAGTTTGTAACATGCACATTAATACTGGGATAAATTTCCCAGTATTAATACTTTTTTTATACAGAACTTCATCTCTTTCATTCTGGGGATTCCTGCAAGAATAATCATCTTTAAATAATACTTGGTGCGGTGCCTAAGTGGCGCAGTTAGTTAAGCGTCCCACTCTTGGTCTCGGGTCAGGTCATGATCTCACTCATGGTCGTGAGATCAAATAATTTAGTAACTTGGTTAAATCAAAGAATCATTAAAAATGATTCAATTTGCTAAATATTTTAAGATAAAACATATAAATAAATATTCATTCCTCTACATTTGAATGAAGGCTAAGGCCTCTTCTTTGAGTAAGGGTCCACTGTTTAGAGTTCGGTATCATCTTTTTTGCATAAACCACACCCATAATGTACCATCTGTGATTTCCAGTTTGGGTTTTTTTATGTGGTGGTAGAACTTAAAATTGCTTGTAAAAATGTATGAACACAGAATCCTAGATTTTTTTACAATCTTTTCTCCATCTAATTCTAGAGTAATGTTTAGTGACTGTATCCATATGTCTTTACATAGCGTTATCAACTTCATTTTCACTCTTATTTCACCAATTTACATTAGGTTTAAGTAAATTACAGTAACAAATAGAGTTGGCATAAACAGGTTTGAGGAAAAAACATAAATGCCTCTTGGTAAAGTATTATCAGCCAACTGATGGGAGAAGCAGGCACAAGAGAGAATAATCTACCAATGTGGGATATTCAAGAATAGGCTTATGGAAGGAATGCAGAACACTGGGGACTGTGATAAGTGAGTTAATGCAAGTTGTTTAAGAGAGCTTCTACTATACAGACTTCTCCCCCCCTCCCTCGTTTTCAGACCGTTCAATAACCTGCATCCACCCTACCTAGCAAATTTTATTCCCCACAAGAACCCTCCCTTCAATTACGTATGTTCTATCCCTCCCCTTTTGCTTTTACTGAGTTTGTCCTAGTCATCTAAAAAATGCCGCTCTTCCTCTCTGCCTATAGAAATTTTACCATCCTTCAAGCCCAGCACAAAGACTTCTCATGACCAATTCAGGCATCATTATCTCCCTTTCCTACGAGCTTATACAGTACTTAACAGGCTACATCACACAATTTATCCCTTTATTATATGGTAATCCTTCATTATCCCCTTTTTCCTGCATTAATCTTTCCCTTTCTGCCGGATTTTTCCTATTACCACACAAATATGTTCTATTCTCTTCTAACTTTTTTTTAAGTACTAAAAGGTACATACTCCCCAAATACCACACTATTTCTCCTCTCCCCTTCTCAGCCCTGTTTCTTGAAACAATTGCCTATTCATGCCACACCTCTTCCTCACCTCCCTTGTACTTTAACCCTCTTTAATTCACTACAGTATGGGCTTCCTTGACACTCTCATCAGAAGCAGTAACGACCTCCATACTGTCCAATCCAGTGATTTTTTTTGTCCTCTTTACTTGACCTTTCAGTGCCATTTAATGGTTGAGGGCTTCCTCTTTCTAGAAACTTCCTCTTGCCTTCTGAGACATTACTTTCCTGATTTTTCTCTCTCCCCATTGGCTGATAATCTCAGTTTTCTTCCCCTAGTCCTCCTCCTCTAATAGACAGCTAATGTCAAGTTTTTTCAAGGATCCATATCTCTGCTCTCCCGCTAAGTCAGAGGTTTACAAGAGGGACAGACCAACTCCTAAGGGAATTTTAGAAAATTCTATGGGTGTATTTGTGGAGAATAGTTGTAATATTTAGAAGGAAGGGCCAGAGAAGCTAGGTATCCTGCAATGCAAGAAATAGTTCCCTACAATGAAGACTTGTCTCATGTCATGACCTTCAAATGTCCTACCAGATAATCACATAGGATTAAAAACCTAACTCATTTTACAGATAAAAGTGTAATGGGGGAAGAAAAAGTGTTGTAATGAAGTTTTCATATACATAATTGTCAAGAAATACAACCATCATGTAAATTAAGGGAAAATTCTGCTCTTCCCCATGAGTCGATTATTTTGAAAAATCAGATAGCAGTGAAGGACTATCTGAGATGTCAAAACTGCACAACTGTCTCACTCAGTATGAGGAGTCAGATTCATGTGATTTTTACACATAGGTGAGACACTCCCTACTTTGTATCCTTGCTTTATTTTCTCCATAGTCTCATCATCTATCAGTTTACCTTTTAATTATCCTCTTTATGAACTCCATCCTCCCACTAAAATGTGAGTTCCATGATTAAAGAAATTTTTGTCTTATTCACTACTACATCCCCAGCACACTGTACTATACCCCGTACAGTGATGGACATATACAAAGGCTTAATAAATATTCATGGACTCAATCTGATTACTTCTTACCTTCTACTGTGATCATGAACAAGTACTTCTAAATTGAAACACATACTAAAAAAATTCTCTAATTTGTCATACTACTAGTTAGAACAATATATTGATTTTTTTTTTTTAAACTGTGAGGCTAGGTTACATTGGCCATAAATATCATGCCAGCACAGTAAAGCGTGGATTTCAAAATACCTGCTATATAAAGGAGGCACTGGGTCTCACAGAGTGGAAAAGCACTGGCCTATATGAGCTCATTTCTAACTCACAACTCTCTTCTGAACACCATACTCACAAATCTAACTTCCTCGTGGACAACTCCAATTAACATCTCAAACCTAATACACCTAAACAGAAATTGATTCTCCACCTACTCAATCAATCTCTACAAATCCTATGGAGCCTCAGAAAATTAGCCCAAAGATTTCAGAAAGCTACAAGTCATCTTTTAGTTTCCCTTTCCCTGGCCCCCTACTCCAGTCAACCAACAAATCCTCTAGAGTCTATCTTCAAGGTATATCTGGAATCCATCCACTTCTCTCCATTATCAAACCAACATCTTGGCCCCCACCTTTTCTTTTTTGAACTATTATAGAATCTCCTAATTAGTTGCCTGCTTCAGCTCAGTCCATACTCCAGACAGCAAAAAAAAAAAAAAAAAATACTAATCTCAAAAACCACTTCCCACAGAATTTAAAATAAAATCTATACTCCTAATCATGGCCTCTAAGATCCTGCATGATTGGCTCCTTGACTAACTCTCCCACTTTATCTTACACCACATGCCAGCCACACCCATCTTCCTTCCCTTCCTAATACACTCCCTGAGCAGCTGGCTCCTCCTCATCCAGCAGGTCTTCGATTGACACTCCCTCAGAGGTCTCCTGATTTCCCAACCTAAAGTAGATGTTCCCTGTTAATCTCTATTGTTTTCTTCCATGACACTCATCATAATTACCTATTTAATCATTTCTTTATTATTATTATTATTTTTTTTAAAGATTTTATTTATTTATTTGACAGAGAGAGAGATAGCGAGAGCAGGAACACAAGCAGGGGGAGTGGGAGAGGGAGAAGCAGGCCTCCCGCCGAACAGGGAGCCCGACGCGGGACTCGATCCCAGGACCCCGGGATCATGACCCGAGCCGAAGGCAGACACCTAACGACTGAGCCACCCAGGCGCCCTCATTTCTTTATTTTTTAATGTCTGTCTCTTCCACCAAAATATAAACTCCATAGAACTAGGAACCAAGTCTATGTTGTTCGCTATCAGATATGCATCAGCTACACCAGAGACTAGCACTGGGCCTGTCAAATAGCACTCAATAACTATTTGCTGAAAGAAGGAATTAAAAGTCACTCTTGAATCCAACCCCTCCTTCACCATCAAAACCATTTATTACCAAGGCATGATGATTTTACCTAAGCAATGTCCCTCAAGGGGTGCCTGGGTGGCTCAATCAGTTAAGCATCTGCCTTCGGCTCAGGTCATGATCTCAGGGTCCTGGGATCGAGCCCCGCTTTGGGCTCCCTGCTCAGCCAGGAGCCTGCTTCTCCCTCTCCCCTGCCCCTGCTCATGCTCTCTCTTGCTATCTCTCTCTCTCTCAAATAAATAAATAAAATCTTAAGTAAGAAAAAAGAAAGGGAAATGTCCCTCAAGTCTTTCTCCTCTAATCGGTTCCCACAGACATTCTCAACATGCACATATTGCGGGGATAATTTTACCACCTTCTTAACTGATTTTCCTGTCTCATCTCTCATCTGTCCAGTCCATCAATAACATTACCACACAAGTCATCTATAAACAACCTAATAATAAACATCATATTTCATTTCTCCTTAAAAAGTTCTCTTTGCTTGCCCCTGCTTATAAAATAAAGGAAAAATTATTCAGTACAGAAAATGAGATTTGGTACCAACCTACCTTTCCAGCCTCATCCCCCATAACCTCCACTACCTACATATTCCCTTTTACTCCAGACATGTCTCAAACTAAGATAGTTCCCTGAACATACCATGTATCCCATTCTGTGCCTTTGATGTTCCCTCTGCCTAGTAAAATCCTGATGTCCTTCAAGATTCAGCTCAAATGTCATTTTCTTAGGAAAACTTCCTAAACCTTCAGAGACAGAATGAAGTTTCCATATTCTACAACACTCATCAACTTGTCTAGAGAGGCAATGTTAGCACAGTGGTTAAGAGAACAGACCACAAGTCTATTTACAAGGTTAAGAAACCTTGGGCACATTATTCACTGTTCCTAGGCCTCAGTTACCTGTAATATGGTATAATAATATAATAGCAGGACTGTTATGAGGAATAAGAATTAAAAAGTAGTTAGCAAAGACCTGGCAATAATGAGACTCAACACATGTTAGCTATTAGTTATTAAACTCTATAGGTCAGTCTCTGAGCTACCTGAAAGCAAAGACTATGCCCTGGTAATCTGTGTATTCCCATTACCTAACATCTGGCCCAAGAACACACTCAGCATCTGTTTCTCAAGTGAAAATGAAGTTGGGAGTAAGAATGACCATGGCAATGTTGGGGGGGGGGGCGGTAACTGCAGTTATTAAGTCAGAGAACCTTTACGGAACATCAAGAATATTTTATATTGAGATGAAATCAGGCTGTGTATTATCCTGTAGCTGTCAACTCTAAGCATTACTAGCCCAAATGATTATTATTCTAATGCTCTGGCTCATCAAGTCAATTTTTATTACAATTTTTACTTGGCTTCTTTCAAACTCTGGGTTATTACTTTCCAGGCCCTAGGCCTGTGCTAATTTGCATGAGTTTTAAACTAATCATCTGGCTTAAAAAGCAATTTTGCAATTTAAATCCATGGCACTTAATTCGCTCCCTACCTCAAGGCACTAAATTACCCTAAAACAGCTCATCATACCTACCAGTCCATACAAGACCAGAAAGCGTTATGGTTGTGTTTTAAAACTTACACTGATGATTCAGAGAATGTTATGCTCAAGAGTGGATCGCCTCGCCTTGTAGGTCTCCAAGTGCCCGTAACGGACTGTTATCTACCTTCTTAACGTGATCTCCATCACTTTGGCTTGAGAAGCCACCTCTCCTTAAACAGAAGAACGTACACGTGTGTGTGTGTGTGTGTGTGTGTGTACACACCTCTCCTTAAAGAGAACGTACGTGTGTGTGTGTATATGTGTGTGTTTCGGTGGCTACGCGGATACGCCTCGGGATCTCCTCCTGACTGGCAGGTGGCCTATTATGAGTCCTGACATCAGGGTCACCCCCGCATGCAGAGCAGTAACTGCCTCCCCGCGCGGCGCACTCCGCCGCAGACGCCCAGGAGCGGTGCACCCATCACATGGGCTGCAGTCTCGGCAATCAGCCCTCAAGGGAGGACTTGGACAAGCACCGCACAAAGGACGGCAGTCGAAAGGAGAATGGGCTGAAGAGCTGGGGGCGAGGTGGGTAGGATCCTTCAAGGGCTTGGCACTCCCTGTGTTTTGAGGGGCAGGACCTTGCACCAACCTCCACGAAGGCATCAGTCAGGTCACTAGCTCGGTCCATCACTGGCAAATGGCGCCCGGCCACGATTTTCACCTTCAGCTTCCCAGGCATCTTCTCGGCTTCGGCCTCTCCTTGGGCTCCTGCAGAAACAAACAAGCGAGTCTGCGCCGAGCTCTTAGCCCGGCGGGGGAGGGGCGGGAGCGCGCGGGGAGCTGCGCGCGCCGCAGGGAGCGCGCGGGATAACTGACAGCGGAGGGCGCGCGAGGGCGCGTCATGCCGCCGATCGTCACTCACTCTCGGATGAATGAGGGGGCCGTCCCGCGCGGGCGCTGAGGCCTCATTCCGGAGAGGCAGTCGGAGGAGTGGCCCGGGTGGATTCTTCTACCCCGGTCCCACAGTGCTGGCAAGAGAAGCAAAAGCCAGTCAACATCCCGTGGAGGCTCTGCCACCCCTACTTGTGTTTTCCTCCCCCCAAAATGGCGGCTCTCGGGGCGTGGAGGAAACATCGATCATTCGGCGCTCGGCCCACTTCGCAGGGGAGAAATTAAATTCACGGAAAGCAGATGGAGGGGGCGGGACGGACTTCGAGGAAGCCGGAGGGCAGGGAAATGGGTCGAGCCCTGCATCATCCACCGAGCCAGGGCCGTAGGTTGCTGCCCCGCTCTTTGAGAGCTGACTCTGTCCTTCGGGGGCGAATCACTCGTAGGGCTCGGTTCGGTGACTTCCCGGGTCGCCCCCTTCACAGCTACAAACGCTGCATTTTCGAGGGGTGTGACAGAAAGAGCAGCGGCGGAGACTGCTAGAGGAGGGATTTCAGTCGGCCTTTAACCACCACTTAGTGGTTTGTAAAATCAGTTTAGCTGGTTTCTACCTGGAAGGGATGCAGTTTTTGTTTTATATGAAGGAGAGTAGGAAATTTCAGGGACATCTCGGGTAGTCAGGTAAGTATTCTATAGCAACATTTTTTATTCAGTCATATACACGTGTACTGGGTTATAGATGTTACTGTAGGTCTTGGGGAAAAACAAAACTTTGAAATCCAAAACCACTGGTTAAAGGAGTTTCCCCTGCACGCTTGGATTGGCTCAGTGTGTTTATTAAGCATCAACAACCCTAAAACCTACTTTGCTGGCAGGAGTTCATGACCTCCTACCCTATGAAATTTCTAGTCAACTGCAAGAAACAAAGATGAGCTTAATGAAACACCTTGAACAACCGACCCAATTATATATGTGAATATACATGCAAAAACGAGGCAAAATCTATAGGCTCAAACCATCAGAAAAAATTAGGGAAATTGAGGCAAACGCACAGGAGGATACCAAATACCAACAGTACATGTCATATCAAATAACAAAATCACCATTAACAATTCTGGTAGAGGGACGCCTGGGTGGCTCAGTTGGTTAAGTGACTGCCTTCGGATCAGGTTATGATCCTGGAGTCCTGGAGTCCCGGTATGGGCTCCCTGCTCAGCTGGAGTCTGCTTCTCCCTCTGACCCTTCCCCCTCTCAGGTGCTCTCTCTCTCTCATTCTGTCTCTCTCAAATAAATAAAATCTTAAAAAAAAAAAAAATTCTGGTAGAAAGATTTTACCACTGGATTCTTTAGGAATGGAAAATTCCCAATGAAGATTTTTTTTTTTTAACTGATTCACCTTTTTTCTTTTTTTAAGATTTATTTGTTTGAGAAAGAGAGCATGGGGGTGGGCAGAGGGAGAGAGAGAGAGAGAGAGAACCTAGAGCAGATTCTGCACTGAGCCAGAAGCCCTTTGCAGGGCTGGGTCTCAGGACCCTGAGATCATGAGGACCTGAAACCAAGAGTCAGATCCTTAACCCGCTGAGCCATCCAGGCCCCCAAACAGATACACCTTTTTAACTTTAAGAATACTGAGGGATCAGTGGATGGAGCAAGTGACTTGATCTTGAGGTTGTGAGTTCAAGCCCCACAATGGGTGTGGAGATTACTTAAAATTAAATATTAAAAAATAAAACAAAATACTGGGGCACCTGGGTGGCTCAGTCGTTAAGCGTCTGCCTTCAGCTCAGGTCATGATCCCAGGGTCCTGGGATGGAGCCCCACATCTGGCTCCCTGCTCCACCGAAAGCCTGCTTCTCTACCACTCCCCCTGCTTGTGTTCCCTCTCTCGCTGTGTCTCTCTCTGTCAAATAAATAAAATATTAAAAAAAAATACTGAATAGGTATTTAAAGAATTCTCTTTAAAAGGACAAAAGTTCCTTCTATAGAGGGAATATCGTTCATGTAAGTGAGAAGTTGAAATCTTCCAAAGAGAAAAGAAAAAGGCTTCCTCAAAATAAAAATCTAACAGATAAATCACTGACTTTTCAGACTAGAGAAAACTTCATCCACTCAAACAATAACAAAAGGCTAGACGGCTACAGCTCACACGCAGATTTCCTTAGATCCTACTGCAGCTTTTTGTGGAATCTACCTCTACTCTTAAAATGCCCTTACCATTGTGAGCAACACTATACGATCAGTTAATTTTGGTGTGTTCTGTTTTGGTGGTAGAGTTGAAATAGCTTTTTTTCTTTTTTTTAAGATTTTATTTATTTGAGAGAGAGAACACAGAGGTAGAGAGCACAGAGGGAGAGGGAGAAGCAAACTCCCTGGTGAGCAGGGAGACCAATGCGGGGCTTGATCCCAGGACCCTGAGATCATAACCTGAGCCAAAGACAGACGCTTAACCAACTGAGCCACCCAGCACCCCTGAAATAGCTTTTTTACTGAAATCAAAGTATTACCAATTCATTAAAAAAAAAAAAAAATTCTGAGTATCAACAATAGCCAAACTATGGAAAGAGCTCAAATGTCCATTGACTGATGAATGGATAAGAAGACATGGTGTATATATATAATGGAATATTAGTCATCAAAAAGAATGAAATCTTGCAATGATGTGGATGGAGCTAGAGTGTATTATACTAAGCGAAATAAATCAAAGAAAGACAAACACCATATGATTTCACTCATATGTGGAATTTAAGAAACAAAACAGATGAACAGATGGGGGGGAAGAAATTCTTAGAGATTCTTAAAGACAGAACAAACTGAGGATTGATGGAGGAAGGTGGGTAGGGGGATGGGTTAGATGGGTGATGGGCATGAAGGAGGGCTCTTGTTATGATGAGCACTGGGTGTTGTATGTAAGTGATGAATCACTGAATTCTACTGAAACCAATAATGCACTGTATGTTAACTAACTAGAATTTAAATAAGAATTTGAAAAGAAAAAAAAAAGTACTGAAACATAAAAAGAAAAAAATTAGAAAACTGAAGTTTTGCAACAATCTTAATGGAAAACAATGCTTTGTATTACAAGATGTTGTAATGTAAAAATATATTTGCAAATTGCACAATTAGAGGTTAGCAATCTCAGCCTCCTAATTAGTATCCTGTAAGGTACTTGTACGTACCTGTTGCCTTAGGCTTCATTAACAGGAGATTATAATTAAGATGCTTCCTGAAGACTTTTTTTTAGTAGAATTAAGCCTGACTTTGGTTTGTTTTCTAATAATTGTACTAGTTTGTTTTAATTAATGCTGGGAACAGTGTTAACTTTCCTGACAAATCTATCATGATCTGGTTCCTAATTAGCTTCTGTAGCTTCATACTTCACCACTCTTTTTGCATCTTAGATCCCATAATAATACCATGTATTGAGTATTTGCTGTGTACCAGCTACTGAATTCAGTGCTTCGCAGCTTTTAAAGCTCCCTAAAATCCTATACAATAGGAATTACCAGCCTTCATTCTAGAGGTGATAAATTTGAAGCTTTGCAATGTTTACTCGATGATGACCCAAAGTCACGGAGCTAGTAATGTTGGAGGCAGGATTTATATCTAGGCAATTTGATTCCAAGAACTCCTCTTCAAAGGCTTTGTGTAGTTTCCTATAAACTATGTTTTTTTCTTTTTCTCATAGTATTCCTAGCAAACACTTAAGAATTCATAACTCAATTTTAATGTCTTCCCTTATCTCCTTCCTGATAAACATACTCTTCACTTCCACTGCTATGCTACCACTAAATTTAATGCATCTATTATTGCACGTCTATATACATAATTATTTATCTTTCTCTCTCCCCTATTAAACTTTGAGCACCTTGAAGGGAAGGACTATTTCTTGTCCATCTCTCAATTCTCAGTTCCCTCCCTGTGCCTTTCATGTAATCCACAAATGCTTATGCAATTAAATGTTAATAACACATATACATTTACTGCTTTGCTCTCTCTTTTCTGGCTTCCTAAAATGTTCCTTTGAATCCCTCTCCACCCCTCAAGGTTAAACTTCTCAAGGTTTATCTATATTTGGTGCCCTCTCCTCACTTCACAAACACTCCTAAAACTATTTCTGACCTTGGGGCACCTGGGTAGCTCAGTCGGTTGAGCGACCAACTCTTGATTTTGGCTCAGGTCATTTTGGCTCAGCGTGGAGTCCGCTTGAGATTGTCTCTCTCTCTTTCCCTCTGCCCTCCCCCTGCTCACATGCACACACGCTCTCTCTCTAAATTAAAAACAAAAACAAAACTATTTCTGACTTTAGCTACAGCCTCTCTACCAAAACAACTTTCTCTACAACCTTCTCCAAGGCCATCAATAACCTTTGATTGCTAAATCCAGTGGACAGTTTTCATTTTACAGGATTCCCAGTAGCATTTGACACTGTTAATCATGTTCCCCTTGAAATGGTTTTCCACTTCATACTCAGATACCATGCTTCTCTTACCTGTTGCATCATATATATATTTGCCTTCTCAGCTTCCTCACTGTCCTTAACAAATATGGATTTTCCTCAGGGTTTCAGTTCTTGACCCTCTTCTCTTCTAACTATACTCTCTCCTTAGGTGATTTCATTCATGCATGTAATTTCAATTTCTATCTATTTAGCTGAGGATTCTGACGTTTTTATCTTTAGCCCACAACTTTCTTCTGGTATCTGGACCCATGTATTCAAAATGCCAGGTTCCTATTTCCATTTGGAGTATCGGAGTGACCTTAAAGTCAACGTCCAAAACTGAACTTATTTTCTTTATCTCTCCCAGAATGACAACAACAGCAATTACCACAACAACAACAAAATAAAAAGCCTGATCCTCCTCTACTACATTACTGGTCTCAAATTACAGAACACCAGCTACCTAGTCAATTGCTGGAGCCAGAAACTCACTGACTTGAGGGTGGATACAAATGGCAACTTGAACTCTCAGGTACTTTTACTTTGATTTACTTCTAAAGCAGCAAATCAGCTGAGTAAAGGGTAAAAATGAGTTAAATAGCTAGGTCAGCTCCTCTTCCCGTTGGTTCCCTTGTATCTCATAAAGGTATGTCTCATGTATAGTAGACACAATGTCCTCATTAAGTAAAACGTTCTCTAGATTGGAAGAATCTTGAAGTAGAACACACTGCTTTGTATCAGTACTCATCAATGCATTCAGTGAGCCATGTCACCTAGGTGTAATGGAAAGGTTACAGGTCTTGACTTTCTTACTGGGCCAGCACCCAGAACAAGCTCTTCTTATCTGTGCCTGTACTGCAAAGCCTAGAGGTTTCCCGCTTATATCTACTTAAGGCCTTTGTGGAAAACTCTAGCCACAATTGACAATTATCTTTGACTCTTCATCTTCCTTACCCTTGACACCCAGTTAATCACAGTCTTATTGTTTATAACTCCTAAAGATTTCTCAAATCCCTCTACTTTCCACTATTACTTCTCACCTGGAAAACTGCAATCCCCACTTGCACTCTTGCTTTCATCTAATCCATTCACTATAAAGTAGTGCAAGTGATCTTTTTAAATAACAAATATTCGTATCACTTTGTTTTAGGGAAACTGCTTGCCAAAGATCCCCTATTCTTGTCAGACCCTTTTCTATATAAGAAAGTAAAAATGTTCAGAAATTCAAGAGCAGGACATCAGAAGTGGGTTTTTAATTTATTTTTGCCTTCTTAGGTTTTTTAAAGTCAAACTATGGCTTCTCCCCATTGTATTAATCTATCACCTAGCACTAGATCATTCCCTTTCAACTGAATTATTGTTCAAATGAATTGTTCCATTTCAGTATCTACAAACTGAAATAGGTCCCAATTCACCTCAGTTCATAGGATCCAAGTTACATGCCTGACGCTTAAAAGTTAACACTGTATTTCCTCTTATACGTATCATTTTTCCTTTGCCAATTAGGTGGCACTAATAGTTTTTATGATCCTATAAGCCATTATCTTCACAGAGACACTAACACATTAATTGGATTAATTACATTGATATATAATTTCCTAACCCCTTTGTTAACTTCAAATCTTCTCCTATTGTTAGAGGAGAGTCCAGTAATATATTCAATGTACCTTGGAAAGCAAACCTAGAGCTATAAATTTACTAAATTGTCATGAGCAAGATTCAGCTCCCAGTGTGGACAAGCGTTATTCAACAGAAGAATGCTGACAAGTGGAGAGGTTACTAATTACTACAATTGATGGCAAGAACAAAAGTGAGCTGAGTTGACGGCTAGTACCCTGTACAGCTTACTGTGATAGGAACCCTATTCAGTCTGTTCTAGATAGCTGGGTAAGGGACTTTTAAACCAGCTATAAGTTGTGTTGCTTCCCACTGGACGGAATAGTTTCACACATTACTGGTGCTATACTTGCAGACAGCTGCTGCAATTCAAATGAAGTGAAACTGAAATTTTAGCAATACTGTGGAAACCATATTGGAATAAGATAAGTCAGTTACATATCTTTTAATACTAAAGATGTTGGGGCTTAAAAAAGTAAATAAAGATGTTGGGACTTGAATAAATATTCCAAATTTAAATCCGGCTGCATACCCTGGGACCGTACCCACTGCTACTCCCCCTTGTGTCTTGACCACCAGGTAGATAATCTGTGTCATGCTTCCCACTTGAATAAAGAAAATGACCCACCATCTCCCCTAGCTAAGGGAGGTTTGTTCAAACATCCCCTGATTCATCCTACTCTTCAGTGCCTGTTTACTGCTATTTAGTTAAAAACCAAAATTTAAAATCTAGACTATAAGACTCTGCTAGATCATGTAACCTGGCCCCTACCAATGATACTAGCTTTATTTTTCATGACTCTTCCACTGGCCTATGCCATCTGCATTACTCTCCTTTTGACTACACGGCTCATACTTCCCCCACCCCGCTGGGTGTTTTGAGGCATTTCCTCCCCTGCTAACCACTTGGCAACTGGGGGATGGGGAGGACAACTTAGGTGTAAAAAAGATCCTGGCACTGGCGAATGGTGGTAATTTGCCTCCGGTTAGTGAACACTCCCCCTCTTTCCTTCCTGTAACACAGTTTTTGCAAACAACAAAGTATTTTTAAAATTCTATTTCTGTGATCATATTTTCCACAACAGTGTAAAAGTCCTGAGGCATAAATGAGCATCACTGTGCCTTGGAAAAAAAGTAAGCAAGGTGAAGAATGATAGCTGAGTGCTGAATTGTTGTTGTTGCTGGGTAATTAAATTGACCCTTTATTTGATACTATCTTTCCCATCTCTGGAATAAACCATACATATTCTCACTTGTTGCTCCTATCCCTCTAGAATGGGCCTTCTCTCCCCCCCTACTCAAATCTTACTGCTTCTTTCAACATCAATTAATATTTACTGACAACACTTTGTATAAAGCATAAAATGTAGACTTTGATCTCCAGAAGGTTACAATTTAGGTGTGTAGATAAAACATGTATACATAATAAATGTAACTATAATAAATGACTATATAGTCGTGGGTATTAACTGAATGATTTGGACAATAAAATATTAAAGGAGTTTGTAAAAATAATTTGGGAATAATTAGGGAAGAAGCCTCACATAGAAGGTAGAATTTGAATGGGACATTTCTAGATACATGGGGATTCATTTAGAAAAAAAAATCAACAGCAAAAATATTAAAAAATGTTTATGGCATAGTCTAGAAACTATGAGTAAGCTAGTTTGGCTAGAGTTGGGATTTTTTTTGGAGAAAAATGATAATTTGAAAGCTAGGCTATGCCTCGAAATATACATAGCAATCAGAATTGGGAAGGGGGTGATTCAATAGATAAAGCTGATGATCAAGAACATTCTTGTGTAGGCAAAGGAAGCCATTGAAGAATTTTTTTGGTGGAAAGAAGCGTAATTGGAACAATATTTTGGTACAATGACAGTTACATGAGGATTCAAGATAAATTGAACTGCTGAAGACCGAAAGCAAAAAAATCATTGCTGTACTTTCTTTTTTTTTTAAAGATTTTATTTATTTTTCAACAGAGGGAGAGAGACAGCGAGAGAGGGAACACAAGCAGGGGGAGTGGGAGAGGGAGAAGCAGGCTCCCCACTGAGCAGGGAGCCCGATGTGGGACTCGATCCCAGGACCCTGGGATCATGACCTGAGCCGAAGGCAGACGCTTAACGACTGAGCCACCCAGGCGCCCGCTGTACTTTCATTATTAAATTGGCATGAACATGGTGACAGTGGTAATAGAAAAGATAATTGAGAAGGATATCATTAAGGAAAAATTGATAAGAATTAGACACTATATATCAGGGAGAGAAAGGCAGGAAGAAAAAAAGTGCATGTTTCAAAACAGAGTAAAAGAAGTGGTGGCATCATTATTAGAAAAAATGAAGTCTGAAAGTCAAGACTGAAAGTCAAGAAAAAAGTTTTGTTCATGTTGAGTTCCATAAAGTCTTCCTCAATTATTCTAATCTGTTTTGACCACCCTAAAACCTGGTGACTTCACAAGAATTCATTATGCTCACTGTTCTGTGGGTTGGTTGGATAGTTCTGAGAGGGGAAACTAAAGGGACTTCCTTTTTAGAAAGGCTCCATCTCTGCTTTTTCTGCCAGGCCCCATTTCCTCATGTTCTATATTTCACCTTGCACCTGAATAAGTCAAAGAAGCTCTGTTCCCATTCCAACGGGGAAGCAAGAAAGTTAATCATTCTTTGAATTTCATCATAGGCCCCCAAATACCTGATGACATCCAAGAACTGGATCCTAAATGTGTTCCAGGACATTAGCTTTGAACAAACCTCCGCTGACGCTGATATCAATACCCCCTACCTTCAGTGATTTTTGAAATAACACCTATTGTTCACCTGTCACTCACCTTTGATCAGACCCTGCCCTGGGTTCCTGAAGAAACACGTACCCTGGACCTCTTTCCAGTATAAACCCCTAACCCCAAGCAATGAAGAGACTCACTCTCCTTCCATTTCCAAGTCTCCCAGACACTCCATCTGCTATACTCAATCACTTACACTACTCAGTAAACTCTGCTTTCACTTCCTCCTGGCTTGAATTTGATTTCTATCCTGTGTGAAGCCAAGGAAGGACTCTCTTGGCTTGTCCTGTGGGACCCCCCTCTGGGTCCTCAGACCTGGCCTGCCTATGTCAGTTCTGTAGGTTTTGCTGGACCCACTCATGTAATTGCATATAGGTTGACTACACTGGAATGTGGGCCTTACAAATCTGTCATTTTGGCGCTGGCTGTCAGGGCTCTTCTGCAGAGCAGGATAGAGTCTATGGCAGGATGGATTGGCTCTAGCGTGGTGGCTTCAAGCAGCATTCCAATGGGGCAAAAGCTATCTGCTGGTGAAATGTATTGCCTTCACTGTTTCTAAAGTTTGAAAAGTACATCTGTGGGCAGGACCCATTGTCATAACCTAGTCACCTCTTCCCTTGCAAAGTGACCTTGATGCCTAAAATGACATCAAACTAAAATGTTTTGTTTTTTATGTTTAGGGCCTTGAAAGGTGGGCTTCCTTTAATTGAGGTGTTGCATAAATACAAAAATTATCGTAACATAGAGTAAGATACAAAGACAAAAACATCCTTTATACTTTTTTCCTTTTACTTTGTCTTAGTTTTTAAAAGTTATGTATTTCAAATCAAATAATCCTAGCTTTGGGGCACCTTGAACTTATAATGACAGTATATCAAATCCATCTCTTTCCAGATAAAAGACAGATTGTCTAATGTTCCAAGAGTCCTTGTCATCCACAACTTTCCCCATTTTCTGTTTTTCTGACTCAGAAATAGAAATGATGGTTTGCGATGTTCCCTGATGATTAGTAATTTTGTGAAAAATAAGCAGGGATTAGCAGAATGAGGATACCTTAGTCAATTTCCTCAATTATTACAGGCTTGGAGTAGCAACACATGAAGATTTAATAACTAGGATGTAAGGAAAAAACAGCTGATGGATGGCATTGGAAAGTTGCCTGGAAATTTTTTGCTTGGGGTCAAAAGAATAAATAAATTAATGAAGTTGATCATAGGATATATTATTTTGATGTTTCATTATGTAACAAGCTAAAATATAAATATAATAGTTATTTTAAAATACTTAAAAAATATATTTTTTTAAGTAATCTCTACACCCAACATGGGGCTGAAGCTTAAAACCCTGAGATTAAGAGCTGCATGCTCCAACTGAGCCAGCCTTGCATCCCTTAAAATATTTTTTTATAGTCAACAACATAATTGACTAAATCAAAGGCTCATTTCAGCTCTCTTCTTACCTTGCCAGGTGTAACCTATCCACAGAGAAAACACTGATGGGCCTTCCTTGTCACATGGTGATGGTAACTGGAATTACAGAAATGGGGTCTAGGAGAAAATAAGTAAGTACCTTGCTCCTTGGGGGCTTTTATTTTTATTTATTTAGTTAGTTAGTTATCAACTAACATCTTGTTTCTTTTTTTAGAATTTATTTTTTTAAAGATTTTATTTTTTATTTATTTGAGAAAGAAAGCGTAAGTCGGGAGGGGTGGGGGTGGGCAGAGAGAGAAGCAGACTCCCTGCTGAGCAGGGAGCCTGATGCAGGGCTCAATCCCAGGACTCTGAGATCACAACCTAAACCTAGAGCAGACACTCAACCGACTGAGCCACCCAGGTGCCCCCTTTTTTTTTAATTTAAATTCAATTAGCCAACATATAGTACATGACTAGTTTTAGATGTAGAGTTCAATAATTCATCAGTTACATATAACAGGGCTTTTTTTTTTTAATCATTCTCTATTAAGTGGTTACAAAACACACAGTTGTTGCTTAAGACATCTGGTACTCTGAATAACAGAAAACTTAGCAAAAGCTTTGGATTTCTAATCTTCTAGACAATGCACAAACTTCAAAATATGAATGGCCAATTTACCCACTCTGTAAAATCTAGAAACTGCTACTTCAGCTGAAGAAGAGCCTTTGCTCTTCTGGAGTTTTAGCTCATCATTCATTGAGCTCTTACCAGCTCTTACCTGGACATTATCTAGGTGGGCCTGACCTAACTGTATGAACTCTTTAAAAAGTAGGGAGTTTTCTCTCTGGCTGGTTGCAGGAGGTGAAGTTTGAGGACTGTGCTCTGGCTGGCCTGGAAGAAAGCAAACATACCATGTTGTGAAGTAACAATGGTGGCCACAGGGGAAAAGACCTAACAGTAGCCTTTAGTTGCTCAGAGCAGATCCTGACTGACAGCCAGCAAGTAAATGGAACTTCAATCCTACAACCACAAGGAACTGAATTCTGCGAACTACACCAATGAGCTTAGAAGTGAATTTTTCCCCAGAGCCTCCAGACAAAAACTCAGTTCAGCTGACTCTTTGGTTTCAGCCTTGTAGTACCCTGAGCAGAGAACGCAGCCCCCATGCCAGAGTTCTGAACAGGTGGTAAGGTAGAGGATGGGAGAGAAACTCAGGTGACTCTGTAATGACCCCTCCAAATTCTCTAACGACCTCTGCCTTTGAGAATCAGCATACTAAAATTACATTGTGAAACTGGGGTGTAACAAAGATTTACAACAAAAGGAAGATAAGAATAAATAAAATGTCATGTGGCCCTGACTCATGATGAGTCACATGCTATGATAGTAGCAAGCCCAGTACAGCCACATTTAATTCACTATTGTCATGAATAAAAACTTCTGGTAGCGGGCACATATGTCATGTCTAGGCATATGTCTCACTGTATAAAAAACTTAGAAGCCCCTGCTAAACCTCAAAATTTCTTAATTATTTCACTCTCTGTGGCTTTGTTACTTTGTTTCTCTAAGGAAAGCAGATTTCTCATTGTTGTTGAGGTAACCATTTCTTCCTTTTATGTTCATGGGGCATTCAGGAAAGTCCAATCTGTGCCTTTTTTATTTTCACTTTTCTTGCTAGGAAGACAAATTCAGTTGCATTTTAAACTAAATAGCCACTACCTATGATTTTAATATAAATACATAACCTTAGCCCTCTTTGATTGAGAAGTCATATTCATTCATTCAATCATCCAACAAATATCTTTTGAGCCGCAGGTGTGTATCTTTAAGTTAGGCTCTGGGGATAGGGAGGAACAATATAACATGATCCCTGTTGGAGGAACATATAGCCTAGAGGTAGAGATGGGCTCCTAACAAGGAAATGCAATGCAGCAAGGCCAATGCTATGGGAGAGGCAAGGACAAGCAGTTGAGCAAACATTGAGGAGGAGTGGCTAATCCAATTGGCGGGGGCGGTTATCAGAAAAGGCTTCCCTGAGAAGTGTTTCCTATTGCTGCTGTAACAAACTACCACAAACTTAGTGGCTTACAACAACATATATTTGTACAGCATGGTGACTATACTTAATGAAAGTTGTTAAGAGAGTAGATCTTAAAAGTTCTCATCACAAGAAAAAAAAATGTAACTGTGTGGTGATGGATGTTAATTAAACTTATCATGGTGATAATTTCACAATATGTACAAATATCAAATAATTATGTTTTATACCTGAAACTAATATAATGTTATATGCCAATTATATATCAATTTTAAAAAACAGCACAAATTTATTTTCTTGCAGTTCTTGTCACTGGACATTGGAAGTCCAAAATCAAGGTGTTCCAGGGCTGTATTCGTTCTGGATGCTCTAGAGAAGAATCTATTCCTTACCCTTTCCTACTTCTGTAGACCACATACATTCCTTGGCTCATAGGCCCCCTTTCAGCAATGGCATCACTTTGACCTCGACTTCCATATCTCATCTTCTCTCTCATTCTGATCCTCCTGCCTCCCTCTTTGTGAGGGCCTTTGTGATTACATTGGACCCACTCAAATAATCCAGGATAATCACCCCATTTCAAAATTCTTAAATTCTTAACCTAATCATATCTGTAAATTCTCTTTTACCATGTAAGGTAAGAGGTTCTCGGGATTAGGATGTGGATGTCTCTGTGGGACAAGGGGGCATTATTTAGCCTGCCACAGGAAGCAATTAGAGAAGGAGACTGAAGAGTCTTCCAGACAGTGGAAACATGGGGAAAAGCATAAAAGAAATCTAGATGCGGGGAATTTCAGAACTTTATACTAAAGTGTCCTTGGCTATAAAATAATATATAAATAAAATAATAGTGTTTACCCCACCTCATCATATAGGATGAGATAATACATGTAAAGCTCTAAAACCAGTGTGTTCATTCTGTGCTCTTGCATAATGTTAGTCATGGTGATGATGAGTAAAGGAGGAGGAAATCTACAAAAGAGGCTAAAATAGTAAGCAGGGACCAGCAGTTTTGTTGAATTAACCTGAGAGGGATTCACTCAAGAACTTTAAGCAGAGGGATGCCTGGGTGGCTCAGTCGATTAAGCATCTGCCTTCAGCTCAGGTCATGATCTCAGGGTCCCGGGATCAAGCCCCGCATCAGGCTCCCCGCTTGGCGGGGAGTCTGCCTCTCCCTCTGCCCACTGCTCCCCCTGCTTGTGCTCTCTCTCTAATAAATAAATAAAATCTTTTTTTAAAAAAAAATAAATAATTTTAAGCAGAAATGTGGCATGACTACATATGTATTTTAGTTGACTGTCCTTGCTGATTGGAAAACAGATTGCAAGAGACAAGATAGAGGTAGTAAGTAGGGCTGGAGCAAGGGTCAAGTGAGTGAAGAAGCACTTGCTTTGTATCAAGGTGAACCAGCCGTCTTTACAGCCACTGTTACTTCTCTGCTTCAGGCTGTCATCATCTCAAGATAAAATGTCATTTATCTTGTTTACTGAGTCTTTTGGTGCCTCCTTCAATTATGCATACAATACAATTAATGCAAAAAAAAAAAAATCCATGATGAACAATTTATGGAAATCGCAAATAAAGTCAGGGTTGTTAGGGAGATTATTGAGATTATTAGATGAGAGATGATGACAGCCTGAAGCAGAGAAGTAACAGTGGCTGTAAAGACAGCTGGATGGATTAAGGATAGCTGTGAAAGGAATTGTGGCAGGGAGGGTTGGTCTGTGTCTGAGAGAATATACTCAAGGGGAAGCAAAAGTTTAGATAGGGGAAAGGGTAGAATGTGTCAAGGAGGAAATTAAAATCTATTTTGGACATATTTAGCTTAAGAAGACTCTAATACATTCAACTTGGAGATTCCAGTAGACAATTGAAAAATATGAGTTTTTTCAAAGCAAAAATTATTCACCAAGCTTTTCTGCTCCCTCACCTGTTAGCCTCTAAGGTTCTTCACTATTGTCTTCCTGCCAGACCAGTTCTATGGGAGGAAAGAAAAGGATCTCGAAGGACCTAACTCCTTGGAGTACAGGAGCAAAAGATTGGGAGCTAATTTTTAGAAGGGAGATGACCAAGGAGTGTCAGGCATGTGTTAGAGCAACTGATGGATCTTCACTTTGTCCCTGAACCATTTTCAGATCATTACATTTGCACTCTCTCTGTTCCTTTATGATTCATGACATCAATCTCTAACCTTTGTTGGTACTGTCACTTATTGACAACTTGGTCATTACCTCTTTCTCATCAAAGACTTTGACCCCTGGGTGAACCAGCCGTATCCTATTATTAACCTGGAGCTCTTTCACTCTAAAATCTTACATGCAAACATACCACTCTAGAACTTTGATCTTCCTTCCAATTCTTCCCTTAGTCACTTCTGTTAACCATCGGTTCCTTGAGCTCATCAAGACTTAGTTGCCCTTGACCCTCTGACATGGGTGTCTATCAGCTGCTTTCTACTTTAACTTCTATTTCTATCCTGTTTATATTGCAGTGGTGCATCACTTCAGACATTTTGTATCAATATCCTCAATTCCCATACTTTATTTCCTTTTGTCATATCACCAGATAGACTAACTCTGCAAGGACCATCATATAAATAGATGCATATTGGGGTGCCTGGCTGGCTCAGTCAGTAGAGCATGTAACTCTTAATCTCGGGGTCATGAGTTTAAGCCCCATGTTGGGTTTGGAACCTACTTAAAATAAAAACAAAAATAAAATAAATAGATGCATGTTATACATTACACAAGAGCACCCTACAAAGGGAACAAGTGGAAACCAACCCAAGCTGTATTCAAAGACCTGGGGTAGTTCTTCCCTGATGGTGCAACTTTTTCTAATCTGCCAGTCTAGGGACACCTGGGTAGCTCAGTAGGTTGAGCGACTGCCTTTGGCTCAAGTCATGATCCCAGAGTTCTGAGATCAAGTCCTGCATGGGGCTCCTTGCTCAGCAGAAAGCCTGCTTCTCCCTCTGCCTGCCACTCCCTCTACTTGTGCTAGCTTGCTCTCTCTGACAAATAAATAAATAAAATCTTAAAAAAAAAATAATCTGCCGCAGTCTAGTGCAAAGGTTCACAAATTGTGGGCACTGCAGATCAAATCTACCCACTGTCTATTTTGTATGGCTCACAAGCTAATAATTATTTTTACATTTTTAACTGGTTAAAAATTTCAAAATAAGGATATTTTATGACACATGAAAGTTGTATTAAATTCAAATTCTAGTGTCCATAAATAGTTTTATTTGAATATATAGTCATGCTCATTCATTTACATATTGTCTATGGCTGATTTCACACTACAGAGGCTGAGTTGAATAGCTGTGATAGAGACCATCTGGCCCACAAATCCTAAAATATGTACTATCTGTCTCTTTACAGAAAAATACTTACCTACCCCTGTCCAGCAGGTCTGTTGCCTATAAATCTGTACTAACACTTGGACTGTTAAATATTTGCTAGAGAAAAACCAACAATTATACAGATTGGTGCATTGAATGATATATTCATGATCCTAAATCCCACCTGGAAACTCAACATTACCTGGATTCCCTTCTAATTTCCCTAGTCAGCTCTCTTTTCTCCAGCCTTTCACTTTGTTCATCCTCTAAGCCTCCAAACATTTCACCCCCTCATCTCAACAGATGCGTCACCTCCTACTTCTAAGTGAAAATAGAAGCCATCAGATTGGCATTCCCTCAGTTTCCTGCTTCTGCACCTACAAATGTGTCTGCAGTTGCCCTCATCCTTTATTTACTACCTCTTGTTTCAATAGAAGTGGGACTTTTCACTCATTAAAACAAAGTCTTCAACCAGTGCTCTGGATACCATCACCTTCCTCTTCTCCAGTGTCCTACAAAAAATGATTAGTCCTTCTCTCCCTTGAAGCTTAACACTTCCCTGTCTGTTGGTTTCTTCATTAGCATTTTGACAAGGTTATTCTCAATGGACATAGTTAACCTCACACCATCTTCCTTGAAAGAATTTCTTGACTTGGCTTCCAGGAATTCACATTTCCAGTTTTCCTACGTTGTCATGAGCTGTCTCACTTGCTGGTTCCTTCTCATGTCGCCAACTTTTAAACTTTAAACCCGCAACTTTTAAACTACTACTACTACTCAAACTTTTTAGTCCCAGGACCCCTTTACACTACCTTAAAAATTACTGAGAACATCAAAAAGCTTTTGGTTATGTGGCTTGTATCTATTAATATTTACTCCACTGGAAATATATATAATATATATAATAATTATCTATTGATTCAGTTAAAAATAATAATTATAAATCAGTTACATGCTAATATAAATACCATTTTTGTGAAAAAGAAAACTGTCTTTTCCAAAACTGTGATAAGACTAACATTGTTTTACATTTTTAAAAATCTCTTTAATGTCCATCTTGGAGGTCTAGGGATCCACAGACTATAGCCTACAGGCCAAATTCAGCCCACTGCCTATTTTACTGGATTTACTGGAACACAGGCATACTCATTCACTTCTGTATGTTTATGGCAGCTTTCTCACTACAATGGAAGAGTTGCATTTTTGTGACAAAGATCATATAGCCTGCAAATCCTAAAATATGGACGTTTTTAGTATACGGACTTTTATGGAAAAAAATTTGCCCACTCCTAGTCCAATTTAACAGCTAATCTATTGTAACAGGTTGTTTTGGTTGAAGCATATGAAGAACATCTGACCTTACACAGATATGTATTTGGAAAAGGAAGGAGTATTTCTTTTTTAATATTTATCTGAGAGAGAAAGAGAGAGCCTGAGGGGGTGAGGGATGGAGGCTGAGGGAGAGAATCTCAAGCATACTCCCCACTGAGCATGAAGCCCCTATATAGGGCTCCATCTCAGGACCCTGAGATCATGACCTGAGCCAAAACCAAGAGTTGGAGGCTTAACCGACTGAGCCACCCAGGTGCCCCAAGAGCATGCTACTCTTGATCTCAGGGTCATGAGTTTGAGCCCCACATTGGGTGTAGAGATTACTTAAAAAAATAAAATCTTAAAAAAAAAGAAAATATTGTTTCCTTGAATTATGCAGATCTTCCAAATGTCTGCACATCTCATTATATGATATCAAAAAAAATTAGATTTGCTATTATCACCATCCATCTCATCAAACAAGTATTAGGAATCTATCAAGCTCACAGGGGCAGCTATAAGTCTTCCAAAATTCTAAGTTTTGCTTGAAAGTTCAAATTTTATCACTGGTAACGAATGCCATCAGTTGTTTTCCTTGAAGTAGCAAGGTTACTTGGTTCATTTTCAAGAAAATGTCTGTTAAAAACCCAAGTCTGAAAAAGCATATTTTTTTCTGTTATAGTCATTTTTTTTCCAAGTAAAAATTGTGTTCCATGAAAAATATCAGTTAGTTCAACTTGCAATTCAAACAGTGGCACAAGTGTCTTTCTTTAAGACAAGTCTAGTTCTTTGGCTATAAAAGGACTTTCCATGTTGATAGACAGAATGCTAAATAAATATGTACTGAAGGGTTGAGATTTAATGAGTAATGTTTACTCTGTCCTCAAGAACATTTTTCAATGGAACTGGCACCTTTATTTTAACTACAAGAGCAGTGATGATAAGTACAGTGGTTTCTAATCGAGTTCAATGATACTGTCTTTTTTTTTTTTTTTAAGATTTTATTTATTTATTTGAGAGAGAGACAGTGAGAGGGGGAATACAAGCAGGGGGAATGGGAGAGGGAGAAGCAGGCTTCCCGCGGAGCAGGGAGCCCAATGCGGGGCTCGATCCCAGGACCCTGGGATCATGACCTGAGCCGAAGGCAGACGCTTAACGACTGAGCCACCCAGGCGCCCCAATGATACGGTCTTGATTTGTGCTAAAGTGGCAGCAGATTTACCCACCATTGTTTTTGTATTTCCAAAGCAATTGTTAATACAGTTTTTTTAAAGGCAGATACTGTTTGTGAATTATTACAAAAATAGTTCTGACCTCCAGGCCCCCATGTAAAGATTTCAGAGAACCCCGTGGAGCCACAAACCATAATTTGAGAGTAGTTGCTCTGAACATTCAAGTGTCCTAGGACTTAATCTTTGTATTTCCCCTTTTCAGTTTACTCTCAGTTCCTAGATAATTCTTAGTCTCGTGGCTTTAAATTAGGTATTCTCACAACTCCTAAATTTATGTCTCAAGACTGAGTATTTCTCTTGTTGAATGGATGTGTATAGGTATGATATTGTGATATATAAGAAATATGTATTTGGTCTTCATCTCATTTCTGGCATAGAGCACCTAAAACCCTTGGAATTTCCTGAGTAATAAAGAGTGATAAATGTATCTTGATATTCAAAACCAACCTCTTTCAACCACCTCTAAGATTATGTTAAAGAGGAGACTTTTAGAAAGCACCAAGAATGGGGGCTGCCTGCAAGGGGAACCAATCTGGTGATTGGACGGTTGGAATTTTCAGTCCTACCCCCCTGACCTCTGGGGAAGGGAGGCAGGAAGTTGAATTTATTGCCAGTGACTTGATCAATCATGCCTACAGAATTGGAGTCTTCATAAAAACTCAAAAGGCTAGGGTCAGAGAGCCACCAAGTTTGTGAACACATGGAGATTCGGGGACAGTGGCACTCCTGGAGAGGACACAGAAGCTCCATGTCCTTTCCTACATACCTTGCCTATGCATCTCTTCCATCTGGCTGCTCCTGAATTATCCTTTCATAATAAACTGGTAATCTAGCAAGAAAATTGTGCTCTAAGTTATCTGAGTCACTCTGGCAAGTTAATCAAACCCAAGGAGGGGGGTATGTTGGAGTCTCCAACCCATAGTCATTTGGTCAGAAATATTAGTGATACCTGGATTTGCCCTGCCATCTGAAGTGGGGGGAGGGCAGTCGTGTAGGACTGAGTCCTTATCCCGTGGGATCTGACACTACTATCAGGTAGATAGTGTCAGAAATGAGTTAAATTGTATGATACCCAGCAGGTGTTAGAGAATTGTGGGGGGAAAACCCACACATCGATATTGAGTGCAGAATCATAATAGGTATTTCAAACCTAATATTCTCAAACAGAATTCCTGATCTTACTAGTCAGTCCTCCCCAAATTGCTGTTCACATTCTTCCCCATCTCATTAAATGATCTCATCTGTCTACTTGCTCAGGCAAAAAATCTTTGAGCCATCCTTGACTGTCTCTTTCTTTTGTACCTCACATTCAATTTGTCAGCAACCTTGTTTGTAGAATCATAAATCAGATTCTTACCATTTCTCATCATCTGCACAGCTACTACCCAAGTGGTCCAAGCCACTATTATATCTTATCTAGATCATTCCACCACCTTTCTTTTTTTTTTTTTTAAAGATTTTATTTATTTTACAGAGAGAGACACAGTGAAAGAAGGAACACAAGCAGGGGCAGAGGGAGAGGGAGAAGCAGGCCTCCCGCTGAGCAGGGAGCCCGACGCGGGACTCGATCCCAGGACCCTGGGACCATGACCTGAGCTGAAGGCAGACGCCCAACGTCTGAGCCACCCAGGCGCCCCATTCCACCACCTTTCTAACTGGTCTTCTTGTTTCTTCCCTCAGCTACCTCTGGGTTTTCTGTTTGTTTTTTTCAATGTAGCAGCCAGAATAATTTTTTTGAAAGGTCAGATGATGTTACTCCTTGGCTCAAAAACTATTATCTTCCTATATGTATCAATCAGCCTGGGCCACCATAACAAAATACCATAAACGGGGTGGCTCAACCAACAGAACTTTGTTTTTTCACAGTTCTAGAGACCAGAAATCCAAGATCAGGGTGCCAACGTGGTTGGGTTCTGGTGAAAGCTCCCCTCCTGGCTTGAAGACTGTCTGTCTTCTCGTTACGTCCTCACATATCAAAGAAAATGTGAAGAAACTCTCTGGTGTTTTTCTTATTAGGACACTAATACTATTGGATCAGAGCCCTACCCTTATGACCTCAATTAACCTTACTTACCTCTATAAAGGCTCTATCTTCAATACAGTCACATGGGGGGTTCAGCATGTGAATGGAGGGGTCAGGGAGGAGACAATTCAGTTCATAGAACCATTTCACTCAGAGTAAAAGCCAAAATCCTTATGATGATGCTTTAGTTATCTATTGCTGCATGAAAATGAACCCCAAAATTTAGTGGCTTAGAAGAACATCCATTTTATTTGCTCATAATTCCATGGATCGCAGCAATTTGGGCTGGGCTTAAGTGGGAGATTCTTCTGCTGCTCTTACCTAGGGTTACTCATGTGTCTGCAGTCATCTGGTAGCCTGACCAGGGCTGGACTGTAAAAAAGACCTCACTCACAAGTCTTGTGGTAAGTGCTGCTGTTGGTAGGGCCATGTAGTCTGCAGACTAGTCCAGACTTCTTCCCGTGGCAGTCTCAAGACTGCAAGAAAGAGCTAGCCCCAATATATGTGTTTTTCTTTTTCTTTTTTTAAAAAAGATTTAATTTATTTATTTGACAGAGAGAGCACAAGTAGGCAGAGTGGTAGACAGAGGGAGAGGGAGAAGCAGGCTCTCCACCAAGCAGAGAGCCTGGTGAGGGACTCAATCCCAGGACCCTGGGATCATGACCTGAGCCGAAGGCAGATGCTTAACCAACTAAGCCACCCAGGCGCCCCTAGCTGTGTTTTTATAAGCTTCTGTTTTTGTCATGATTACTAATGTAGCATTGGCCTAATCAAATCATAAGGTCAAACTTAGAGTCGATATAGGAGGGCACTAGACAAGGGTGTGGATCAGTAGTGTGCCAAGGGTAAGATGGGAGCAGTCTACCCTGGGAGTGGGCACGAAGTGGGCATATTGCCAGGGGAATTTTATTTTATTTATTTTTTGGTTTTTAATATTTTATTTTAGGATACCTGGGGGGCTCAGTCAGTTAAGTATCTGCCTTCAGCTCAGGTCATGATCCCAGGGTCCTAGGATCCAGTCTCGCATCAGGCTCCCTCCTCAGCAGGGAGTCTGCTTCTCCCTCTCCCTCTGCCCCTCCCCCCTGCTCATGCGCGCGCTCGCTCTCTCTCTCTCTTTCTCAGATAAATAAATAAAATCTTAAAAAAAAGATTTTATTTTATTTTTGGTTTTTTGTTGTTTTTTTTAAGATTTTATCTTTAAGTAATCTCTACACCCAACAGGGGGCTTGAACTCACAACCACAGGGTCAAGAGTTGCATGCTTTACTGACTGAGCCAGCCAGGCACCCCAAAAGGACACTAAGGTTTTAATAAGGGAATAAAAATAAGGAATAAGGAATAAGGAATAAAAATACTGGCTTTCACCAGTATAGATTCACATTACAGTACAAATATTGACAGCATACTCTTGTCTGTTTTTGGTACAGAAGATGGTATCTCTGTACATAACCTTGTAAGTCTTCAGTAACTAAAATGTAAGACAAAGTAAACAAAATCCCTAAAAAAAAACAAAACAAAAAGCCCAACCTGTTAGTTTATAGTTTATTTTAAAAATTCTGAAAGACATTGCAAGTTCTAAAGTTTTAGTAGTGCTACCTACATACAACCATCTGGTCAAGAACCAAGTGAAAGAGCCTTCTTGAAAGGAAGCTTTGCAACAGTAGAGTTGTGTTATAATATGGATGTTTCTTTTTTTTTTAATTTTTTTATTGTTATGTTAATCACCATACATTACATCATTAGTTTTTGATGTAGTGTTCCATGATTCATTGTTTGTGCATAACACCCAGTGCTCCATTCAGTACGTGCCCTCTTTAATACCCATCACCAGGCTAACCCATCCTCCCACCCCCCTCCCCTCTAGAACCCTCAGTTTGTTTCTCAGAGTCCATTGTCTCTCATGGTTCGTCTCCCCCTCCGATTTCCCCCCCTTCATTCTTCCCCTCCTGCTATCTTCTTTTTTTTTTTTCTTAACATACATTGCATTATTTGTTTCAGAGATGCAGATCTGAGATTCAACAGTCTTGCACAATTCATAGCACTCACCATAGCACATACTCTCCCCAATGTCTATCACCCAGCCACCCCATCCCTCCCACCCCACCCCCCACTCCAGCAACCCTCAGTTTGTTTCCTGAGATTAAGAATTCCCCATATCAGTGAGGTCATATGATACATGTCTTTCTCTGATTGACTTATTTCGCTCAGCAATCTACACATTCAATGCAATCCCCATCAAAATACCATCCACTTTTTTCAAAGAAATGGAGCAAATAATCCTAAAATTTGTATGGAACCAGAAAAGACCCCGAATAGCCAGAGGAATGTTGAAAAAGAAAAGCAAAGCTGGCGGCATCACAATTCTGGATGTTTCTTATCACAAGAAAAAAATTATACATGGCACATTCTCATTCATATTTTGTAATGTAAAAAGTTACAAACATACCTAATCAAATTAATAATAATGCAAGAATTGAATGTATTTGTTAAGTATCCTAAAACCACTATACAAATAATGGCAACTTTCACTCACAGATTATTTATATGGTAATACCCAGTGTGAATACACTGCTACAAAAATCAAAACAGAAGGAGTAAACTTGAAATGTTTTCTATAATAAAGATCTAGCAGCATGACTATCTAATGCTGTTTTATCCTGACTGCTTCTGAAACGTTGCCAGGGGAATGTTTTTTTTTTTTAAGATTTTATTTATTTATTTGACAGAGAGAGACACAGCAAGAGAGGGAACACAAACAGGGGGAGTGGGAGAGGGAGAAGCAGGCTTCCTGCTGAGCAGGGAGCCCGATGTGGGACTCGATCCCAGGACCCTGGGATCATGACCTGAGCCAAAGGCAGATGCTTAACCGACTAAGCCACCCAGGCATCCCTGCTAACATGGTATTGACTAGGACTACTCTTCTGGCTACATTCAGCTGGGAGCTCAGCTGAGGCTGAAATGTTCAAGAAGACCCCTTAACGGAAAGGTCCTTAACTGCATGGCATTAACTGCACAATACAACTTTTGCCATAGGTCATTGGTCAAAACGAGTCACAAGGCAATCTGGATGAGAGAAGCAGCATGTGTTGCATAGGATTGAGAAGAATAGTTGACAGTCATAAGATTCTGCACCCAATTTCAACGTATGGGAGTTTTCTCTCTATTCCAAGCAATTCTCCGACCCCAGCTGGGTGTCCTACAATTTAACTGAATTCAATTCTGACCCTATCTCGTGAAATAGCATCAGATCCCACAGCTTAAGGCCTTAGTCCCACAAAACTACTCCCACCCCAGTTCAGAGGCCAACCACAAATCCAGGTTGTCACCTGTGCTTCTGACCAACAGTAAGTCTGAGGTTCCCATGACTCGCTTCTCGGGTTCAATTCATTTGATAAAGTGGCTCACAGAACCCAGGGAAACACGTTTACCAGTTTATTAAGTAGTATGATGAAAGATACAGATGAAAAGCCAGATGAAGAGATACATAGGGCGAGGCCCGGGAGGGTCCTGAGCACAGGAGCTTCTGTCTCCTTAGATTTGGGGTGTGCGGATGTGTTCACCAACCCTGGAAGCACTCTGAACCCCATACTATTGGGATTTTATGGAGGCTTCCTCATATACCAGTGATCAATTATTAACTCCATTTCCCTCCTCTCCCCTGGGGTGTGGGGTGTGAGGCTGAAAATTCCAAATTTCTAACCATGGCTTAGTCTTTGCGGTTACCAGCCTGCATCCAGAAGCCATCCAGGAGCCCACCTAGAGTAGCCTCATTAGAGCAAAAGATTCTCCCAGGGCTCTTATCTCTTAGGAATTTACAAGGGTTTCAGGAGCTCTGTGCCAGGAATGAGTCAAAGACCAAATATATATTTTTTATTGTAAATCACAGTATCATAGATTATTTCTCAGACCCCTCACAACTCTCTGGCTTTTGTTGATTGTACTATTCAAAAAGTCACATAGGCTTGTAGACAAAAATATCTTGGATTTATCTATCTCTTAAATCTAATCCAATTGTTTAACCATTTTTTTCTATTAATAATTTCTGCAAAATAGCTATTATATTCTTTTGTTTCTATTATCTTAGCTTCCAATCTAGTTTAGATCAAAAAATCAAATTGCATGGCAAAAATCTATAAACAGCATATAAACTTTTCTACTATAAGTAAAATAACACAATTTGACGTATCTAATGATATTTGTAGTAGTTATTGTACCTAGATTGTGAATCATAAAAGGTAAGCAGCCGGGGCGCCTGGGTGGCTCAGTCATTAAGCATCTGCCTTCACCTCAGGTCATGATCCCAGGGTCCTGGGATCGAACCCTGCATCGGGCTCCCTGCTCTGCGGGAAACCTGCTTCTCCCTCTCCCACTCCCCCTGCTTGTGTTCCCTCTCTCGCTGTGTCTCTGTCAAATAAATGAATAAAATCTTAAAAAAAAAAAAAAAAAAGGTAAGCAGCCCAAGCAAGGAGGTATAATTTATCGTATACAATAAAAAATAAAATTGTAATATTTTCCTCATTTGTTGATTCTTCATCTCTCTCAGCAGTACCAATGTTTATGAATTTATTTATTTAGTTAGTTAATTTATTTTTTAAATTAACATAAAATGTGTTATTTGTTTCAGGGGTACAGGTCTGTGATTCATCAGTCTTACACAGCCTAAAGTAGCAGTGCTCACCACAACACACATCCTCCTCAATGTCCATCACCCAGCCACCCCATCCGCCTACTCCCCTACCCTCCAGCAACCCTCAGTTTGTTTCCTGAGATTAAGAATCTCTTATGGTTTGTCTCCCTCTCTGGTTTTGTCTTGTTTCATTTTTCCCTCTCTTCCCCTATGATCCTCTGCCTTGTTTCTTAAATTCTGCATATCAGTGAGATCATATGATAATTATCTTTTTCTGATTGACTTATTTCACTTAGCATAATACCCTCTACTTCCATCCATGTCATTGCAAATGGCAAGATTTCTTTTTTTTTTTTTGATGGCTATGATGAATTTTTTTATTATATAGCATTTCATCACTATTATCATTACACACACTAAGGTGGGTCCTCCATATTACTTCCTGGTAGGTAGTATTTTGGGGGGGCTTTTCCAGCTCTAATCATGGCCAGAATTTAGCTTTTCTGTGTCCTACCCTTGAATCTATCCTTTCTACCCCGTTCTGTGCCTTTTTTCCTGGAAATCTTGGTCTAATACATTAGTGGTCCACAAAAATTCACTCTACCCCCCTTCTGACTTGGCATAGACTCTATTTCCCTGCCATGCTGACTTGGGGGTTGGCCATGTGACTTGCTTTAATCAACAGTATATGATGCTGTAATAGGAAATTATGTGAACACAGGCTTCTTGTCTTCTTGTGCTGTGGTGATTTGACCTGGGTAGCTGCTATATAAACACATGGAGCACATGTGAACCCAACCTTCAACCTAGAACTTGGAACCCAGAGACTAGAGATAAGAATCTTAAAAAAAAAAGTATCTTGCCTGGAATAGCCAAGGAGCAAGCAACCCACAGACCTGTAAAAGAAAATGAATGCTTTTTTTATTTTAAAATATTTTATTTTTAAGTAATCTCTATACCAATGTGGGGCTCCAAAGCCCAAGAACAAGAGTCACATGCTCTTCCGACTGAGCCAGCCAGGCACCCCTATTTATTTATTTTTGAATGCTTGTAGTTTTAAATCACTGAGTTTGGGGTGGTGTATTCTGCAGAATTATTGCAGCAATAGCTGACTAAAACATTTGGGCAGTTACTCTCTTTTCGTCGTAATCCAGGAGTCGTGGGACCAAAGGGCTTGAGGCTCCAGGACCTTTGTGCCTAGAACTTGTATATTGGTGCTTTAGGGGTGAATACATAGCATCAATGCTGCAGGATTGGAGAGTTGGAGCACCAGGCTAAGGCACTGCAGGGGGGTGGGGGCGCGGGAAATGGTATATAACAATGACACCCAGATGTCTGACATATGGAGACCTCGGGGCCAGGGAACGCAAAAGATTGAGGCTGGGATTAAAGGGAATACCAATTCTGAGCTCTTGTAGAGTACATTTTCAGTAAACATGATTGTTTTCTTCTTATTGAAACTATTAAGTGATCTTTCTCCCTTGAGGGCAGAGACCATGTCTATCTTAATTATATGTCCCTAGCACATATTGACTAGTCGGTAAACATAGGTAGAATCTTGAAAATCTTGAAAAACTGAAAAGAAAGCTAAGAGGTCAAATGTGGCCTAAAATGGGCACAGATAGTCTCAGAATACCCTGTAATCCACCCCTTCTTATTTAAAACCATTAAGACCTACATCCTTTTAGCAACAGCATTAGGTCTAATTTAATATTAGGTACAAGCAAAAGATCCACTTAATAGAATGGAAAAAACGCAAATCTTCTCCCCTCCTGTCTTTGAATTAATTGGATGCAAAACCTTTAATTACACAAGTAGAAATAAAAAGTCTAGATAAACACAGACATTACTTAGATGTTAAGAAGTTTCATTCAAAGTTGAAAAGGTCTGTTGCCAAACTAAAAGATGCATATTAGAGAAAAATTAGCTGTACAGAACATTTAAAAAAAATTTTTAAGTCGGCTCCACATGCAATTTGGGACTTGAACTCATGACCTTGAGATGGAGAGATCAAGAGTCGCATGCTCTACCGACTGAGACAGCCAGGCACCCCTGTGCAAAATATTTTTGAAATGATTAGGAAATTGGGGCGCCTGAGTTGGTTAAGTGACTGCCTTCACTCGGGTCATGATCCCAGGGTCCTGGGATGGAGCCCAGCGTTGAGCCCCGCGTCAGGCTCCCTGCTTGGCAGGGGAGTCTGCTTCTCCCCTTCCCCCTACTCATGCTCTCTCTCTCTCTCTCTCTTACTCTCTCTCTTTCAAATGGATAAATAAAATCTTTAAAGAGAGAGCAATGATTAGGAAATTTAAATATGGGAAGCATATTAGATATTAGGGAATTATTGTTAATTTTCTTAAGAGTGATAATGTAATTATGTGAGAGAATGTCCTTATTTCTTTGGACATACATGCTGAAGTATCTAGGGGTGAAGTTTCATGGTATCTGTAACTTACATTCAAATTGTTTAAAAATATTGTAGAGAGCAAGATGGAGTCACTCACGTCACAGTGACTCATGTCAAGCAGCCAAGGGCGTAGTAGCTAAGACCGGATATTGCTGAAACCAGCACAGATGCCCAGATGATGTCCAGAACTGATAACCAGCAGAACCAGAAGAGGCCTGCAAAGGCCCAAGACTGATTAAACTCCTTTGAGGACTTTTGCAGCAAACTCTCAGACTCCTCAGATACTGACCCTTTCATATCTCACCACGTTGAAGAGACAACTGGTGCCAAAGGCTCTGCCTGATTGATCTCTGAACATAATAGAGATCCTCCACTGCTACAGCATAATACACAGCACGCACTGAGAGCTGCCCTGGACCAGACTGAGTCCTCATCTCAACTGTGCGCTCATGGACTGACTTCATGTTTGTTATTAACTTCTCACCTTTGTTGTATGACTTTGTGTTGTGCTTTGCTTTGTTTAATGTGTATGAAACCAAGTTAAATGTGTAACAAAATGTCATTGAGTTTGGAATCCTGAACCTGCTTTGTAATTATGTTAGCCTTGCTTTATGATTAATAAAACCAACATTGTGGAAAGACACAACTCATATCTGCGCATTCATAGTGTGCTCGTGACAAATGTATATATAGATATAAAATAAACAGGGATAAAGCAAATGTTAACAATTTACAATTTTTATTTTTTTTATTTATTTTTTATTTTTTTTATTTTTTAAAGATTTTATTTATTTATTTGACAGAGAGACACAGTGAGAGAGGGAACACAAGCAGGGGGAGTGGGAGAGGGAGAAGCAGGCTTCCCGCCGAGCAGGGAGCCCGATGCGGGGCTTGATCCCAGGACCTGGAATCATGACCTGAGCCGAAGGCAGACGCTTAACGACTGAGCCACCCAGGCGCCCCAACAATTTACAATTTTTAAAAAATATTTTATTTATTCATTTGACAGAGAGAGAGCAAGCACAAGTAGACAGAGCTTCAGGCAGAAGGAGAGGAGTAGCAAGCTCCCTGCTGAGCAGGGAGCTCAATGCAGGGCTCCATCCCAGGACCCTGAGATCATGACCTGAGCTGAAGGCAAATGCTTAACCAATTGAGCCACCCAGGTGCCCCAACAATTAACAATTTTTGAATCTAGGTGGAGGGCATATAAGTAATATACTATTTTTTAAAAACTTGGGGCACCTGGGTGGCTCAATTGGTTAAGCGACTGCCTTCAGCTCAGGTCATGATCCTGGAGTCCTGGGATCGAGTCCCGCATCGGGCTCCCCGCTCGGCGGGTAGTCTGCTTCTCCCTCTGACCCTCCTCCCTCTCATGCTCTTTCTGTCTCATTCTTTCTCTCTCAAATAAATAAATAAAATCTTTAAAAAAAAAAAAAAAAACAAAAACTTTTCTGTATGTTTGAAAATGTTCAAAATAAAATGGAAATAAAGGATAAAAGATGCAGGCTCATAAAATGGGAGAGAAGAGGAGAGGATATTTTAAAAAATGGGTAGAAATGAAAATGTTGTAAACACAAATAAATTTTACCTAATTCACAACCTTGTGGTGAGCTAATTCCCTGTTTCCACCCTAGCTTAGGTTATGTGCTTTAGGTTTGCAACTTAAAAATATATTTCATCTAACTAAAACATATAAAAATAATTAAAATGCTTATGAAGTTTATACATTAAGAAGTGCTCAGGGAGGGACACCTGGGTGGCTCGGTTAAGTGTCTGGCTTTGGCTCAGGTCATGATCCCAGGGTCCTGGGATCGAGCCCCACATTGGGCTCCTTGCTCAGCAGGGAGCCTGCTTCTCGCTCTGCCAGCCACTCCCCCTGCTTGTGCTCTCTCTCTCTCTCTCTCTCTCTGACAGATAAATAAATAAAACCTTAAGAAAAAAAAAAAAAAAAAAAAAAGAAATGCTCAAGGAAACCCACCCTCCCATATATCTGTTTATAAATTAAAACTTGTAAAAAGTATTTTTTCTTACAAGAGCATGGAGGATATTGCCAGTTGCTAACTTACTAGGTAATATGGTTGTATTTGGACATGTGGCTCCCAGTGAAAGACTGTGTTTCCTAGCTTATGTTTTAGCTATAAGTGGCCACTAAGTCCTAGTGAGCAGTAGTAACATATACCACTTTCAGAGTAGAACTTTAAAACACTGAGTGTGCAAAAAAATTTTAAAAAACAATAAAACACTGAGTGTACACTTTTTCACGTTCTTCCCCTTTTTGTAAGTGAGAACACTGCCTAGGACTCAGCTTCAAATAAAAGACACACCCAAGGGCAGGGTTTCTTAATCTTAGGTTCATGAACCTGGGTAGGAAAATATTATATCCTTGTCTTCATTAGCCTCTAGCTGAAATTAATATTTTCTTCAGTTATGAATGTAGACAACGAATCACACTGTGGTATTAGTAATACCTATGAATTTGCCACTCAAAAAAATTTTTCATATCACATTACAATTTTTTCAGGTCTCTCTAAATATCATTTATGCTCAAGTATACTTCAAAGTTATGGTTGTTACTAGACCCATTGTTAGATTAGGTTGTTTAATGAATTAAGTATATTTATTATTATATAACTATGTAGAAAACTATTTTATAACTGTAATCCAGTATAATTTATTTCCTTTAAATCCAAATGTATTTCATTTTATGCATTAAAAAATGTATTTTATGTATCATTTTGAGAGACAGTATATATGCTTGAAGAGAGTGCCAAAGGAATTTATGGCACAAAAATTGGTTAAAAACTCTTGCCCTAACTAGGAACTAATACAGTATTGTATGCCAATTATTCTTCAATTAAAAAAAAAGCCTCTTGCCCTAGGCAATGGTGAAGACACTGGATGGAACGTATAAGATCCATTTAATGACTCTCTAGAGCAGAATCAGCCAGAAAACTTGGCCCAGTCACCTCAGGATCATTACATAAGAGAGCACTAAATAGGGGCGCCTGGGTGGCTCAGTCGGTTAAGTGTCCAACTCTTGATTTCAGCTCAGGTCATGATCTCAGGGTCATGGGAGCGAACCCCATGTCAGGCTCCTTGCTCATTGGGGAGTCTGCTTGAGATTATCTCTCTCCCTCTGTCCCTCCCCCTGCCCCGCTCCCTCCCTCTCTCTCTGTCTCTCTCAAATAAGTAAATCTTAAAAAAAAGAAAAGAAAAGAAAAGAAAAAAGCAAGGTCAAAATAAAGCACAAAACCTGCTTCCATTGGTGGTGGTGGTGGTGGTGGAGGTGGTGGTCGTGGTGGTATGTGTGTGTGTCTTATTGTAGTTAAAAGCCAGCCCACAAATTTCATTAAAGTTAACAAATGACTCTTCTGAGCCAGTATAATCTGGCTCCAGGACAACACTGATTGTAACTAAAATAAAATACAAATCCACAATGGTGGCAAGAGATTTTTTCCTCCTGACACCAAATGCATGGTGTCTTTCCTAATACAATTTCTCCAACTCTACAACATCAACTAAGTGTGCTACAGTTCAATTCAATGTGGACACTACATACCCAGTATTAATGTCAATCTCCAGAGATTTAAGTGCTCAGTCTCACAAAACTGACCTCACTTCAGATGCCAGTCACAAGTACCAGGTCCTAGGTTATCCACACTTCTGTCTGACGTGGCTACAAATTCAGGGGTTTCCTCAAGCCCACCCCCCTCAGGTTCAACAAGTTGCAGAACCCAAGAAAATGTTTTACTTGCTATTACAGTTTATTATAAGGTATATCAGTGAATAGCCAAATGAAGTAAAAGAGCAAGGTCAAGACGAGTCCTGAGCCTGTGGAGCTTGGGTGCACCACCCTCTTAGCACGTGAATGTGTTCACCAACTTGGAAGCTCCCCAAACCTCATCATTTGCAGGGTTTTATGGAAGTTTCATTACATATGCATGATTATAGTCAATGGTAATTAACTCAATCTTCAGCTCTTTTCTTCTCTCCAGTTGGTGAGGGGCTGAAGGTTCCAAGCTTCTAATCAAGGTTTGGTCTTTCTGGTGCCCAAGTCCCATCTTGAAGCTACCTAGGCACTTGCCAAGACTCCCCTTTATCAGGACAAAAGACATTCCTATTGCCCTTATCACTCAGGAACTTCCAGAGGTTTTAGGAGCTCTGTGCCAGGAACTGGGGACAAAGACCAAATATCTTTCTTATTCCATAGGTAGAGAAGGAAAGCTCTTCTTTACAGTAAAAGTCTAATTAATTAATGTACAAAGAATGATGCAAGTAGAAAATAACCACTTGGCAAACACTATAGTAATAATTGTTTTAGACAAGTGTCATCAATGGTTGTTAAAATTAGTAGGCAAATATATGCTGAGAAACAGGATATTTACATAGTCTTAAAAGTATCTCCCCATAAGATACTTATTAATTACAAAGAGAAAAATAATTTTATGGTGGAGAAACCTAGTGAACGTTGTTTTAACCTAGCAACTAGAGATATCACCATTATGCTTTCCCTGATATGATGCACTGAGATGGACAAAACATTCCTTATATCATATTCTTCGCAAACATACATAATTGGATCATACCTCTTAGAATGGCTATTATCAGGGTGCACGGGTGGCTCAGTTGGTTAAGTGTCTGCCTTCAACTCAGGTCATGATCCCAGGGTCCCGGGATCGAGCACCACATTGGGCTCCCGGCTGGGCGAGGAGCCTGCTTCTCCTTCTGCCTGCCGCTCCCCCTGCTTGTGTTCTCTCTCTCTCTCTGACAAATAAAATCTTAAAAAAAAATAACTTGAGTGTCATCATAAGGAAAGATTAGATAAACCCAAATTGAGGGCATTCTATAAAATAACTATACAGCGGGCGCCTGGGTGGCTCAGTCGTTAAGCATCTGCCTTCGGCTCAGGTCATGGTCCCAGGGTCCTCGGATCGAGCCCCGCATCGGGCTCCCTGATCTGCGGGAAGCCTGCTTCTCCCCCTCCCACTCTCCCTGCTTGTGTTCCCTCTCTCGCTGTGTCTCTCTCTGTCAAATAAATAAAATCTTTAAAAAAATAAAATAGGGGCGCCTGGGTGGCTCAGTTGGTTAAGCGACTGCCTTCGGCTCAGGTCATGATCCTGGAGTCCCTGGATCGAGTCCCACATCGGGCTCCCTGCTCAGCAGGGAGTCTGCTTCTCCCTCTGACCCTCCCCCCTCTCATGCTCTCTCTATCTCATTCTCTCTCTCAAAAAAAAAAAAAAAAAAAATCTTTAAAAAAAAATAAAAATAAAAATAAAAAAATAAAATAAAATAACTATGCAGTACTCTTCAAAAGGGTCAAGGTCATGAAATACAAAGAAAGACTGAAAAATTGTTAGGATTAAAGAAGGATAAGGAGACTTGACAATGTCCTGGATTAAATCTGAGGCTAAAAAAATAACATTAATGGGCAACTGGCAAAAAAATTTTTTTAAAGATTTTATTTATTTATTTATTTATTTGACAGAGACAGAGATAACAAGAGCAGGAACACAAGCAGCGGGAGTGGGAGAGGAAGAAGCAGGCCTCCCCGCCAGGAGGGAGCCCGATGTGGAACTCGATCCCAGGACCCCGGGATCATGACCTGAGCCTAAGGCAGATGCTTAACAACTGAGCCACCCAGGCGCCTGCAACTGGCAAAATTTAAGTATATCATATTAATTAATTAATAGTATTGTATTGATGTTAAGTTCCTGATTTTTATCATTGTATTGTGCCTATTTAAAATGTAAACACTTGGGGGAAGCTATGTGAAAGGTATATAAGAATACTTTGTACTGGGGCGCCAGTACAAGACTGTCAAATCTCTAATAACTCTACCAGAAACTCAAGAATCAGACTAATGATTTGAAAGAATATAGAACATTTGAGTAATACAATGAACACGTTTTTAAATATATGTACACATAACAATCAGAGAATATGTCTGTGTTTTAAGCACACATGGAATATTTACAAAAAGAATAATAAAGTACACCAAAGAGAATAGAAAGAAGTAATAATAAGAGTAGAAAATAATGAAAAAGGAGAAAAACCAGATAAACAAATTGAGAAGCTGACTGAAGAAATTAATAAAATAGTTATGCATTTAGTGAAAATGAAAAATAAAGAGAAAACATAAATGGGTGAAAAGAGAGTATAACTATAGATACAGTTTAGATTGTTAAAATCATAAGGAAAATACGTCCCACTTATGTAAATTAATATAAACATATGATGAAATAGATAATGTTCTGAAAAAATTAACTTTCCAATATTTATTGAAAAAGTATTTGACGGGCGCCTGGGTGGCTCAGTTGGTTAAGCGACTGCCTTCGGCTCAGGTCATGATCCTGGAGTCCCGAGATCGAGTCCCGCATCGGGCTCCCTGCTCAGCAGGGAGTCTGCTTCTCCTTCTGACCCTCCCCCCTCTCATGTGCTCTCTCTCTCCTCTCATCCTCTCTCAAATAAATAAATAAAATCTTAAAAAAAAAAGAAAAAGTATTTGAAAAATCTAAAATATCAACAAAACAAAGAATACTTCAGTGTTTTTTAAATGTGAGATAAATTCTGTTGTAATCAAACTGTTTTAGAAATAGTAAAAGAGGGAAAGCTCCCCAAATTATTTTAGAAGACCCTACAACCTTGGTAACAAAAGCAAGGACACTACAAGAAAATAACACCATAGACAAACCTCACTTATGAATGCAGAGCCAAAGTCATAAATAAAACTTGAAAAAAGTCAGGACCAAATAAAATTTATTTCATGAACATAAGCATGGTCTATCTAACATCAGAAAATCTGTAATGATTTATCATATTAACATTATTTCATATTCAAATATTTATACTAAAAGAATTCTCACACATGTCCAGTCAGGTACAAAGATATTCACTGCTGATCTTTTGGTTTAATTTCCAAAATATTGGAAACAATCTTTTTCTTAAAGATTTATTTATTTATTTGAGAGAGAGAGAGAGAGAGAAAGAGATAGAGCGCACATGCACATGTGTTGGGGGAGAGGCAGAGGGAGACAATCTTCAAGCTGACTCCCAGCTGAGTGCAGAGCCGGACTGGGGCCCAATCCCATGACCCATGAGATCATGACCTGAGCTGAAACCAAGAGTCAGATGCTTAACCAACCGAACCACCCAGGTGCCCCAATCTTTTTTTTTTTTTAAGTAAGCACTACGCCCAACATGGGGCTCAGACTCACAACTGTGAGATCAAGAGTCCTATGCTCTACCTACTGAGACAACCCAGTGCCTGCCCCCAAACTGGAAATAATCTAAATGCTTTTCAACAAAAAAATAGATAAGCAAATTGTATATTATTCACTGTATGGAATACTTCGCAGCAATTTAAGTGAATCCACTACATATATCTGCATGCTTAAATCTCAAACACATAATTTCTAATGAAAAAATAGTTTGCAGAATACTATGTATGATGAAACATTTGTGTAATATTTGTAAACATGGATAATAATTTTATATAATGTTAATGTTATATACGTGTATGGTAAAATATATACAAACATGGAAAGGAAGAATATACATATATACATATACATATCAACTTTGGGATAGCTGTTCTTCTGAGGAAAGAGAAAGGAAAACAAGGTGAGAGGGCTTCATCTCTATAATGTTTTATTTCTCAGGAAAGATGGCCGAATGTTAGTATTTGTTAAACTTGCCTTAGGTGAACACAGTTGGTTGTAATATTGTTCTTGGTACTCCTTTAGTCAGTGCTCATTATTTCATTTTATAAAAGTTAGAGATGTTTGCTTGATGTGACTAAAATAAAATGTTTGATTATAGAGGGGAATAATAGCTCCTACCGAGATCATAAAGCCACAGTTAATTATACAGTAGTTCTAATATTGACATATGATTTCAGTTTATATGGAAATGTACTCTGTTTTAGGGCTATCTCCTTAGTTCCATTCATTACCATTTCAAAAGCATGTATCTTCAGGGTTTGTATCCTTGGGAACCTTCCTGGTTGCTAGGTAGGCCTATAAAAGCCCTAAGACTCACATTCAGTTGTCCATGACGGTTACTAAGCTAAAATGAACCAAGGAGAGGTAGGGGAAGAACTTGTGTGTTCTAAATTAGAGTTTTAGTCTAATATTTAGCCTGTATCTAAAATACCACAGTAAGCCCCTTGAAGAGTACAGAGAGATCTAGAATGCAGTCATTGCTCTCAAATAAGTTCCATTTTAGTTTATTATATACATACTTAAAATGTAACAATAGAGAAAAGTATGAAAATGAATGGTAAAGGTAATAGGAATTCAGAAGCAGAAAAGCATCTCTGTGAAGCGAGATGCTTGGTGAGATTTCAAGAGGAAAATAAGGCCTTGCATGGGAAATCAAGGGTGAGAACTGTTCAGATAAAAAAGCAAGGTGGGAACTAAGTCAGGGTTTAGGATGAGGAAGTTGGCCATAGAACAGATTGTATGAGATTTGAATACTTCTTGTCCATTACGACGGACTCCAAATTACTTTCCTTTAATTTTAAAATACAAGCAACACTAGTTTATACATAGGTACTTTCCCCAAGAAAGCAGAGGTATGGTGTAAAAAAATAATTTAGAGCTGAATTTCCAGATAATTTCAATGCAGTAGATGGTGAAGGATGGGAAAATCCAAAGAGAGGTAAAAGTTTTGTCTTATTCAAGGGAAGGATGTTAAGTACCAATTAATGCTTTATGTGTAAAACAGTATAAATATGTTATTACTCTACTTCTTTCTTTTTTTAAAGTAAGTTCCACACCCAACGTGGAGCTCGAACTCATGACCCTGAGATCAAGAGTTGCATGCTCCACTGACTGAGCCAGCCAGGTGCCCCTTACTCTACTTACTTCTGTATTGTTTATGTGTCATGAGTTAGAGCTGCCAGTCCAAATAAACTCCTTTCTTTACATTAATTGTATTTTAGGAGACATGCTGCCTATCCCTACCACTGGCCCTTGGATGAATGAACCTGCCTTCTCCATTCCAGCAGCATTCTCTAATTTTGTATCTAAGAGAGGAGGAGGTAGGATATCCCCAGAGAGAATCTTTAGGATTTATTTTCTCCCAGAAGGTCCTGAGCTCCTTATGCAAATTCATCTACTTCTGCCCTAAGGAACCAGCTTTACATTTCAGGAGTCACACTGAGTGACAGACTTGATGAAGCAATGAAAGATATTTGCTATACTCTTATTACACCCTCATTAAAGATCTCTGCCTGCCTGACATTTGTATAAAGAATAGGGCCATTCTAGTGACTCTTCAAGAAATAAATAATAAGCATTTCTTGCAAACAATATCAAAAAATGTCTTACTCTGCTATATGTAAAATATCCATAATACTGCCTTGGTCCATAGTAGAGGACTTGAAACCTTCTCTCTTTATTTACCACCACTCTTATTATTTGTCCTAGCTCTTCTAAAATTCTTTTTGATCCAAGAGTCTTTTTCTCTTGGATGTTACGTAGCTTATTTTTCATTCAAGTAAATCAGTAAGAGCAATAAAGTAAAATAAAAGGGTGTTTAAGGCTAAATCCAAGACTAGAGTAAAGAACAAGAGGGGTGGGGTGGGAGGTGGAAAAGAGCTAGGGAAGAATCTGGGTATCAGGAACATTTGGATTTTTCACTTGTGACAAGTACCAGTTGGTGTTACTATTAGGTATGCTGAATGTCAAAATGTCTTGAATCTGATATTTATCATTGCATAGGTTTTTTTTTTTTTTCATCTTTAGACAGTTAGAAAATTTTCAGGTATCAGAAATTTTCAATACTATTCTGGATAAATCAAGATTCAACCAAACAAATTCTTCATTGGTAGAAAATAAAACTTTATTCTTTAAAGCTAAAAGCTTGATTGCATTCAATGTAACCATTGATTTTAATCTTATGAAAATTTCTAATACTCACAAAAGTGAAGAGGCTGGTACACTGAATGCCTATTAATATATGTTACACCCAGATTTAAAAATTATAAATATTTTGCCATATTAGATTCATCTACCCTCCTTTTCTTTCTTTTTACTGCTAAAGTATTTTAAAGTAAATCCAAAACCTCATGAGACTTCATCTCACCTACTTATAATTCTACTGATTTTTAATTGAATTATCAAGTAGTTAACAGAAAACAGAATATTACAGGAAGTATCTAGTGAGGTGCAAAGTGTAGCAATTAATCTTTTCTCATTTAATCAAAGGGAGCAGCAGGGCTCTAGTAATATCATTATATTTAGAAATGGAAATTTTTTAAAAATCAAAAACAAGGAAGCAATTTTAAGCCTTTACTTCTGTTTTCCTTCCTCTTGACCTATTCCCTATTAACAACTGGCTACTTCTTGGCACTCTGGCCCCTCAGTGTAACTAGGATATACGTGAATCATACTTAGGTAAACCATCAAGGGACTGACAGGATCCTAGGACACAGTTCAAATAGAAGTTTTTATATTTACAGCAAAATCCTGGCCCTTCTGTCTGGGAGAACTTTGTAGTCCTTTATACTTTAACACTTCCATTTAGGTTACTATTAATTTAAGTGTGTATCAGTATCTCAAAACAATTTTTCTTTGTTTCACATGAAGAAAGGGATGAAGAAATACCCAATGTTGATGAAGATAACAGATGATGAATTTCTGCTGGGAATATGGTTGAGACATTGAAACCAAAACCTAGTTTGATAATAATACTTGAATACCAAGCTTCAATATTTGGTATCTAAAGTTCTGTTAGCCTGTTCATAATTGAACAGGATAAAAAATTCTTAGTGCGGAAAGGACCCTCCCTCTGTCAGAAGATAGAATGCAAATGCTGACTGCGTTTTTTTCCCTCCCATGCCAGCTTCCCACACTTTTCCTCCAGAGAAAAGGTCACTCTGCCAGACTGGATTGAAGAACCGTTGAGATGCAAAATTCAAGATTGGGAAGGGTGGGAAGAAAAGAAAAAGCTAATTGATGAGGGTCATTTGAAACAGGTGATGGAGGGATGCCTGGGTGGCTCAGTTGGTTGGCATCTGCCTTCAGCTCAGGTCTTGATCCCAGGGTCCTGGGATCGAGGCCCACATTGGGCTCCCTGCTCAGCAGGGAGCCTGATTCTCCCTCTGCCTGCCACTCCCCCTGCTTGTGCTTGCTCTCTCCCGCCCCCTCTGTGTCAAATAAATAAATAAAATCTTTAAAAAAAGATAAAAATAAAACAGAGGTGTTGGAGAGGAAGGGAAAGCAGCTGAGAAAAAGGGAAGAGAATATTATTGAGTGTGGTTTGCCAACAAGTGGCTCCAGAATAATGTGGGGTTACAGAAAATCGAAAGGAGAGAAAAAAAAACGTGGGGAGTGCTGGTGGGGTATATGAATCGAAGTTTACTGACAAGTTTAGAGGAGAGCCAAGTAAATTATTAGAATTCCTTTAAAAATATTTTGGCTATTTGAACTACACATCTTTGAGAATGTTTCCATTTATCAACAAATATTTTTCTATGCTGGTACATATTTGAAAACACCTTTTTGATGATAGTGTTGTAGCATTTCTTTTCCTTTAGCATCCCCAGTTCTTGGTCACACCAAAGAATGAAGAGGTAGACCAGACGAAGAGTGCTGGGCAGCAAAGCAAAGTTTATTGAGCAATAGTACAAAGCTCCCGTAGAGGAAGGGGACCTGAGAGGGTTGGCAATTTGGTGTTTAAATCTAGGGGTTTTTATGGGCTCTTTGGTGTGGGCTGTTTTAATCTCATTAACCCTCCATGCACCTGTCACACCCAATCAGGGTGGAGGGCTCCTTCCAGGGTGGTATTTTGTAGCCTCAGGGATCAAGTGGGTGGTGGCCACCGCTGCCCTAAGGGATCAAGTGGGCGGTGGCCGCCACCACCGCCCCCAGATGAAGCTCTTTGTTTAAATATCCCACTGGCAGGGCACCTGGGTGGCTCAGTCGTTAAGCATCTGCCTTCAGCTCGGGTCATGATCCCAGGGTCCTGGGATTGAGCCCCACATCGGGCTCCTTGCTCAGCGGGAGGCCTGCTTCTCCCTCTCCCACTCCCCCTGCTTGTGTTCCCTCTCTCGCTGTGTCTCTCTCTGTCAAATAAATAAAATCTTTAAATAAATAAATAAATATCCCATGGCTATTGAACTGACCCTTGGGCCTGGGTTAGGATGCACAAGGCCATTCCCTTCTTTTCTGTCACATTCAAGTTGTAAGTCCCCCCAATAGGAAGACTCAAAGCTGGGGCACTGAGTAAAAAGCCTAGAATAACAGATGGGTTCTTTTTCCTTTTAAGGGTAGTTTTCCTCTTAGGATGGGGTGGGGAGGCGGGGGGGGGGGGGGGGGGGGGGCGTTGGGGGAGGGCCCTTGTCCCTGCTTGCCTTTCTTCCAACTATCCTTCATTAATACCATAAGTTTCTATAAAGTGTATATATTGTAGTTAAAGTAGCATTGTTCTATTATTGGATTTATATTTCCATTCTTCTACTACTTAAAATCCATTGTGATGAATATATTTGTAATCATGGTTTCTTTCTTGTTTAAAATATTTCATCAGGGGGTCGCTTGGGTGGCTCAGTCGTTAAGCCTCTGCCTTCAGCTCAGGTCATGATCTCAGAGTCCTGGGATCGAGCCCTGCATCGGGCTCCCCGCTCTGTGGGAAGCCTGCTTCTCCCTCTCCCACTCCTCCTGCTTGTGTTCCCTCTCTCGCTGTCTCTCTCTGTCAAATAAATAAAATCTTTAAAAAAATAAAAATTAAAAAAAATAAAATATTTCACCAGGATAGATGCATAGAAATTATAGGATGAAAGTTATAAATGTTTTATATTGTCAATTTTTTTCTTTTTTCTTTTTCTTTCTTTTTTTTTTTACAGTCCTGAGGTCTTTTATTTTTTTTATGCTTATCATACCGTGAATTCATAGGGAATAGGTTCCAGCAGCTCAGTCTCCTTTCCATTGGTTCTCACAAAGCGTGTTTCTCTGGGCAGAACAGCCTGGAGCTTCAGTTGAACCCAAGAACCTTTCTCTTCTGCTTCCTTCTTTTTCTGATCATTTTCCTTCACACTGTGCAGGAAGCTATCTCTGCTCTTTGAGTGCTTAATATGCATTAATCCTCTTGGCAAGAATCTTGCCCTTGTTTGTTTACAACAATGCCAATAGCATGCTGGGTAATGTTGTAGACTCTTCCAGTTTTGCCATGGTAACATGTGTGGGTGTTCCTTTTTGAACAGTGTCCATTCCCTTGATGTTCACAATATCACCTTTCTTGTAGATTTGCATGTATGTGGCCAAAGGAACCACTCCATGTTTTCTAAAACGCCTGGAGAATACAGCGGGGGTGGGGGGGGGCTCCTCTTTCCCTTTGTGTTGGTTATTCTTCAAATTACCCGAAGATGGTGGTTCCCAGGTGTTTTATTGCTTAGTGGCTTAGTGTTTTGTTTTGTTTTGTTTTGTTTTGTTTTGTTTTGTTTTGTTTTGTTTTAAGAGAGTGAGCTCAAGCAGGGAGGGGCAGAGGGAAAGGGAGAGAGAGAATCTTAAGCAGGCTCCATGCCCAGCATGGAGGTGGGTGAGGAAATAGGTGAAAGAAGTGAAGGGGATTAAGAATACACTTATCATGATGAGCACTGAATAATGTATGGAATTGCTGATTCACTACATTGTACACTTGAAACTAATATAACACTGTATGTTAACTATACTGGAATTAAAATTAAACAAAACAAAACAAAGTATGTGACCACTAATACTGGCAGGAAGCTGAGCCTATTGATTTTGGGGGAGGGGGCGGGAATCTCACTACTGACTCCATGGAGGACTATAGGACCCTTAGTGACCCTTATCCCTCTTTGGCCCTGTTGACTCTGCTTTTAGATACACTTTGTTCTTTTTTCCCAAAATGTAAATCTCCAAAGTCAAAGGTCACAAATTGCACAAAAATAACTGTAGCATTTAAAATGGCAATCCATCAGCTACTCACTATTCCCCTTTCTCTGCTATGTTTCTCCATTTTCTTACCTTCCAGCACACCATATAGGGACTTGTGTGTGTGTTCATGGTTCTACTCTCTGCACTAATACAGATTTGTGTCACTTTTGTTCACTGTTGAGTCCCCATTATCTAACACAGGGCCTGGGACACAGCAGACACTCAAATAGTCTGAAGCTGCTCTGCTGTTTGGCTCCATGCAAATGTCATCATCCACCTCTTTCCACTGTGCCACCCCAACAGCAATCAGATCACTCACACTGAGGGAGGACTCCTGCTACAGCTTTCTGATTGGTCTTTCTGCCTCTGCCCTGCCCCCAGTGCTTCTGTGGATGAATCTTCCTCACACATGCACTAGATCACATCACTCTCCTGTTTAAAAGAGTTCAGTTTCTTTCCATTCCACTTAAAATAAAATCCTCTTCTTGCCTATATACTTTGGCCTTTGCCTGCATCTCCAAACACCTCTTGCACTACTTTGCCTTTACTACCTTCCAGCCATAAACACCGCCTTTTGGGTTTTTTGGGGTTTTTATTGTTGTTGTTTGGTATGAACCAAACTTTTTTTTTTTTATAAAGATTTTATTTGTCTATTTGAGAGAGAGAGACAGGGATAGCATGAGTGGGGAGGAGAGGGAGAAGAGTGGGAAGGAGAGGGGAAGCAGACTCCCTGGTGAGCAGGGAGCCCAACCTGGGCTCTATCCCAGGATCCTGGGATCATGACCTGAGCCGAAGGCAGACGTTTCACCAACTGAGCCTCGCATGAACCAAACTCTTTGCTTTAGAACTTCCACTTCTGTTTTTCCCACTGCTTGCAGCTCTTCTTTCTCTCTCATGCTACAGTTACCTATCATTTCACCCAGCTTATCTTCTTTGGAGATTCTCTCAGATTATGAAAAGACTTGTTCAGTCATTGATTACGTTCTTTTCTTTCGTTCGTTCTTTCCTTTTTTTTTTAGGGAGGGAGAGAATCTTAGGCAGGCTCCATGCCCAGCATGGAGCCCAACAGGGAGCTCAATCTCATGACCCTGACACCATGACTTGAGCCACCCAGGCACCCCTCTTAGTGTCTTTTTTTTTTTTTTTTTTAAGATTTTATTTATTTGCGAGAGAGAGAATGAGAGACAGAGAGCATGAGAGGGAGGAGGGTCAGAGGGAGAAGCAGACTCCCTGCCAAGCAGGGAGCCAGATGTGGGACTCGATCCCGGGACTCCAGGATCATGACCTGAGCCGAAGGCAGTCGCTTAACCAACTGAGCCACCCAGGCGCCCCTTAGTGTCTTTTTTTATGTGATTGTTTTTCTGATTTTTATTATGCTTGTCAAATCATAAGATTGGAATCTTTCCTATTGTCATCAGAAAATCGTGACTATCATCTTTGAAAAAGGTCTTCAACTACTTCCCTCCATGCTGACCTCAAACTTCCTAATTGATTAAGTTCTTTCCAGCTTATCTCTTAATTTTGGCAAAAGACCCTGTGGGCAAGTATTCCCTTAAGGCCTGTCCTGAGGCAGCAAGACCCCATCCATGACAATGATGACCTGATCTCTACCGCCCAGCTGCTTGTACCCACCAACCTTTGTCCCACATTTTCCGCATACAAAACTCAAATTATTTCAGCACTTCAGAGATAGTCTTTGAGACATTAGTCCATTGTCTTCCCAGTGTTGGCCTCACTGAAATAAATTCCTTTCCTGTCTCACCATCACTTGTCTCTGTGCCTCTGGATTTTGTGAGCAGCGAGTGGCCGAAACTGGGCTTTCTGGGACTCCTGGATCCAGGTGTTTTTGCACCCCTGCGTCCTGGCTACATTTTACATTACTTTGCATTTACTTCTTAAAGTGATCTTTGATAGATTATCCTTATGTTTATCCCTCCTTCCTTCTTCCCTTTCTTCCCTTCCCCTCCTCCCATTTTTTGATAAAACTGTTTTATATTTTGAAATACATTTTAAAAGAACAAAAACAGGGGTGCCTGGGTGGCTCAGCTGGTTAAGAGTCTGCATTCGGCTCAGATCATGGGTCCTGGGATCGAGCCCCACATCGGGCTCCCTGTTTAGCAGGGAGGCTGCCTCACCCTCTCCCTCTGCCTCTCCCCCAGCTCGTGTTCTCTCTCGAGTTCTCTTTCTCTCAAATAAATAAAATCTTAAAAAAAGAGAAAAGAACAAAAACAAACTCTCCCTCCTGGTAATGGTAATCTCGAGTGCTTTTGGGCATACAAAGGGACCCTATTCACTCACACACCCTCCCTTTCCCATCTCATTTATCTTGTTTGTGCCTCAAACCAACACAAAAATAGATCTAATCTGTTTTGTACAAAATGCCCTTCAAATATCTAAAGATAGCTATAGAAGTCTTCTCTAGGCCGCAGAGCCACAATGATGTTAACTTCTCCATAAGCAACAACATTTGGAAATGTTTCACTAACCTGCTCAACCTTCTCTTCTTCTCAACCATGCTCTTCTTCGTTCTCTTCCCGAAGTGACAGCAGGATTTCAGATGCGACATTACACGTCATTTGTAAAACTGTGGGACGCTCCGATCAGATGGGGGCTCGTGGCGCGGTCAGTGAAAGTGTTCACCCAAGGCAGAACGAAGAACTTAGAAGTTTATTGAATACACCGCAAGGGAGTAGCAGGCAGGACAGCAAAGGAGAGACTATCAGCCACAAGACGTTGATGAGGGGCCCCGGTTATAGGGCAGAGTGAGGAAGTATGGGGACATATGGAATTTTCCCTTTTTTGGTAACTGTGCCTGGTTGTAAGTAGCCCATTGGTTAGTTACGGACTATGGCTATTTTGAGGTAGGTCGCTTAATGAGCTTGTTTGCCTTCAGCTTGGTGGTCCCTGTGGGCCCTTAGGCCCCGCTCAAGCTTCCGTTGCTCAAGCCTGTTGCCTAAAAGCAGCCTCTACAAAAACTACAACTGAAAATAATTGGAGGGGGTGCCTCAGTGGTTCAGTTGGTTAAGCATCTGCCTTTGGCTCAGGTCATGATTCCAGAGTCCTGGGATCGAGTTCCACATCGGTTTCCATGCTCAGCAGGGAGTCTGCTTCTCCCTCTACACCTCCCCCCTGCTTGTGATCCCTCTCTCTCAAATAAATAAATAAAATCTTTAAAGAAAAAAAAAGAAAATAATTGGAGGGACGCCTGGGTGGCTCAGGTCATGATCCATTGTCCTGGGATCAAGCCCCACCATGTCAGGCTCCTTGCTCAGCAAGGAGCCTGCTTCTCCCTCTGCCTGACACTCCCCCTGCTTGTGCTCTCTCTCTGTCTGTCTCCCTGACAAATAAATAAAATCTTAAAAAAAAGAAAATAATTGGAAATATCTTTTTTTTTAAGATTTTATTTATTTATTTGACAGAGAGAGACACAGCGAGAGAGGGAACACAAGCAGGGGGAGTGGGAGAGGGAGAAGCAGACTTCCCGCCGAGCAGGGAACCCCATGGGGGGCTCGATCCCAGGACCCTGGGATCATGACCTGAGCCGAAGGCAGACACTTAACGACTGAGCCACCCAGGCGCCCCTGGAAATACCTTTTAAGAATAGATTCAATTGCCTAATATTGCTAAGTTTTAGTTAAAACTTTTTCTCTTCTTGAAGAGAGCTATGTACCTCATGGTTCTCTCTCACAGAGTGCTTGTGAAGGTTAGTGATGTTCATAAAGTGTGCAGATCACTGGCTAGCATAGAGAAATGTTCAATAAACGTTAGTTGTATACTAGTAACTGACCTATTACTTTAACTCCCAGGAGGCACATATATAATCAGCCTAGATTTTCAGGTTATATTTATCCACACCCTCATTAAAAGAGTATTTATTCTTTTGTCTTTATTTTAATGACACTATAAATTAATAACAATCCTATAAGGGGCTGATTTGAACTCAGTTCAGTGGAACTATTACTTTCTTTCGTTGAGATACTCATCCATGTGTGGAAAACATACTTATGTATCAAAAACAAAGAAGATTCTTTTTTTTTAAGATTTTATTTATTTATTTGAGTTAGAGAGCACGCACCATTGGGGTGAAGGGCAGAAGGAGAAGCAGACCCCAGCTGAGCAGGGAGCCGGTGTGGAACTCGATCCTAGGACCCCGGGGATCGTGACCTGAGCCGAAGACAGACGCTTAACCTCACCTGAGCCTAACGCAGACGCTTAAACTACTGAGCCACCCAGGCGCCCCAACAAAGAAGATTCTTTAATAGCAGTTCAGTTCAAATAGTCTTAAATTGTAAAATAATTAGTCCAGGTTCCTTTTTTTGTCAGGAAACAAAAGATGAACAAGACTTTTTCTGAAAATATTCACCTTTATTTGAGGAAATTTTATGTCTATATTAGACAATTTATCTAAGTCAACAGATAGGAGGAGACCTGTAACCAGAGTTGTAAAGCTGAGAAAATAACCATATTAATACTAATGTTACTTTAGTTAAAATCTTGAAGGTATACCATCATGTATAAGAATCTAAACTAAACAATATTAACTTTGCTTCTTACTAAATTTTTTTTTTAATTCATCACTGCATCACTATGTTTATTTCTTTGAAGAATATTTCCTAGCACATATTTGAGTACATGCCAAATTGAAAGTTCCATTGTTATGAGATGAAGGCTTTACAACCCTAACCACACCACATCTGAGGCTGGAATAGTTATGTACAAAGGAAATATTTGAGGGAATATCCCAGTGAATGAAAGACAACTCACAAGCAGTAGAGCCCTCTAAGAGCATAAAATTATGAAGAATTTCCTATTTCCATAAACATTTATTAGTCTATTTAGTTACTTCAAAATCATCATGCATTTTATATTCACAGTGCAAATAGTTAATGAGTTACTTGAAGAAGTTAAACAATCGTGTAGAATTGCAAGCCTTAGGTCATATTCCACCATCTAGCTCGCTATCAGGTTACCGGGAAATTAAGATCTCTTAGAACTGTTTCACTGACTTCACAGTAATAAATTCGTCACAGCCTGAAGTAAACAAAGTGATCTTTAAAAAGCCAACACAACTTGGAAGTTCTTCATAATTTTAACAGGTATATTAGTGTCAGTAATTTGGTGAGAAATGAAGTCAATTATCAGCTCTGTTAGGTAAATCTCCTGTAATCTTATGAAAAAGGTCTGAATAACCTGGCACATTCAGCACTTCATGCTCAGGAACATCAATGACTTTTCCAAAATGTGCTAGTCATCCAAAACTTAACTTCAACTTTCATGATGAGAAATACATATAACTTATTTAATTCTTTAATTAACTCAATCATTTTCTTTTTTTTTTACAGTTAAAACCAAATTGATTTGTTTATTCCTTAAAGTCGAGATGAGTTTCAATCTTGTTAACCATAGAACACAGTTTATTTTCTCACCTAGAAAAGACATTTTCATTTGTCACAGGTCTAAAACACAAACAGTACAGGACATATAATTGGGTACTATTTTGCCACTGATATTAAAATTTTGTTTAAAATGCCTCTCATAGATTATTTCTATCACAACTTATTTTTTAACTCAATCATTTTCTAAGTGCCTACTATGTGGCAGGCATTGTTCTAGGCAGGGGATACAAAAACAAATAAATGTAGTTTCTACCTTTACAGAGCATACATCCAGTTAGGGGAAAAGAAACATAAATAGATAATTATAATACAGGATGAAATGGAAGTATATTACTTGTGACTTTACTAAAGGCGACATTTGTACTGGTCTTTTACTTTCTGTTTTCATTAAAATGAAATTGACATAACAAAATTAACCATTTAAAACTGAACAATTCAGTGGCACTTAGCACATTCACAATGTTATACAATGACCATCTCTATCTAGTTCCAAACAGTTCCTTTTCTTTTTTTCCTAGCTTTATTGAGATATAAATTGACATATAATATTGTGTAAGTTTAAGGTGTATAATATGATGATTTGGTATATGTATATACCGTGAAATGAGGTTGGTTAACACCCATAAGGTTAGTTAACACAGGCATCACCTCATAAAGTTACTTTTTTGTGTAATAAGAAACTTCAAGATTTACTCTTAGCAATTTTCAAGTATATAATACAGTATTGTTAACTATAGTCACCATGCTGGGCACCTGGGTGGCGCAGTTGTTTAAGCGACTGCCTTCGGCTCAGGTCATGATCCTGGAGTCCCGGAATCGAGTCCTGCATCGGGCTCCCTGCTCAGCGGGGAGTCTGCTTCTCCCTCTGACTCTCCCCCCTCTCATGCTCTCTCTCTATCATTATCTCTCTCAATAAAAACAAACAAACAAACAAAACTATAGTCACCATGCTGTACATTAGATCCCCAGAACTTGTTCATCTTATAACTAGAAGTTGGTGCTCTTTGACCATATTCAGTTATTCTTTCCCCATCCCCCCTCCTCCCAAGCATTGACCAATCTGCTCTTTGGATATTAATCCTTTATCAGATACATAGTTTGCAAATATTTTCTACCCTTCCAAAGGTTGCCTTTTCATTTTATTTTAATTTTTTTTAAAGATGTTATTTTTCAGTAAACTCTACACCAAATGTAGAGCTCAACTCACAACCGAAGATCAAGAGTCATGTGCTCTAGTGACTGAGACAACCAGACACCTTTGCCTTTTCATTTTATTGGTCTGTACTGATCTTGAAATATGAATAGGAGTTTTTTTGGGGTACCAATCAAAGGAAGGACATATTTTAGGTGTTCCACTGTTTTTATGATAAATTATTAAACACAATTCACAAGTGGTATTCTAGCATGATAAAGCTAAGTGAAATAAATAATGTAACAGTTTTGGTATACAAGTTATTTGTTACGAATGTTAATGTCAGGTGATTCATATATATTATAAATCATTCTGAAGTATCTTATGGGCTCTTAAAATCTTTAAGGGCTCTAAAAGTTTTTCGAAGCCCTTTTACCAGAAAAATATACAATAACTAGTTTAATGGGGCGCCTGGGTGCTCAGTCGTTAAGCGTCTGCCTTTGGCTCAGGTCATGATCCCAGGGTCCTGGGATCAAGCCCCACATCGGGCTGCCTGCTCAGTGGGAAGCCTGCTTCTCCCTCTCCCACTCCTCCTGCTTGTGTTTCCTCTCTCGCTGTGTCTCTCTCTGTCAAATAAATAAATAAAATCTTTAAAAAACAAAAACTAGTTTAATAAGCAGTCTCCCCTCAGTATGGTGTGAACATAAAACTTACATTTTTCTAAATGACTTAAACTCTTCTGTCAAAATCCCCTGATTCGTCTCTTACTGATATCTCAGTCAGATCCCAGAGCTTTCCAGTCATATTCAGTTATTTAAAATTCAATTTAGTTTGACCCACTAGGTCTGGGTTCTGCTCACCAGAGTGTCTCCCTTCCCCTATGTCAGCCAGTTTGTGGCCTGAGGGACTTAGAATGGGAAGGAATGCTCTGTTCTTTTTTCTCTTTATTGCACATCTTGCCAGGTAAGTATGGTAAGATGTTCTTCAGTACAACCCTAATGAAATATGTACTGTGGACTCTACTATTTGTTTATAGGAAGTCAATGAACTCATTAACATTTTATTATCTAACATTATCTACCAAGGCTTTCAGTGATGTGTATCTTGTATGGACTCAGAATCAACATTTCACAATTTGAAACATGCGGTTACCTCTTTATAACTTTGCAACACTGTTCATTCAAGAAATATTTATTATCTACTCTGTGTCACAGTGTTATATAAACCACAGCACAAGAAAAAAATGGGTTTCATTTGGATATATTATTTTTTTTTAAGTTATAAACACAGACCTAGGTACTCCAAACATTTTCTTTTTTTTCTTTAAAGATGTTATGTATTTATTTGAGAGAGAGAGAGAGAGCCTGCGCGTGCATCTGCACGCACATGAGTAGGGGGAAGGGCAGAGGGAGAGGGAGAAGTGGACTCCCAGCAGGGAGGCTGACTCAGGGCTTGATCCCAGGACCCCCGAGATCGTGACCTGAGCAGAGGGTAGACACAAATGACTGAGCCACCCAGGCATCCCAGATATTTTCTTTTTACTGATGCAAAATTTAAGTTGCCTTTAAGTGTTTCGAGGTCCCCATTGTGACTGGTAGTTCAGGTTGACATAACCTGACCAACTCTATTAACAATAGCAAACATATTGAGTAGATACTATGTGCCATTGCGTTAAGCGATTTACATGTCTTATTTAATCGAGGTAATAATCTGATAAGCTAGTTAGTAATATCATTCTCATTTTACAATGAGAAAACTAAGTATGAATAGTCATTAAACTAGCTTTGTTTTACCTACCTGCTAAGTAAGTCTTGCCCTCTGATTCAAAAGCCAGCTGAGCTAGTCCAGGTGTCTGACTGGAGCAATGATATGAATCTAGGTTTCACCCCTTACTAGCTTTGTGAATTATATCACCATTCTCTGTGTCAGTTTCCCCATCTGTAAAATAGAATAGTACCTTTCTTATAAGTATTGTGAGATGAATTCAGGTAAAATAAATAAAGCATTTAGAGTAGTCTGGTACAGAATATACATTATAAAAAACGTTAAATATTACAAGCCCATACCCCTTATCAAAAATCCATGAGGTTTGATATGTTTTGGAATTCAGAATTTTTCAGATTTTAGAAAGGTAAATGAGAGCATATAGCAAATTTGTATAACATTTCCAGCAGAGTCTGGGAACCTCCTTATAAGCAAAGAAATGAATATACCTGATTTAAATTTATGAATTCACACAAAGTGGAATGAATGAGGACTATAAGGAATTTGATTTCAGTTTAGCTCTGAATTGTTAATTAGTCTGTGATAAATGTCAAAAAGAACTTTTGGGTTTTAGAGCTTTTAGGATTTGAGAATTTTAGTAAAGGGCCTATTATTAACAACTAAATTGTATAGCTTAACCCATAATGGTCAGAATCATTTTTACTTCAGGCTCTAGAATTTCAAATGGGATTCAAAGGAACATTTCCCATGTAAATTCTACCAGTTACTTGGCAGAATTTAACACAGTAATATTATTTGACAACCAATTTCATTTTATCTGCTTCACAAAAGTCTCTTAATTGTGTTTCCATTTCAGAGGTTCCAAAAGACATTTTAAATCATTGTAAAATTTTGACTAGCTTCCCAATACAAATAATTTGATTTATTTAGATTTTATCTTATGCCATGAAGTCTCAAAAGCCATTTAAATGTTTCCCAAACCTTAATCATTTTGGTGCAATAATCTGAAAACTTTTGAAGTCACAACTATCATTCAGAATAGACTATGTTTTATTGCGGTTAACATATAGTTTTCCAAATCTCCATGGTTTAAACAATAAACAAAAATAATATAAATAAATACTGACAAATTGTTAAATGGGGCATCACATTTGAAAATTAAAGTTACTGGGAATATGTTTTGGCTAATTGCCATTTGGATTAAATTATTTTAACCAAATCATCTGAAGCTAATGTTATTGATAATTATTGCTGAGTAGAAAAAAATACAGGATTTTTTTCTTTATACATATTAATATTTTGTAGTTTTTAAAAATTAGCGTGTACTATAGGAAAAAGAATTCTTGCACATTTTTATTTCTGGGTAATTTATTCTTTTTGTTGCAATTGCCAATATAATCTTTTAAAAAAATATTTTTTCTTCCATACTAGTTATTGGAGGGGTATAGATCCCATTTACATTTTTTTTTTTTTTTTTTGAGAAAGAGAGTGAGAGAGAGAGAATGTGTGAGCTGTGGGGGGGGGCAGTGCGGGAGCAGGGAAGAACAGAGGGAGAGGGAGAGAGAGAATCTTAAGCAGACTTTACACCAAGCACTGAGTCTGAGGCAGGGCACAATCTCACGACCCTGACATCATGATCTGATCCAAAATCAAGAGGCAGACTCTAGGGGCGCCTGGGTGGCTCAGTTGGTTAAGTGTCTGCCTTTGGCTCAGGGCTCCCTGCTCAGCAGGGAGTCTGCTTCTCTCTTTCCTTCTGCCCTTCCCCCCTCACTCGTGTTTTTTTCTCTGTCTCTCAAGTGAATAAATGAAATCTCTAATAAAAAAAAAAAGAGTTGGACTCTTAACTGACTGAGCCACCCAGCACCCCATACACTTTTATATTCTATCTAAGAGAGCCTTGGCTGAGTTCAGAGAGAGATTGATTTTATGGGTCTCATTGTGCCCCCACCTTTCCTTCCCCAGGGTGTTTTAATTTTATTTATTTATTTGTTTGTTTGTTTGTTTATTTAAGTAGGCTCCATGCCCAGTGTGGGCTCAAACTCATGATCCTGAGATCAAGACCTGAGATGAAATCAAGAGTCCTTGCTTAACCGACTAAGCCACCCAGATGCCCACCTAGGGTGTTTTAAAATGATAAACACAGTGCTTATCTTTTTTCCTATTTTGATGACAAAATAGTCATAAATTAACCCACAAGTGTAAGTTCTGATTTAGCAGCAGCCCATCTTGTGTATATTGTTTTCATATCAATTATTTCCCAAATAATGTATTTTAAATTTCCTTTTTGACTCAGTTTTTATTTAGAAGGATGTTTCTTTGTTTCTTAATTTTTGACCTTTCTTTTCAACCACAGGTAAATAATTTTGATTTTGTATGAATCGGCATGTGTTCTGTTTTAATGTTTATTATTTTATGATCAACACAAAATACAATTAACATTAAAAGAATCAATTTGGGGTGCCTGGGTGGCTCAGTCATTAAGCGTCTGCCTTCAGCTCAGGTCATGATCCCGGGGTCCTGGGATCAAGCCCCACGTCGGGCTCCCTGCTCAACCGGGAGCCTGCTTCCCCCTCTGCCTGCCGCTGCTCCTGCTTGTGCTCTCTCTCTCTCTCTGACAAATAAATAAATAAAATCTTTAAAAAAAAATCAATTCGTGTCTATATAATACATAAGTTTTATATTTCTTTTATGGGTAGCTAGGAAACTTTATATTAATTGGATTTTTCTACCATTCTGCCTCTTCTCCTTCCCTCCCCCCACCCAACTTTTGATTTTTTTTCCATCTGAAGGTCTGTGTATCGGTCACCTCTCATATATTTGTTTCAGACATATGGCTTTGGGTCAAGAAGGTGTAATTGGGTTTAGCTATTATTATTTCTGGACACTGACTCAAAGTTGTAGGAGTGGGTAGAAACTTCTCCTTTTTTTTTGTTTTTGTTTTTGTTTTTTTTATTTGACAGAGCGAGACACAGCGAGAGAGGGAACACAAGCAGGGGGAGTGGGAGAGGGAGAAGCAGGCTTCCCGCCAAGCAGGGAGCCTGATGAGGGGCTCGATCCCAGGACCCTGGGATCATGACCTGAGCCGAAGGCAGACACTTAACGACTGAGCCACCCAGGCGCCCCACTACTCCTGGTTTTTGTAAAATGTCTCATACTTGTCACATAGATTGAAAATCCCTGAGACTGATCCTTAAGTAACCCCATTTGGCATATTTTGGCAGCTGTGGTACTGTAAACTATTTGGATAAGATATTCAGTCAATTTTCTCTCTACTGTATAATTCTCTCTACTACCTAATACCAGATTCTAGGCCTTATGGTCCTAACATGTTGACAAGAAGAAAGAATCACATTTTACCAAAGTCCAAATACATGAAATCCAATGTTTCCTCATTGTCACTAATGGCCTGACACCATCATAAAAGTTAATTAATTAGTTCAGTAGGCTTTGTCCTTTTTAAACCATCAGGATTTAGCTTTGCTATACTTAAAGGTCTTCTGGATTGTTATATTACTGGATTGCCTGATAAGTTCTTATCTAGTGGTTACCTAGGCATCCTGGTTTATCTTGCCAGTTTACGATTAATAGGGATCATTCTGCCCATCTTCATTTAAAAAACAAAACAAAGTAAACAAAACAAAACAAAACGCCTGGTATTTCATTTAACTCTTGAGCAGCAATCTTCAGAATTTTCATATCCATAAGTCCTCCAAAACAATGGCCAATCTCTCTGCATCTGCTTTGGGTTTAGGTGACTTGCGGACATTATCACCGAGCCACCAGTCACTATGTCACTCCTCATTCTTTGCTATTGTGCTCTCTTTCCAGGTCATGTTACTCAGGGCAGCTTTAAAATATACAATGGGAAGAAAAGGAGAGTAACATGAGCAGACCTAGTGGATTACAAAGGGCCAGTGAAAGTAGGTCCTTGATATTCTCCTTACAGAATATTCTCCTTTAAGCTCTGATAAATCTATCCCTAGGAAAGAAGAAAGAAACATCCTCGGGATAGGCAGACCTCAAAGCCATAACTCAGTTCTGGGTTTTGAAATTCATTTACTGAACTAATGTCAAAACATTGGAACAATTCCCCTGGGTTAAGTTAAGAAAGTCTTTTACCTTCTACTATTTAGTAATAGTAGAATCATCTCATTTATTTATTTTTATTTTTTAAAAGATTTTATTTATTTATTTGAGAGAGAGAGAGAGAAAGAGAGCGGGGAGGACAGGGGTAGAGGGAGAGAAGAAGCAGATTCCCCGCTGAGAAGGGAGCCCCATGAGGGACTTGATCCCAGGACTCTGGGATCATGACCTTAGCTAAAGGCAGATGCTTAACTCACCGAGCCACCCAGGTGCCCAGAACCATCTCATTTAATAATAACTAATTATTATGTACCATTTCATTTAGTTCAGATAAACATCTAGTAATAAGGACTCACAACATATTTGAGATTTGAGCCCTTATTAGGGCCAGCTATTATTTCGAATATTTGACAACCATCTATTTAAATCTTCTTGACATCACTGTTATTATCACTGTTTTGCAGATAAGGAAACTGAGGTTCAAAAAGATTAAATAAGTTTCTCAAATTCTATAGCAGGATGTCTAACTACAAATCTCAAATCCTTTTAAACTCCTTCATTACGTCTCTAATCTCTGTGTAATATGCTTTAAAGAGCTAGAAAGCAAAACTATGTCCTTTGGACAAGATAGAATAAAATCTGAAGCTGCAGTAAATGGTCCTTACTTGTGTGTTTTTCATATGTGGTGATTATACAGGTAGTAGATATTAGCCTTTTGTAATTTGTGTGCACACAGAGTTGCTCTGAAATCCTTACCTACGACTATCAAAATATCGTTTTAAACACTCTTTATGGGATATGGAGTAGGCATAAGAGGAGAGATATTAGATGTTTAACTTAGGAATTGATGTTAAACTAATTAGGTACATCTGGGAAAGTTGGAATGGTAGTAAAACAATATAGAGTGATTATTCAAATCAGTATACCTTAGGAGTCTGAAAAAATTGGGTTTTTTTAAAGATCTTATTTATTTATTTGTCAGAGAGAGAGAAAACGCACAAGCAGGGGGAACGGCAGGCAGAGGGAGAAGCAGGCTCCCCTCTGAACAAGGAACCTGATGCGGGACTCAATCCCAGGACCCTGGGATCATGACCTGAGTTGAAGGCAGACACTTAACCGACGGAGCCACTCAGGCGTCCCTGAAAAAATTGTTTTAAACTGTAATGCAGAACATATTTATCCTATTACCTATTTTATTATCTGACAAATTATTATTAAGTGCCTATTAAATGCCAATCATCAGGTAAATCCTAGGAAAAATGGATTTAAAGTAGGCGAAATATCTGTTCTTTTACGTGTAAGGTGATGTTTTTGCCACTGATTTATAGAATTGAGATAAAGTATTGATCAACACTTGTGAACTTTTAATTAATACCACTTGAAGAACAATAATAAGGACTGGTAAACCCTCTTCATCAAATTCTATGAAAAATATAATCTCAATATTATTTTTAAATTAGTCTGCTTTCCCCCATTGATTTGAAATATTACCTTTATTGCATACTAACTACCCATATATACTTGATTTTTTCTCTTTCTCTTCTTTTTTCTTTTGATCTATTCATTCCTGTGTCAGCCTCACAATTTATGGCTTTATGAAATGATTCAACATTTGGTAAGGTGCATCACCTTTCATTACTCCTATAAAGATTTTTTTAAACAAATAGTCTTTTATTTTATTTCATTTTTCAAAGATTTTATTTATTTTGAGAGAGAGAGAGCACAAAGGAGGGGAAGGGTCAGAGGGAGAGGGAGAAGCAAACTCCCTGCTGAGCAGGGAGCCTGACGGGGGGCTCATTCCCAGGACCCTGAGATCATGACCAGAGCCAAAGGCAGATGCTCAACTGAGCCACCCAGGTGCCCCTATTTTATTTTTTTTAAAGTAATCTCTCTGCCCAATGTGGGGCTCAAAGTCACAACCCCAAGATCAAGAGTCATATGTTCTACCGGCTGAGCCAGCAAAGTGCCTCACTCCTATACAGATTTTTTTTTTTTTTAAGATTTTATTTATTTATTTGAGAGAGAGAGAATGAGAGACAGAGAACATGAGAGGGAGGAGGGTCAGAGGGAGAAGCAGACTCCCCGCCAAGCAGGGAGCCCGATGCGGGACTCGATCCCGGGACTCCAGGATCATGACCTGAGCCGAAGGCAGTCGCCTAACCAACTGAGCCACCCAGGCGCCCTCCTATACGGATTTTTAAAAGCTTTTCCCCTTATATATTTTAAATGGTTAAAATATTTTTTTAAAAGATTTTACTTATTTGTCAGAGAGAGAGAGCACAAGCAAGGGAATAATAGACAGAGGGAGAAGCAGGATCCCTGCTGAGCAAGGAGCCCAATGCAGGGCTTGATCCCAGGACCCTGGGATCATGACCCAAGCCGAAGTCAGATGCCCAACCGACTGAGCCACCCAGGTGCCCCTAGATGGTTAAAATTAAAATGAAAATTTCTCTGTTCAATTAAATCCATAATTGTAATTTACAATATGCAAGACACTACCTTGAGACCATGGAAGATGATGTAAAGACAAAAAGGACAGAATTCTTGCTCTCAAGGACTTCATCTATTATGTGAAATAATGGAGTAATAATCTAATTCTAGGAATAGGAAAGAGAGGCAAGCTAGAACAAGCACCAATAGACATATTTTATAGAGTTAAATATTAATTAGCTCTTATAACTGAGCACGCATATAAGTAGCACAGCCTTTCTTAGATGTTTAATGTGGCTGTTGTAGTTTTATACATGGCCAGACCCCTTAAGCTGTCTTAAAGTTGTGAAGTACAGAACAGGTGCAGGCTCATTTTTATACAGCATCTCTGAAAATCTAAGCATTTAGAAGCTCTTCCTTTTTCATTTTGGTGAGGGAATAGAAGAACAGAGTATTCATGTCTTTTACATTTTTTAAAAAGTTTATTTAAATTTTTAAAAAAGATTTTATTTATTTGACACAGAGAGAGAGAGTACAAGCAGGGGGAGGGGCAGGCAGAGGGAGAAGGAGAAGAAGACTCCCTCTGAGCAGGAAGCCTGATGTGGGACTTGATCCCAGGACCCTGAGATCATGACCTGAGCTGAAGGCAGACACTTAACCGACTGAGCCACCCAGGCACCCCTATTTATTTATTACTTTAAGTAATCTCTATACCCAACGTGGAGCTTAAACTCACAACCCTGAGATCAAGAGTCATATGCTCTTCTGACTGAGCCACCCATGCCCCCCTACGCACATCCTTTAACGTCAGGTATTACAGATGTTTTGGATTTCTGATTTTTTTAGTTCACTTTACAATGATGTTAAATAACTCTGATTCTCTGTTAGGCACACAAGAGTGATTCATTTTTTTTTTTTTAAGATTTTTATTTATTTATTTCAGAGGGCGAGGGTGGAAGGGGCAGAGAGAGAGGAAAAGAGAGAATCTCAAGCAGACTGCACTGAGAGCCCAAAATGGGGCTTGATCCCATGATGCTGAGATCATGACCCAAGTCAAAATCAAGAGCCGGCTGTTTAACCAACTGAGCCACCCAGGTGCTGCAAGAGTGATTCATTTTAAACATATTTTCAATTTGATGTCTGATCTAACTATTAGATGTGACCACATAATCTTGTTTCACAGAATAGTTTCTTCTGCAAATTCTTTTTTTTTTTTTTAAAGATTTTATTTATTTATTTGACAAGGAGATAGAGAGAGAGCACAAGTAGGCAGAGTGGCAGGCAGAGGGAGAGGGAGAAGCAGGCTCTCCGCTGAGCAGGGAGCCAGACGTGGGGCTCGATCCCAGGACCCCAGGATCATGACCTAAGCCGAAGGCAGGCGCTTAACCGACTGAGCCACACAGGCGCCCCTGCAAATTCTTTGTGATATTACTCTGGTAACTAAAGTTAACTCCACTGTAATTAAAAAAATTATGACCAGAGCCTCTGGAATTATATTCAATGATCCTTTCATTCCCTCATACGAAATGCTCATTATTTAACAAGTTATAAACGTTTTACTAGTCTTTTATGTGTAGCACAATCTTTATGACTTACATCTACAATGTGGGTGGCATATGGCAGAATTTTTGTTAGGTGTTCTAAAAGATGTATAAAAAGGAGAAGTAAATTTGGACTAGGAAAATCCAGATAGGCTTTATAGGGATAGAAAATTTTTCCCTTCATCCATTCTATAGTTATTTGGCTGGTCTAAATTAAATTGATATAAATCAGATTAACAGAAGAAAAACAAACAAAATTATGTATATGGGAGCCCTATAAAGATAGGGAGACTCAAAGGACAGTCTGGTAATCGAGACTCATGTAACATCCTGAGCTAAGAAAAGGGGTAGTGGTTTGGGAATACGAAGGGGAGTAAGACCATTCATAGGAAGTCAGAAGAGATGTTCGGAAAACAAAGCTTGCCCTGCTATGCAGATAAGTTTCTTAGGGAAAAAGGTACCTCTGGAATAGCTCTTTTTCCAGTACAGGCCCCCTTTCCAATGTAAATTTAGGCAGTTGAGGGGGAGGTAAAGAGCTTTTCCTGAATCTGCTGGGTTTTGATTGCCTTTAGCTCAAAATAATCCTCATGCCAAAGTGACATATTTTGAGATGGTAAATTCTGCTCCCCTTCAGCTCCATGAACATGATTGCTGGACAGCTAAGCTCTGAAGAATGAGTGGGAGACAAGTATGTACTGGAGACCCCAATGTCATGCTAAATACAGGAAGGGGATTAAAACATGTTGGACATTTTATATGGATGTTATATTTTCATAACTATCTTCTATACTCTAGACCTGTTGCAAAGTGCTGGGCAGATTTAATGATACCCTGCAGCAACGAATTTGTTCCAAAGCCAGAGATAATGTATGGGCTGGCCTGTGGTCTAGGAAGTAATCAGGTAGAACAGCTCAACATCATCAGAGTACTCTATGGGGATGAGAAAATATAACCCTTGACTGAGGGTTATTCTTGTGTAAGACTGGCAGAATTTCAGGAGCTAACTAGGTGGGCTTAAGCATTTATTTATTTTTATTTTTTTACTTTTAAATATTTTATTTATTTCTTTGACAGAGAGAGACACAGTGAGAGAGGGAACACAAGCAAGGGGAGTGGGAGAGGGAGAAGCAGGCTTCCCGCTGAGCAGGGAGCCTGATGTGGGGCTCAATCCCAGGACCCTGGGACCATGACCTGAGCCAAAGGCAGACGCCCAACGACGACTGAGCCACCCAGGCATCCTGGCTTAAGCATTTATTTATTGAGTACCTTTTATGTTCTAGGCACTATTCCAGGCAGTGTAGCAATAGACAAGATAGACTGTGGCTTTGCCCTCCTGGGGGTAATATTGTAGTACAAAAGATAGATTCTAAAAAAGTAAGTATGTTGATTTCTTTTTTTTTTTAATTAAGAATTTCTCTCTCTCTCTTTTTTTTTTTTTAGATTCCATTTATTTATTTGACAGAGAGAGACACAGAGAGAGAGGGAACACAAGCAGGGGGAGTGGGAGAGGGAGAAGCAGCCTTCCCGATGAGCAGGGAGCCCGACGCGGGGCTCTATCCCAGGACCCTGGGATCATGACCTGAGCCAAAGGCAGACACTTAATGACTGAGCCACCCAGGTGCCCCGTTGTAGGATATTCTTTATCTATCTATCTATCATCTATCTATCTATCTATCTATCTATCTATCTATCTATCTATCTATCATCTATCTATCTTCATCCAATCATTTCCCTAATGAAGGATAGCTAGGTTGTTGACAGTTTTAGCTATTTTGAACAGTACTGCAGTATACATTCTTGCACACTTTCTCATGTATATGTGTGGGAGTTTTGTATGTATCTGGAATTGGAAATTTGTGAGTGGTAAAGAATACCTACCTATTTTCAATTTTATTAAATATTGCAATATTGCTCTCCAAAGTTTTTTTTCCAAATAAATTTACTTTCCCATCAATAATGTACAATTGGAAAGAAAATAATAATGTAAATTGGCATTATAGGAATTCAATTTTTTCTAATCTAATGGATATAAAATGGTATCTCATTATTGTTTTAATTTGCATTACTTTGATTATTTTCCTAAGCTTATTGGCTGTTTGGATTTCATCTTCTGAGAATTGATATTCTTTGCCCATTTTTCTATTGAGTGGTTTGGTTTTCTTATTAGTGGTATTCTGAATAATAGTTCTTTTTTAATCATATTACATAGGCAATTATATTATAAAAAACTTATCAGTCCTGTGGTGCCTGGGCGGCTCAGTCAGTTAAGCTTCATATTCTTGATTTCAGCTCAGGTATTTTTTTTTTTTTTTAAGATTTATTTATTTGAGAGAGAGAGAGAAAGAGGGAGGGAGAGAGAGCGCTTAGGGAGCAGGGCAGAAGGAGAGGGGGAGAGAGAATCTTAAGCAGGTTCAACATGGGGTTCAATCTCATGACCCTGAGATCATGACCTGAGCTGAAATTTAGAGTCTGACGCTTAACCGACTGAGCCACCCAGGCGCCCCCTCCTTTGCCCATTTTGAAAATTTTTTTCCCCTATTAAGTGTTCTTTATATACTTTGGACACAAATCTTTTATCAGATAAGTGTTTTGCAAATTATTTTCTCCCAATCATGTGGTTTGACTTTTCATTTTCTTAACTGTTTTTCACAGAGCAAAAGTTCTTAATTTTAGTGAAGTCCAACTCACCAATTTTTCTTTCATGGATTATGCTTTTGATGTTGTATCTAAACCCAAGGTCACTTAGATTTTCTCCTATGTTTTGTCTTAAGAATTTTATAGTTTTGTTTTACATTTAGGTCCAGAATCCATTTTGAGTTAATTTTCAGAAAGATATCAAGTCTATGTCTAGATTCCTCTTTTCTTATGTATGGACATCAAGTCCTTCCAGCACCATTTATTGAAAAAATTATCCTTTCTCCAAGAATTGCCTTATGCTCCTTTTTCAAAGATCAGTTAACTATATTTATGTGAATATATTTCTGCACTATCTATCATGTTCTATTAATTTGTCTATTCTTTGCTAATACTTCACTGTCTTGATCACTGTAGCTTTATAGTAAGTCTTGAAGTTGGGTAGCGTCTGTCTTATGACTTTGTTCTTCTTCAGTATTTCATTGACTAATCTGGGTCCTTTTCCTTTCCATATAAACTTTACAATCAGTTTGTCAATATGCACAAAAATAACTTGTTGGGATTTGCATTGGAACTGCATCGAATATATAGATCGAGTTGATAAGAATGGACATTTCTTATATATATATTTTAAATATTTATGTATTTATTTTAGAGAGAGAGAGAATGGGTGCTCTTATGTTTGCATGAGCTGCGGCAGAGGGAGAGGGAGAAGGAGAGGAGCAGACTCCCCACTGAGTGTGGAGCCTGCCACAGGGTTCAATCCTGCACCCCCAAAATCATGACCTGAACCTAAATTAAGGGTCAGATACTCAACTGGCTGAGCCACCCAGGCACCCCTCTTATATAAAGTTTTGTTTATAACATTAACATTTTTAATCTTCCAGAATTAATTTTTTAAAAAGATTTTATTTATTTATTTGACAGAGAGAGACACAAAGAGAGGGAACACAAGCAGGGGGAGTGGGAGAGGGAGAAGCAGGCTTCCCGCTGAGCAGGGAGCCTGATGTGGGGCTCCATCCCAGGACCCTGGGATCATGACCTGAGCCAAAGGCAGACGCTTAACGACTGAGCCACCAGGCGCCCCCAGAATTAATTTTTATACATAATCTGGAGGGATAAGTTTCCCCCCATCTGAATGGCAATTATTCCAGTAATATTTATTGACTAGCCCATCTTTTCCTAACTTTTAATGCCACCTCATATATCTGTAGGTCTTTTTCTGGAAACTTTGTTAGGTACTACTGGTCTATTTGCCATTCCTAAACTGTTACATAATAAATCCTAGTAGAAGGGGTTCTCCCAACTTATTCTGCAACCCTCCTTCCACCACAAATTATAGCAGCTTTTCTTGGACCTTAAGTTTTGGTATGAGTTTTAATGTCATTTTAACACATTCTGTGAAAAACCCTGTTGAGATTTTAATTATTAATACATTATAGTTATTGATTAGTTCAGTGAAAACTGAGATCTTTGTATGTGTCTTTTCTTGTTTATGAAAAGATTTGTCCATTAATATAATTTTATCCATTAAGGCCTTGCACATCTTTTGTTAGTTTTATTCTTAGGTACCTAATAGTTTTTTTTTTTCCTGTTAATGGATGCTTCCTTAAAATTACAAACTTGTGCAGTTCTCAAAATAATTTTTTTTAAGATTTAATTTTTAAGTAATCTCTACACCCTACAAGGGGGTCAAACTCACAACCCCGAGATCAAGAGTCACATGCTCTACTGACTCAGTCAGCCAGGTGCCCCCAAAATAATTTTTTAATAATTTGCTATTATTTTATAATTCAAAATATATTTCTAAAATTCCTGAAATGTCAACTCTTTTAGTATAAAATACATACAACTTGTACAAAAATACAAGAGATACTATCTGAAATGTGAAAGTATTAGTACATTATTTCTCTCAAAATTGGAAGGAATGTGTAATGTTTTTTATAGTACATGATTTAAAAAAAAAAAAGCCAAAGTCTAGAAAATGTTGATTCAAGTCCCTTGCTGTATTTTAACACTATATTTTGTTTTTCCTCTTTTAAAAAAATTTTTATTTGTTTTATGTTTTTAAAGGTTGTATTTATTTGAGAGACAGAGTGAGAGAGAGAGAGCATGAGCAGAGAGAGGGGCAGAGGGAGAGGGAGAAGCTGACTCCTTGCTGAGTAGGGAGCCCAACTGGGGGCCGGATCCTAGGACCCTGAGATCATAACCTGAGCTGAAGGCAGACACTTAACCAACTGAGCCACCCAGGTGCCCTAAAATTTATTTATTTATTTTAGAGAAAGAGAAAATCAAGAGTTGGACACTTAACCAACTGAGCCACCCAGTCACCCCTCTTGTTCTTTTTAGTTTATGAGTTTACCCTTATTTATTTATTTATTTATTTATTTATTTATTTCCCACATGTGGTGGGAAGGAGGGGGAGAGGGAGAGAATTTCAAGCAGGCTCCCCCTCGGGGACTTGATCTCACCACTCTGAGTTCATAACCTTAGCCAAAATCAAGAGTTGGACACTTAACCAACTGAGCCACCCAGTCACCCCTCTTGTTCTTTTTAGTTTATGAGTTTACCCTTATTGATAGTGAGCTATTTATTTTGATTTACAAAACTAAGTAGGTTCATTCTGAACAATCAGAATGTAAACTTATGTTAAGGAGGTAATTAAGCACTTGAATGTTAATTAAGTTGAATCCAGTTAGTGATTTAATTTACCACTAATAAACATATTCACTGTCCTAAGCATTTCAGGGAAGACAGATTAATAAGTCACATCTTACACCATTTTCCTAAATCATAAAGAAAATTAGGAGGTCCCAGTAAATTACTTCTGGATTATCCAGTTTCCAATATTACCTTAACAGGGGAAACAGCTGCTATAAAACTTGGAAGCTAAAAGTTTTTAAGGTAGCTATTTTAAGGTCCATGCAGGAATACCCTGAAATAGGCATGGAGCCACTGTAGTGCTGAGTCTCAAAACTATTTTTCTTTCCTTCCCTTTCATCTTCATCCTAGGCTACAACCTGTTTTTCCTGGCTCTCAATAATTCTCAGTACCGGGCGCCTGGGTGGCTCAGTCTTTAGGCGTCTGCCTTCCGCTCGGGTAGTGATCCCACGGGTAGTGATCTCACGGTACCAGGATCGAGCCCTGCATCGGGCTCCAGCCCCGCATCGGGCTCCCTGCTCAGTGGGAAGCCTGCTTCTCCCTCTCCCCCTGCTTGTGTTCCCTCTCTTGCTGTGTCTCTCTCGGCGAAATAAATAAATAGAATCTTAAAAAAAAAAAAAATTCTCAATATGGTCAAACATTTGGCCTTAAAAATAAATCTTGAAGTCCTGTCGTTGTCTTATACAAATATCTCAAGTTTGCCCCAAATACCATGATCTCAGTATACAGTTGATGGGAATTTAGTTGCCCAACCAACTGTGCGGTCAACAGTACAGAGCAGCTCCGCGACCAGGGCGATCCAGTTAATCCCCCTTGCCCATACTCAGGCCAAATTCAGAGACTTTTCCGGGGGTTATTTCTGGGCATGCCCCTCGCTTCCCTGAAAAACTCAGCCATAACTCAAACCCAGCCCCCCAAACACTCCTGATCAGCTGACTAATGCTTCACAGCCTTTCGGGTCTTGTCAGAGATCAGGCTCATGCCTGAGGAGGAGCCTGCGTTTTCGCACTAGCAGCAAGCCGGGCCGAGTGTTTTATGACCGAAAAACCGAGCTCACAGCAGCGGGCCCATTGTGCTTGAGGTTAGAAAGTCGTCTTCAGCCTCTGACGCAGACGGAGGCCCCGCCCTGCGCATGACGCCAGCGTCAGGCCAGTCCCGGCATGCTCCGCGGTCGCTGGCGGTGGAGCGCAGACGAGCGGAATTTTTCTCGTGAACATCCTCTGCTCAGTTCAGCTGCTGTCCAGACCCGGATCGGCTAAAGTGCCGCGTCCAGCCATTCTCCTACCGCTCGCCCGTCAGTTTGAGCGCCCCTAGCCCTCCTGCGAGGGCGCCCCGGGACGGAAGGATCCACCAGCCTGTCGGCGCCCGCCGTTCTCGTGGTCGCCGTCGCCGTCGTCGTGGTGGTAGTCTCTGCCGTCGCCTGGGCCATGGCCAATTACATCCACGTTCCGCACGGCTCCCCGGAGGTGCCCAAGTTGGACGTCACGGTTCAGGATCAGGAGGAGCAGCGCTGCCGGGAGGGGGCCCTCAGCCTCCTGCAACACCTGCGGCCGCACTGGGACCCTCAGGAGGTGACCCTGCAGGTAACGCCCACATCTCAGCACGGGGTCTCTCACAGCTCAGACTGGGCCTTAAGGAGGGGGAGGGTTCTCACAATCTCTTCAGTTCCCTGATGATCGGGGAGAACCAACGGGAACGTCTTGTTCCTCGGTCCTTTGGGAAGTGACCGTGTGTTTACTCCATCAAACCTACGAAGGTCACTCCCCCTTCCTTCACAATTGCTTATTGAGGTTGTCCTTAGGGCAAATTTTCTTTCTGGAAGCAGCTACGTAAGTGACGCACCCATTCACACCCGGAAAATTCCTGTTGATAGTTGCCCCTCCTCCCACTCCCCTGTCCCTTCTAACTGCAAAAGGAACCTTTTCCATTCCCCTTGCAAGGGGTCCTCTTCAGTCGTCCCTAGGTACCTTCTTTCCTTCCACAGATGATGCGGTAATTAATCCTTCTGATCTTTTCCTTTCCCTTCCCGCCCCTCCCCCTCCCCGGCGGTTTACTCCCATTGATGTCTCACCCTGCGTTTTATCTTCTCAAATCCTCGGATTGGCGAGTACTCGATTTCAAAGTAATAACCATGGTCATGCATTACTCGATTGGTTTCTTAGGTAGCACTACACATATTTTATTTGAATCGATATTTCTGAATTTTTTTAGTCGTATTAGTAAAACTAACCGTATTTGATGTTAGATCGATCAGTGTGCCATTGTATTCATAGAACAAAAATTGGGAGAAAAAAATCCTTAGGGATCTAGGTGTTTTCTAAAAACTTACTTCTAATAAGTTATGATTTAGTATGACATTTATTTTGAGTATTTTAACTTTTAGAGGTTCAGGATATACGACAGTGAACCTCCATTTTCCTTGCATACACAAAATAGTTAATAATTTTGAAGGCTGAGATATTTGGGGTTTGTTTCAAATCTGAGCAATAATGTAAGAAGTAGCTAAATTATCTGCTTTATTTTGTTGACTAATTTATTCAGCAGTGTTATTGACTTAACAGTATCTCAGATTCTAAAGTAGTCACCTATACAAAGATGAATAAAACATGAATGGTGCTCTAGGGCTCAGAATAGTTCCTGACACTTGAGCTTTCAGAAGTGTTAGTTTCAGTTCTTGCTGCCTAGAAGAGTTTTGAGCATATTGAAAGGAGCCATATGTTTTGGGATAGAAAATTGTTAGACAAAAATTTTGAAATTTTAAGGGAGTGTTAGCTAACTAAACAGGACATAGTCAATCCAGAATGATTTTCATGTGTAATTTAAAAAAATTAGTAGCTAAGAAAGTTAAATTAATTGAAACTTCCAAAATCAAAACTTCCAAATTGAAACTATGAACTTCTTTAGTTTATTATTCATTCTCTCTTATTACAGAAGAGTTTTATATTTATTAAAATGATTTATATTCTGGTAGTCAATTATAAACTAAACAGGTATTAATTAAAGGCAGTGCTGCTTCCTGGGAAACTTTGGTATTGGCAGACTATGCTACTTTTTAAGTAGAGACTTTAGAATTTGAAGCTTTGAAAACTGGTGTTTCCACTGATGATGTATTTGTCTGTAGAACAGTAATAATAGCTACGCTTAGGTACCAATGTGCCAGGTTGTGAGTTAGGTCATGTATATATTTTATCATTTCATTCTACAAATAACTATATTAGGTAGATACTTTTTTTTTTTTTTTTTAAGGTGAAACTCAGTGAAATAAAGCCAGGGTGTAGGTGAAAAAAGGGACAAATGTGGTTACATCAAACTTTTTGATTGTCAGAAAGTACTTGGGATTGAATCTTACCTTTTATCTATGCAGCAACTTTTTTTTTTATTATTATGTTATGTTAATCACCATACATTACATCATTAGTTTTTGATGTAGTGTTCCATGATTCATTGTTTGCGTATAACACCCAGGGCTCCATTCAATACGTGCCCTCTTTAATACCCATCACCAGGCTAACCCATCCCCCCACCCCCCTCCCCTCTAGAACCCTCAGTTTGTTTCTCAGAGTCCATAGTCTCTCATGGTTCGTCTCCCCCTCCGATTTGCCCCCCTTCATTCTTCCCCTCCTATGGAGCAACTTTTGACTTTAAGGCCTTTGGACTCCTAATCCAAACTAATTACTTGTCAGCGAAGGTAAATACTACCACTTATTTTGCTGTAAGGATGATTATGAGTTAGAAATATAATCCTTCCCTGTGCTTTTGATCCAGAAGCTGAGACAGCTGTTATTCTGAATTGGTGGTCATTCATTGGTGGTTTCTCACCTTGAGAAAATCTGACTCCCATATTCTGTCATTCCAAACTCTTCTTTATGATGCTTCACGGTTTCTTTAGTAAATCTCAATGGGAATATTTCTTTTGAGATTTGCTTTTATTTCCTTTGAAGTATAAAGAAAACAGTCATACTGAGCACTTCAGAAGGGGAAGTATGTATCATATGTTCAACAGGTTAATACTGGTATGTAGCCCATTTTTTTCAAAGAAATTTTTTTCTAAAATTTTTATGTAATTAAAATATGCTTCTAATATACCTTAGAAGCTTAGTCCAGTAATACTTATTTTACCTGGCTACTACGTCTGAGCTGAACTATTTGGAACATACTGGTAAATCCAGAAGCAAGCAAAAAAGACTTTGATGCAGTCAAAATGATACAGGGCCCAGTCTTTACTCAGAACTTATAGACACATGGAATGCTGTATCTCTTTTTACATGGGATTTTAACAAGTTAATTTTTTGGTTTTCCTATTCACACAAGATTGAAAAAATAAAGTATAAAAGGGGTGGTAAGCTTTTTGGAGTGTACCCTACTTAGAGTAGGCAGAGTAGATCAGAAACAACTACTGTACCAGTCACAGTGCTTTTTATTTCATAATATTTTATTGAAATTCCCAGTCTAGTAGGGAAGATAAAACAATCACAACATAGTGTTTTTGGAATGAAAATTCATATTCATGTGCAAAGACTACAGAAGAACATTTAAAAAGCATACTGGTTTTCTTTCTGCTGTACTACAAGTTTGTCATGTTTTTGGATGCATAGTTTTGATATTTATTTTTTAAGCATACATATACTATCTTGGAAACCAGTATTTGTGTTTGGTTGTGTAGCTACATAGCAGTTTTCATATCCCCTTCTTTCTCTTTACTTAGCTATGTTGGAGATAGTCACTAAAATATCCTATTAAAAAACCTATAATCCCTCTTATTTTAATATTGATATTTGATATTTCATATTTGATAATATTTATTTTTTTAAAAAATTTCATTTTTTGTTTGACAGAGAGCGAGCGCGCACACACACAAGCAGGGGGAGAGGGAGAAGTAGGCTCCCCGAGGAGCAGGGAGCCCAATGCGGGGCTTGATCCCAGGACCGTGAGATCATGACCAGAGCCGAAGGCAGAGGTTCAACCAACTGAGCCACCCAGGCGCCCCTTTAATAATATTTTATTTTATTTTATTTTTTAACGATTTTATTTATTTGACAGAGAGAACACAGCGAGAGGGAACACAAGCAGGGGGAGTGGGAGAGGGAGAAGTAGACTTCCCACAGAGCAGGGAGCCTGATGTGGGGCTTGATCCCAGGACCCCGGGATCATGACCCGAGCCGAAGGCAGACGCTTAATGACTCAGCCACCCAGGCGCCCCTATTGTTTTATTTTTTAAGATTTTATTTATTTGTCAGAGAGAGCGCACAAGCAGAGGGAGTAGCAGAGGGAGGTAGAAGGAGAAGCAGGCTACCCGCCGAGCAGGGAGCCCGATGCGGGACTTGATTGCAGGACCCCGGGATCATGACCTGAGCCGAAGGCAGATGCTTAACCTACTGAGCCACCCAGGTGTCCCACCTTTAATAATATTTTAAATGAAGAATCAAAACCAAAATATATATAGTTCTATTAAACTATGTCTCCTTTAGTGTTCTAACTTAATAATCCCCCCATTTTTTTAAAGTATAGTTGACACAAATTTGTTACCTTAGTTTCAGGTGGGGTTTTTTTTTTTTTTCTGTTTTTAAAAAGAGGAGTTTGTGGGTGCCTGCTTCTCCCTCTCCTACTCCCCTTGCTTGTGTTCCTGCTCTTGCTATCTCTCTCTCTGTTAAATAAATAAAATCTTCAAAAAAAAAAAAAAAAGATGTGACTAAGAAGTCAGAAGCCTCATACGCTAGTTCATTTTCAGGTATTAATGGCTGTGTGACTTGGACTAAACAAACAACTTGACCTCTCTTTGGGGCCTCAGCATAATGTGGTGGAAAGAGGATGGCTTTTGAATCCTGATACCAGCTATTTGTAATCTTTGGCAAGTTTTTTTTTTTTTTTGTCTTTTTGTTCTTTGGCAAGTTTTAAATCTCTGTGAAATGAGATTAGTATCTACTTTGGAAAATAGAAGACTAGCAGAAAATAATAGAATTTTACTACTCTAATATTACTCTCATATTGCTTTACTACTAATAGTAATTTTACTACCAGCACCAATTTTTACTACTTTACTACTAATAGTAGAATATCCTGAGAAATGAAATACATAAAAGTTATGCATAGTATATTTTAATACTACGTGCCTCCAACTCTTCCCCTTCCATCTCCCTCAGCAACACCCCCATTTGTAAGTGGAATAATTGATCTGAAACAATTATAATCTCCTAAAATTCAGTAATTCTGACATATATATGTGTGTGTGTGTATATATATTTTTAAAAGATGTATTTATTTCTTTTAGAGAGGGAGAGCAAGAGCGTGGGCAGGTGAGGAGGGGGCAGAGGAGAGGGAGAGAGAGAGAGAAGCCGACTCCTGATGAGCAAGGAGCCCAGTGCAGGGCTCAACGTCACACCCTGAGACCATGACCTGCGCCAAAATCAAGAGCCTGATACTTAACCAACTGAGCCACCCCGGTGCCCCCTGGTATATATTTTTTATAGCAGGCATGATGCTAATTTTAAGCAGCATTCTTTTGTATGATTAACTGTAACAGAAGGTAGGCATGGGAAAATATAGGAGGGGAGGCTTCATTGAGGAGGGGATACCTGAACTGAGCTTTGAAGGAAATATATGGTCAGATGGAATGGGGAAGCATTTCTGGGCATGAAAGCTACTTTCACAAAGCTATACTATGAGGGAAAAGAAACACAGCTAGACCATGAGTATTTTGGGCAGAATGGAGTGTGAACAAGAAGAGAAGTGGGACTGAGTTTTGAGAAAGGGAGTTGTTAGATGTGAAGGTTTTGTGCAGGAGGTGGTACTTTATTATCTAGGATATAATGGGAAGCCAGTTAATATTTTTAAGCAGGTGAGTTCTATTGTGTATTATTTAGAGCAGTGGCAGGCTGTATTGAAGGCAGCAATAGTTGAATGAGATGTTTTGAATTGGGGAATAAGTGATCACTTAGGACATTGGTTTTGAAACTGGTGGTTACCCCACACTAATTGGATGTTAAATCAGTGTACTGGATTGAAACCACTACAGTTTAAAAAGATGAGTTAAAAGTGATAGGATAGATCAGAGAGGCTTGCAGATAATAAGGTAAGGACTGCTTGGTGAAGCTTGTTTTAGTTTCATATGAAAGTATGTACTAAATTAGATGATAAATGTATATTTTTGTCTGAGTATCACATAAAAAATGTTTGAGAAAGACTTAACTTAGGAGAGACTGTTAATGTTAGTTCACACAAGAGGTGCTGTCACCCAAATTAGGACAGTGGCCTGGGAGATGAAAATAAAGCACGGATTTGACATTTCAGAAAATAAATACGCAGGAGTTAATGGCTTGCAGGTGAGGGAAAAGGGAAGTTTAAGGGTTTTTTTTTTTTTCCTGTGGGTGACAAAGATGGGGAAGTAATGGTAGACCTATATTTAAGGAATCAGGTTATTTCTCATGATTTTGTCTTCTCAGGAGTTGCTCTTTGATATAACAGATGGGCCATAAATACATTTTTATCACCCTTTTAAAAATTGTGAGATACAACAAAGAAACAGGAAAATGCATGAAACATAAATTTTTTTGTAGAACAAATACTGTGTAACCCAAACCCTGGGAAAGAAAATATTATCAGCAACCCAGAATATCACCGTTTTTCCTTCCTGGTCCTAATCTCTCCCTCCCTCTAGTGGTTGTCACAATAGCAGTTTTTTTTTTTTTTTTTTAAACAGACTATTTTGAATTAGTCATTTTTTTGCAAGTCAGTATTATGAGAAAATAATATATTAAGTGTATGAATTTCCTTTTACAAGGGACATGAACATGAAATAATTTAGTTTTACTAAAAAGATATATCGATATTGAAACTTTGACTAGGAAGAAAAACCATTTACTATCCATATTTTATTTAAAAAATCAACTATCTTTTCTACTTCTTTCATACATATCATACCATATGTACAATTTTGTATTCCTTTTTTTCATGCTGCTTTTCTTTCACTTTCCCATGTTGGTATGTTATTGACTTTAATGTTTGATAGCTATAAACATAGTATTTGGTCATGTTAAACATCATATGAGTTAATTATTAAAATGAAGTTTAAAAAATTCTGAAGAGTATAAAGTAGAAAATTAGAAAGGTTCATATCCTATCTAAGCCTGTTGACTTTGTTTAAAAAACATAAATAACATATGCTCTTAATAAAATACTTAAAACAGATAAAAGGCTGTAAGCTGAAAAGTAAAAAGTTTAACTCCCTCAACTTCCAAGTCATTCATTCTCCCCACAGTAATTAGGTGAGCAGTTTTTGAACTTCTAAAAAATTAGCAGATTATGGATTTGTTAGGGCACATACCTACCTTTGTTAATAAATATCAGTAAATAGGGTGCCTGGGTGGCTCAGTTGGTTAAGCGACTGCCTTCAGCTCAGGTTATGATCCTGGGGTCCTGGGATCGAGTTCTACGTTGGGTTCCCCCTGCTCTGTGGGGAGCTTACTTCTCCCTCTGCCTCTGCCTGCCACTCCCCCTGCTGTGCTCTCTCTCTCTGTCAAATAAATAAATAAAATCTTAAAAAAATAAATATCAGTAAATATAAATATATTCCTTTTGTATACACAACAATGCATTCTGTATGTTGCATTTTAAAATAATATATCTTAGACATCCTTCTATGTCATAAGTATATGTAGTCTGCCCCATATTTTTTTTTTAAGATTTTATTTATTTGGAGAGAGAGAGAGAGAGCATGAGTGGGGAGGAGGGGCAGAGGGAGAGGGAGAAGCAGACTCCCCACTGAGTAGGAAGCCCCACGTGGGGCTCCATCCCAGGACCCTGAGAGCATGACCTGAGCTGAAGGCAGACACTTAACCGACTGAGCCACCCAGGCACCCCTACCCACATATTTTTTTAAGCATTTATTTATTTGAGAGAGAGAGCGAGCGTGCGTGTGCAGCATATGCATGCTTGCGCAAGTGGGGGAGGGGCAGAGGGAGAGGGAGAATCTCAAGCAGACTCCCTGCTGGGCATGGAGCCTGATGTGGGGCTCGACCTCACGACCCTGAGATCATGACCTGAGTGGAAACCAAGAGTTGGAGGCTCAACTGCCTGAGCCAGGTGCCCCTGCCCATATTTTTTAAGCAACATTGTTTTTATTTTTATTTATTTTATTTTTATTTTTTGCATATTAAAAACAGTATTGCGTGAACTGCTTTTATATGTATATTTTGGATAACTTTTCTAAATATGTTCTCAGAGTAAATTTTTTTTTTTAATTTAATTAATCTCTACACCCGATGTGGGGCTTGAACTCACAGTCCTGAGATCAAGAGTCACATGCTCCTCTGACTGAACCTTCCAGGCACCCCTAAACCTTATTAGTGGAATTAAAAGGTTAAAAACTGTGTGCCAGTTAGGGTTGTTCAGAGAAACAGAACTTCATATATATGCTGTCTGGGCTTTATTTCAAAGAATTGGCTCATACCAATTGTCGAGGCTAAGTCTGAATTGTAGGGCAGGATAATAGTAGAAACTTAGGCTGGAGTTGATGCTGTAGTCTTCTTTTTTTTTTTAGTATTTTATTTATTTATTTGACAAAGAGAGAGTGAGCACAAGCCGGGAGACGGAGGGAGAGGGAGAAGCAGGCTCCCTGCTGAGCAGGGAGCCCGACATGGGACTCGGTCTCAGGACCCTGGGATCATGACCTGAGCCGAAGGCAGCCGCTTAACCAACTGAGCCACTCAGGCGCCCCAATGCTGTAGTCTTTTTTGTTGTTGTTGTTTTTTGAAGATTTATTTATTTGAGAGAAAGAGAGTGCCCATGTGTGCGTACAAGTTAGGGGAGGGGCAGATGGAGAGAATCTTCAAGCAGACTCCCTGCTGAGTGTGGAGTCCCAGTGCGAGGCTCAACCTCACCACCCATGAGACTGTGACCTGAGCTAAAACCAAGAGTCAGGTGCTTAATCGACTGAACCACCCAGACGCCCGATGCTGTAGTCTTAAGGCAGAATTTCTTCAGGGACACTTAAAACTTGTTTTACTTTTACATTCCTTAAAGATTGGATGAGGCCCACCCATGTAACTGATTGTAGATGTTAAGTGCTTCTACAAAATACTTCACAGCTGCATCTAAATTAGTGTTTGATTGAGTAACTGGGTATTATAGCCAATCCAAGTTGACACATAAAACTATCAGGCTGTTTCTCACTTTAATATTGCTAAATTGTCATGAAAGTTATGTTAATATATTCCTCAACACAGTGTTGGAGAGTACGTTTTCCTTATACCTGTCCAATCCCTGATACCAAATTTAAACATTTCTGCCAGTGGGATACATGAAAATGGTATTGTTTATTATATTCCTTTTAATTTTGTTATTTTGGAAGATGATGGAATCCAATGGTTTCTTCTACAAAACAGTTAACTGATACGTATTAATTTCCACCTTTCTAGGCTTTTTAGTTTGTTTAGTAATCATCTTAATTGAAGCTTGTCTTTACTATTTTATTGGCCAGAGAGAGTTTATTCATTTAAATTCAGTAATTATCATCCTAGACCATAAATACATGTCAAAACAGGTTCCCTGCTTGGTATCTTAAGTCATCCTTAGGACTAAAGAAATTTCATAGTGGCTAAATAAATTTTAATATTTTTATTATCTCAGGGTTTGTAGTTGCAGGACAGTGCCACATACTGAAAGAAGGTATTGGATTAATGTTTTGGGGGTCTTAAGATGACCTTCAAGTTTATTGATATCACTTTAGCTTCTAAGGTGTCATTAAAGCTATAAACTCTTTTTGCCCACCAGGTATTCTGTATTGCTGTAAATAGCATCTGTGGCAGGTTTGGGCAGTTCTGTAAGTTCCTAATTGATATGGTCAATAAGTCCGGACTGAAGGGTAAATTTATGTGTCTTCTGTTTTACAATAGTACATAAGGGAGGCATTCCTATAAAACATAATCTGTTCAGTAATACACTCTGGCAGAGGAGACAAAACCACCTCATATAATATCTGTTCCAGCACTCTAATTTGCATCCAAACTTTCCCATCAACAGTAGCCTCCCCATATCTCCAGTTTTAACTGTTGCTCCTTTTAGAGTCTCTCACATAGGTGTTAGATTCAATGCATTGGGCTTCCATATAAAGGAATCTCGAAAAAGTTTCTTCTCTCCAACTCTAGGCCATTTTACCCACATATTTGCATTGGTCTTGGGTCCCGGCTACTGAGGGTCAAGATCCTACCTTCAGTCATTTTTCATCTTGATTAATTCCCACATTGGTGGCACATTCTTAGTATCATCCTTGTATTCTCTTCATGTTCTGGTTTTTTAAGGTCTCCCAAACTAGAGTAAATAGAGTGGATTTGTTAGGGGCCCTTCAATGCTGGGAGACTGGTGGCAGTTCCTGTCAGTCTCTGATAAATCTCTGATAATAATGTTAAAAACTTTTGCTTCAGCCTCATCAGTATCTGTTTTATTTATCTGCTTTTTCAGTAACCACTAAAAACTTCCATTCAATTGGGACAAGTAGATTTGCCATCTCCTTTATCTTTTCCACTTGCTAGTGAACCATTCTAATTTTCTTGGTATTATTCCTAAGACTCATGATGGTGAGCTTGAGACAGCAAATCTGATCCAATATTCTGAATAGTTTCTTGTGTTGGTAATAGTAAAGTTACAGGGGGGACTCATGTAGTAGGAGTAATCTTTATCACACAGTATTCACCATGACCTGGGCTGGGACATATTAAATGGTTGAATTATCTTGGTCACTATAAAGCAAGTCTAGTGTGGCCTGCATGTATAGCATATCAGCTACTTCACTTTGCGTGCAAAGGACAGGACAGTTCCCCTCCTCAGGATAAACAAACTTTCTAGCCACTTTCATTCATTGTACCAGGCTAGCACTCTTGTTTGGGTTAGTCACTGCCATTAAGGACTGTCAGTAGTGAGCTGTGGGTCCTGCATTAATGCAAACATGTCATGGTCTTCAAACCATAGACTGCTTCTTAACCATTCTTATGGGCCATATTAATACAGGTTTTTTAGGGAGCTAGCTTGAGCCACTAAATGAGACAACTTTTACGCTATATCCCCTGGTTTCAGTAGTTTCCTGATTTTTTTTTTCTCCTTGCCACCTGAATCATTTTGGTAAGCAGCTGTAAATCTACTGTTCAGCATGATTTTTCTCTTTTGTGTTGGTTTTGAGGTTAGCAGCTTGATATTGCATTGGACCAGTTGGAATCTGGGTCTGTGTAACATCACAGTTCACCCTAAAAGTGTCTTTAGCTTTCTGTTCTAGGTACGATGCTAACAATAGCCAGGAATTGTGCATTTAGCCAGTTTCTCATTTTGCATTTTATTGTGGATTCAGTGACTAAACTCCTGGGGTTAGATCTGTCATTGCTAGGTTTCATTTACTTTTACAAACTCCTGTAACAGATGGCAACATGCCTGCTATTTAATACTCCAGGTAATTTGGCAAATACCTAGCATCAGGGATTTATCATCCTCTAACCCCTTCTTTATTTTTTTGCCCAAATAATGCTTTAGCAATATTACAGTGAATCTAGGATCATGCTAGTGAACTTGAGGGTGGGTCTGATAACAGATTAAGAGTCATGATACCAGTTTTTTAACCTGTTCTGCCATTGTGTAACTTTGGATAAGGAAGGGAATTTATCTAGGCCATAGTGTTCTCATTCTACAAATTGATCATTTCCAGGGTATTTTACAATCAGTCTATGCATAAGCAAACATTTATTGGATATGTCTATGTTCTAGGCTGTTGTTTCTCAACCCTTTTAATAATTACTCTCTAAACAGAAAGCTTAAATTAATTAAAAATTTTATTGATTTCTACCTAACAGAAATTGTGTACCAAAGAATAGGATTTTGTACAGTTGAGTTTTGATGGTCCACAAACTATTGTAATACCTAAGATTTTTTTTGCTCATTTGGTGGTGATATCTGTATGCATGTAATGCATGTAATAGGCTAAGAAATTTCATTTCATTTCATATATATATATGTATCCTTTGACTTAGGATGTTGTTACATCCTAATATCCATTGTAAGTCAAAATATCCTAAATCGAAAATGCATTTTACACATATAACCTACTGCACATCATTAGCTTAGTCTAGCCTATCTTAAGTATGCCAAGACCACTGATACTTGCTTACAGTTGGGCAAAATCATCTAACACAAAGCATATTTTATAATAAAGTGTTGAATATTTTATGTAATTTATTGAATATTGTACTGTAAGTGAAAAACAGAATGGTTGTATGGGTACAGAGTGGTTCTAAGTGTATCGGTTGTTTACTCTCATGATGTACGGTTGCTTGAGAGCTGCAGCTGTTGCTGCCTATCATCAAGAGAGAGGATCATACTGCATAGTGCTAGCCCTAAATTCATACTCAAAGTATGGTTTCTACTGAATGTGTATCGCTTTTACACCATTGTAAAGTTGGAAAATTGTAAGTCAGACCATTGTAAGTTGGGGACCATCTTTATGTCTTTATTTATATCTGTATCTCCTCAAAATACTAAGGTAGAAGGCGCCTGCCTGGGTGGCTCAGTCGGTTAAGTGTCTGCCTTTGACTCAGGTCATGATCCCAGGGTTCTGGGATTGAGTCCCAAATCAGGCTCCCCGCTTGGTGGGGAGTCTGCTTCTCCCTCTGTCCCTACCCCCACTCATGTGCATGTGCGCGCGCGCGTGCGCTCTCTCTCTCTCAGAAATAAAATCTTTAAAAAAATTTAAAAAAAAATACTAAGGTAGAAATTAGAAGGACCTGTATATTTCTTTTCAGTTTTTTTTTTTTTTTTAAAGATTTTATTTATTTGACAGAGAGACATAGCGAGAGAGGGAACACAAGCAGGGGGAGTGGGAGAGGAAGAAACAGGCTTCCCGTGGAGCAGGGAGCCCAATGCGGGGCTCGATCCCAGGACCCTGGGATTATGACCTGAGCCAAAGGCAGACAATTAATGACAGCCACCCAGGGCCCCTCTTTTCAGTTTGAAGAACCATAAAGCTTTGGGGAATTTTCTCTAAGATTACCATGAGTTGAAGGTAATGAGGAGATTCCATGAAAGTACATTCTTCCTGATCTGAATATTACATTAACTCTTTTTAATAAAAATCTATTTGTTGATAAGTGATAATAAAAAGTACACATCATCAAGCGTAGAACCTGATGAATTGCTATGGGTGTTGGTATGTGATATAGTTACTGTAGTCCTTGGTATAGGATTCTGACTTTGTTCTTTAAAATTGCCTTGACTGTTCTTGACTTTTTAAATTGTCATATAAATTGCAGACTTAGCTTTTCAATTTTTACAGAAGAAATTGGGTGAGAGTTTGATACTTTGTGCAATCTATAGATATTTGAGAAGTAAAATCATATAATAATATTGTCTTAAAATCCATAAACAAGGTATATCCCATTTATTTAGTCCTTTTATTTCTCTCAAACTTTTTTTTTAAAAGTAAACTCTTCCCGCAGTGGCGGGGCTTGAACTCATGGCCCCAAGATCAAGAGTTGCATGCCCTGGGATGCCTGGGTGGCTCAGTTGGTTAAGTGTCTGCCTTAGGCTCAGGTTATGATCCCAGGGGCCTGGGATCAAGTCCCGCATTGGGCTCCCTGCTCGGCGGGGAGTCTGCTTCTCCCTCTCCTGCTGCTGCTCCCCCTGCTTGTGCTCTCTCTCTCTCTCTGACAAATAAATAAATAAAATCTTAAAAAAAAAAAAAGTTGCATGCCCTACAGGCAGAGCCAGCCGGGTAACCCTTCTCTCAAACTTTTGAAGTTTTCAGTGTTGTGATCTTGCATGTTTCATTTGATTTTTTCCCCCCTAGGAATTTGATTTTTTTTTTGATATTATTATAAAAGGTATCACTTAAAAAAAATGGATCGTTGGTATACAGAAATTCAGTTGATCTATATTGAAGTTTTCAAACATTAATTCTAATGTTTAATGTGTATGCTTTTTGCTTTTTTCTCTATCTGCAAATAATGATAGTTTTGTTTTTCCCTTTCCTATTCTTTTATTTATTATTATTTTTTTTAATTTTAATTTTTATTATTTTTGCCTTACTGCACTGGCCAGGACGTCCAGCACAATGTTGAAATAGGTGATAGTGGGCACCCTTATCTTGTTCCCAATCTCAGGGAGAACACTTTCAATAGTTTATTATGAGGTATGATGTTATGTGTAGGTTTTCTTTGTTTTTTTAAATTTTTTTAATTGTTTGACAGAGAGAGCACAAGCAGGGGGAGCGCAGGCAGTCGGAGACGGAGAAGCAGGCTTCCCACCAAGTAGGGAGCCTGATGCGGGGCTCGATCCCAGGATCCTGGGATCATGACCTGGGCTGAAGGCAGACGCTTAACTAAGCCACCCAGGTGCCCCATAGGTTTTCTTTGGATACTCTGTCAGATTAAGGAAGGTTCCTCTTTTAAACTTATGTATGTATGTATTTTCAAGTGATCTTTACACCCATTGTAGAGCTCGAACTCACAACCCTGAGATCAAGAGTCGCACGCTCTATGGACTGAGCCAGCTAGGGGCTCCAAGGAAGTTTTCATTTTATTCTTGTTTGCAGATGTTTTCATCATACATGAGTATTAAATTTTATCATGTGCTTTTTTTTTTTTTTAAGATTTTGTTTATTTATTTGACAGAGACACAGTGAGAGAGGTAGCACAAGCAGGGGGAATGGGAGAGGGAGAAGCAGGCTTCCCGCTGAGCAGAGAGCCTGATGTGGGGCTCGATCCCAGGACCCTGGGACCATGACCTGAGCTGAAGGCAGATGCTTAACGACTGAGCCACTCAGGCGCCCCAAAAGTTGCAAATTTTGAGTGGATTTGAACTAATACTGCTAATCATCTGTTTGCTTTTTAAATGTACCATTTGTGCTCAGATATAAAAAAGAACTTGAAATTCTTGACTTAAGCTCTTGAAAAGTCCCAAAAGTCCCTTTTAGAAAATATTGTAGAAATCTCTACTTAACCTCTCACTTCCTCTAATTAAGGTTGTGCTTTTTTTAGCCATAGCATTCAAGTTTGAATTCTAACCTGAATGCTTTAAACAATTTCTAAAGCATGTTGTGTTAAGAAACCTTTAAAATTAACATTTAAAATTAATTTTTATAAGTTGGATATTTACCATAATGTGTAACTTATGGTAGCCTTATATTTGTATATTACACTTGGGAACATTATTAAAGACCTTTTATATGTTATATGTTATTGCTGGAGGAGGGCAGTGTTTCTGTCTTCAGAGACTTTCCAGTTTATTAGACATAGGAGATACACACACACATTTGCAATGATTGCAGGACAAGCATACTTTGAGATATAATAGGTATCAAAACATTGTGTGGAATTACTGGAGATTGAATAATTAACACTTTTGGATCAAGAAAGACATAATGTTACAGGAATTATAGCATGCCTTTTTGTTTAAGTCTGGAATTAAAATTATAGACGTTAGGCAAAATTGTATTTAAAAGTTTTTTTATGTTAAAAAGTAGATATTTTCTTTTAATTAGTATTTAATTATTTTAAGCTATCTGCTGTTTCATTCGTTAAATGTATGTAATCGCTTTTTCCCTCATTTTTTCTTTCCTTTTTTTTTTTGGCAGCTTTTCACAGATGGAATCACAAATAAACTTATTGGCTGTTATGTGAGTAATACAATGGAGGATGTAGTCCTGGTGCGAATTTATGGCAATAAGACTGAGTTGTTAGTTGATCGAGATGAGGAAGTGAAGAGTTTCCGAGTGTTGCAGGCTCATGGCTGTGCACCGCAACTCTACTGTACCTTCAATAATGGACTATGCTATGAATTTATACAGGGAGAAGCATTGGATCCAAAGCATGTCTGCAACCCTGCCATTTTCAGGTACATTTCTTTTTCTAATAACTTTTCTTTTTGAAAAATAAGAGTATTAAGTGCGCTAAGGAAATTATTTTTTAAAACTGCCTTTTCTTTCTTTGAGCAACTATTTCGTTACCTTAGAAACTTTCTTTAGTTAGGGTTCTGTTTTGTTTTTGCTGAAGAAAAAAAATCCTTTCTGTCTGCCGTCTCATCGTTGACTGCAAAAAAAAGGACTGTGAGATGTGGTTTTGGATTAGTCTGCTGCAGAGTATCAAGGCTTCACTTTAATTAATTAATTATTTATTTAACTTTATTTTATTTTTTAAAATTTAAATTCAATTAATTAACATATAGTGTATTATTAGGTTCCGAGGTAGAGGTCAGTGATGCATCAGTTGTATATAACACCCAGTACTCATTACATCATATGCCCTCCTAATGCCCATCACCCAGTGACCCCATCCCCTACCCGCCTCCCCTCCAGCAACCCTCAGTTTGTTTCCTGTAATTAAGTTGTCTCTTATGGTTTGTCTCCCTCTCTGATTTCGTCTTGTTTTATTTTTCCCTCCCTTCCCCTATGCTCCTCTGTTTTGTTTCTTAAATTCCACATATGAATGAGATCATATGATAATTGTCTTTCTCTGATTGGCTTTTTTTGCTTAGCATAATACCCTTTAGTTCCATCCACGTCATTGGAAATGGAAAGATTTCATTTTTTTTTTTTAAGATTTTTAATTTATTTATTTGACAGAGAGAGAACACAAGCAGGGGGAGAGGCAGAGGGAGAAGCAGGCTCCCCACTGAGCAAGGAGCCTGACGCGGGGCTCGATCCCAGGACCCTGAGATCATGACCTGAGCCAAAGGCAGTTGCTCAACCCACTGAGTCGCCCAGGCGCCCCTTATTTATTTATTTATTTATTTATTTTTGATGGCTGAGTAATATTCTATTGTGTGTGTGTGTGTGTGTGTGTGTGTGTGTGTGTGTATATATATATGTGTGTATATATATATACACCACATCTTCTTTATCCATTCATCTGTCGATGGACATCTTGGCTCTTTCCATAGTTTGGCTGTTGTGGACATTGCCGCTCTAAACATTGGAGTGCAGAGATCCCTTTGGATCTCTACATTTGTATCTTTGGGATAAATACCAAGTAGTGCAATTGCTAGGATGTAGGGTAGCTCTATTTTTACCTTTTTGAGAAACCTCCATACTGTTTTCCAGAGTGGCTGCACCAATTTGATTCCCACCAGCAGTGTTAGAGAGTTCCCCTTTCTCCGCATCCTCGCCAACATTTGTTGTTTCCTGACTTGTTAATTTTAGCCGTTCTGACTGGTGTGAAGTGGTCCCCTTAATTTTTTTAAAGTAGTGCTTGGATTAAAGCATTTTACTTTTTTTTTTAAAGATTTTATTTATTTATTTGACAGAGAGAGCGAGAGCAGGAACATAAGCAGGGATAGAGGGAGTGGGAGAAGCAGGCTTCCCACCGAGCAGGGAGCCCGATGCGGGTCAGTCCCAGGACCCTGGGATCATGACCTGAGCTGAAGGCAGAGGCTCAACCGACTGAGCCACCCAGGGGCCCCAAAGCATTATACATTTCTTATCACTAACTTTTGTAATTCAGTTGCTCATATTTTCAGAGTTTTTGCTTACTAAGATTCTTTTTTTTTAAAGATTTTATTTATTTGACAGAGAGAGCTCACAAGCAGGGGCACAGTAGGCAGAGGAAGAGGAAGAAGCAGGCTCCTGGCTGAGCAGGGAGCCCGATGCGGGCCTTGATCCCAGGACCTGGGATCATGACCTGAGCCAAAGGCAGATGCTTAACGACTGAGCACCCAGGCGCCCCTCTTTTTTAATTCTGTTAACACTGTTACTTTTTAAACTTCTTATTTAACTCACTGTATTATGTTACTTTTTAAACTTTATTTAATTCAGTATGTTTTCTGTAAGAGTAATTTCTTGCATATGCTAGATCATTTTTCCAAAATTACTGTCTTTTACAGTTCTTTTTCTGCTCTTAAAAACTAGCGAATGAGCTTGATTTGAGAACTGCAAATTCATTCATAGTTTAAACCAGAAGTTCTCAAACATTTTGTTCTCAGGACCCCTTTAGAACTCTTAAAGGTTATTGAGGACCTAAAGAGTTTTTGTGACTTATAGCTATCAATATTTACCATGTCAGAAATTAAAACAACTTTTTTTGAATACAAGAATATCAGGCACACATTGTTAGCTGTCAGGGTGATAACGTTATCACACCATTTCATGTAGCTTCTTGAAAACTACACCGTGTACTCATGAGAGAATGAGAGTGAAAAAGGGAAATATCATCTTATGAAAGTAGTTTTTAACTTCATAAACCTGAAAGGGTTTGAGTCTCTAGGGATCCTGGATCATATATATTTTTTTAAATTTTATTTATTTACTTGAGAGAGAGAGAGAGAGCACGTGAGTGTGAGTGCGAGCATGAGCAGGGGGAGGGGCAGAGGGTTAGGAAGAGAGAAGCAGACTTCCCACTGAGCAGGGAGCCTGATGCAGGGGTCCATCCCAGGACCCCGGGATCATGACCTGAGCTGAAGGCAGTTGCTTAACGGACTGAGCCACCCAGGACCCAGGTCCCCCTTCTTTTTTCTTTTCTTTTTTTTAAAAATTTTGTTTATTTATTGGAGAGAGAGCCTGGACCATATTTTAAGAGTTGCTTCATTAACACTGGTGAGAATGGAATGGCCTAGTATTTACCTATTTTAAACTGGTTTCAAATAATATTTCAAAATATTTTGGCATAGAAATCTATCTACTTAAACCCCAGTTTTTAACCAGATAGTCTTTTCCCTTATGTGAGTGTACAGTTTAGAATGTATTGAAGGACCCTAATTAACAGATAATACGTTTTTTCTTTTGTGTCACATTTTTTGTGGTCTTTAGGTTTGTGTGTGTGTGTGTATATCAGATTTATTTATAAATCCTCAATCTTTTTTTTAAAAATAATTTTATTTATTTGAGAGAGAGAGTGAGAGAGAGAGAGCCCATGAGCAGGGGCAGAGGGAGAGGGAACAGCAGACTCCCCTGCTGAGCAGGGAGCCCCACATGGGGCTCGATCCCAGGACCCTGGAATCATAACCTTAGTGGAAGGCAGACACTTAACTGACTGATACACCCAGGTGTCCCTGTAATTCACCATATTTGAGATACATCTATATAACAGGATTAAAAGTGATTAGATGCATAAATTAGGCCAAAGGAAAAGCTGGAGTTAGATTCAGATACAAAAAGTATATTCCATAAGGTTCTTAGAGAAGGGCCATATGAGCTTCCTAGTATAACTAAAGCAGGGAGAAAAATATTAGTTTTAAGAGTCAGTGTCCAAAGGATTTAAGAAGAAAGTTGCCTAAGGGTAATACCACTTTTACTGGTGTAGCAGTCTTAACTGCCTTTGTAAAACACATACTTTTATGCATTTGACGTTGATATTCCTAAACTGTCTTTAACACACCGAATTTAAACTTTCAGTTGAACTATTGGCAGTGGTTACTGTTTGCTGGTCAGAAGTTCATATTCAGATTTCTCCCTTCTATTTACTCTATAGTCTCATGATGGAAACTGGATGCCTAGGGCAGTTTTTTTTCTCTTTGAGTGATTGTGAAAAGTTATGGAATCTAAAGCCATGTGAAATTCTATATATGGCATTATATCTCTGTCACTCAGGATACACAGTGGAAACCAGACTGCTTCAGATTTATGGGCTGTGTGAATTTGGCCATAGTACTTAAACATTTTGTGCCTGAGTTTCCTTATCTAAAAAATGAGAATAATAGTACCTACTTCTAGGGTTGTTGTAAGGATTAGAGTTGTTAGTATACGTAAAAAGTTTAGAACAGTGCCTGGCATATGTTAAACACTATGTAAATGTTAGGTTTTATAATTATTATAATTTTTTTTTTTCCTCAAGACTTCTCACATTTTATCTGATTTAGGCAGATCTTCTAATAACTTGGACATTAATTAAAGTATTACAGTATTTAGGCAAACTATGGATATTACTAATCAGTTGACTTTATTATGCCTTTATTTTATTATTTATTTAAAGATTTTATTTTTTTGAGCCAGCAAGAGAGAGAGAGAGTGTGTGCGAGCATGAGCATGGGGAGAGGGAGAAGCAAACTCCCTACTGAGCAGGGAGTTTGATGTGGGACTCCATCCCAGGAACCTGGGATCATGACCTGAGCCGAAGGCAGACGCTTACCCCACTGAGCCACCCAGGCATCCGTTATTGTGCTTTTAGAAACATATTTTCTGAATTCTAAAATTCATAGATTTTTTTGCTCTTATGTACTATTTATTATAACATGTAGTATTCCTTAAAGTGTACGCAAGCAGCATGTAGATGTGGCATAGCAAGTAATTATTGTCACCACTAAACCCTCCTTCTTTGTGACAGACAAAACTAACCAGTCTTGGAGCTCTTTACTTCTGAACATAGATGAGATTTCAGAGTCTTTCTCAACTAAGCAATTTTAGGTAATTACTACCCATGAGTAGTCCCTTGTTTTGGTTTTTATTTTAACTTCCTCTAAGAGACCATTTTATATTAAAAAGTCAAGATTTTAGGGGCGCCTGGGTGGCTCAGTTGGTTAAGCATCCAATTCTTGGTTTCAGCTCAGGTCATGATCTCATGGGTTGTGGGATTGAGACCTGCATTGGGCTCCACATCAGCGGGGAGTCTGCTTGAAGACTTTCTCCCTCTGCCCTCACCCTAGCTCGCATGCTTGTTCTTTCTCAAATAAATAAATCTTAAAAAAAAAAAAAGTCGGGGCGCCTGGGTGGCTCAGTTAAGTGGCTGCCTCCAGCTCAGGTCATGATGCCAGGGTCCTGGGATCAAGCCTGGCATCAGGCTCCCTGCTCAGCGGGAAGTCTGCTTCTCCCTCTCCCCCTGGCTTGTGCTCTCTCTCGCTCACTCTCAAATACATAAAATCTTGAAAAAAAAAGTTGCATACTTTTATAAAAAAAAATTAAAAAAGTCAAGACTTTATTTTTAGTTGATACTGAAAAAGGTAGTAATGGGTAAGTTACTATTAATTAGAGAAATGATATATTAAAGTGATGATGGTGGCTAATACTGATACAGTACTTAATATGAGCTGGACACTCTTCTAAACACCTTTGTGTGTGTGTGTGTGTGTGTGTGTGTTTTAAAGATTTATTTTAGGGGTGCTTGGGTGGCTCAGTTGTTAAGCGTCTGCCTTCGGCTCGGGTCATGATCTCAGGGTCCTGGGATTGAGCCCTGCGTCGGGGCTCCCTGCTCAGTGGGAGGCCTGCTTCTCCCTCTCCCACTCCCCCTGCTTGTGTTCCTTTTCTCGCTGTCTCTCTGTCAAATAAATAAATAAATAAATAATTAAAAAAAAAAAAGATTTATTTTATAGAGAGAGAGTGGCGGGGGAGGGGCAGAGAGAGGGAGAGAGAGAATCCCAAGTAGACTCTCCACTGAGCACGGAGCCTGAAGCGAGGCTCCATCTCACAACCCTGAGATGTGACCTGAGCCAAAACCAAGAGTCAGACACTCAACCAGGACTGAACCACACAGGCATCCCTGTATGTTTTTAAATTTTTTATTTATTTTTTTAAAGATTTTATTTATTTGACAGAGACACAGTGAGAGAGGGAACACAAGCAGGGGGAGTGGGAGAGGGAGAAGCAGGCTTCTCGCGGAGCAGGGACCCCGATGCGGGGCTCGATCCCAGGACCCTTGGATCATGACCGGAGTCGAAGGCAGACGCTTAACAACTGAGCCACCCAGGCGCCCCAAGTATTTTTTTTTTATTAAGTAAGCTATGCCCAGTATGGGGCTTGAACTCATGACTCCGATATCAAGAGTTGCATGCTCCACCGACTGAGCCAGCCAGGCTCCCCAAAACACCTTATGTGTATTAATAAATTCAATTCACAATAATCCCAGGGAATAGTTAATATTAAGATCCCATTTTAATACATGAGAAAAGTAAGGTGCAAAGATTTTAAGTAATTTGTGTAGGGTCATTCACATGGCTAGTAAAAGTATATCCCAAAAGATACTAATGAGTAACTTAATCTTTTGACTTACTCACTGAGAAAAGATCATAAAATATAAAGGAAAATAGTAAGGCCTTTGTTACATCACATTAAAAAAAAACATGAAAATTTGTAGAGTTGAAGTGAAAAGACTCAAGAAGAAAGGCAGACTTCCCCCATTTATTGATTTGGGATCATTTTATATAATTAAATAATTGTCATTAAGTTTTCTATAGAATTTCTGTTCTAAAAGGAAAGCTTTGCATAATTGATTTTTTTTTTTTTTAAAGATTTTATTTATTTATTTGACAGAGAGAGACACAGTGAGGGAAGGAACACAAGCAGGGGGAGTGGGAAAGGGAGAAGAAGGCTTCCCGAGGAGCAGGGAGCCTGATGCGGGGCTCGATCCCAGGACCCTGGGATCATGACCTGAGCTGAAGGCAGACGCTTAACGACTGAGCCACCCAGGCGCCCCTGCATAATTGATTTTAAGTAATCTTAAGTAGAAAGAGAATAATTGTAGATTATAGTCTTTTTCGACTTTTTTTTTTTTTTTTAAGATCTATTTATTTAAGAGAGCGAGTGAGAGAGTGTGAAATGGGGAAGGGACAGTGAGAGGGAGAGGGAAAGATAGAATCTCAAGCAGACTTGCCATTGGCCATGGAGCCCCACACAGGCTTGATTTCACTGCCCTGAGATCATAACCTGAGCTGAAATCAAGAGTCAGATGCTTAACCGAATGAGCCACCCAGGTGCCTATTCAATTATTCAATTACAGTTTTTGATCAAGAACACTGAAGTTTGCCAAAACTCGGGGTGCCTGAGTGGCTCAGTGGTTAAGCGTCTGCCTTCGGCTCGGTCATGATCCCAGGGTCCTGGGATCAAGCCCCACATTGGGGTCCCTGCTCGGCAGGGAGCCTGCTTCTCCCTCTCACACTTCCCCTGCTTGTGTTCCTTCTCTCACTGTCTCTCTGTCAAATAAATAAATAAAATCTTAAAAAAAAATCTTAAAAAAAAAAAAGTTTGTCAAAGCTCACTTTGGTATTTGATACATGTCATAAACGTGTTTTTTACATTAAATTATATGACATTCTGAAAAAGATCAAACTGTGGAGACACTAAAAAGATCAGTAATTGCTAAGGGTTAGTGGGGAAGGAGGGATGAATAGGTGAAACAGGATTTTTAGGGCAGTGAAAATGTCTGTATGATATTTTATTGGTGGATACCTGTCATAAATTTGTTCAAACCCATAGAATGTATACCACCAAGTGTGTACCCTGATGTAAACCATGGACTTTGGGTGTCAGTATGGGTTTTTCAGTTGCAACAAATGCACTACTCTGGTGGAGAATGTTGATAATGGAGGAGGTGATGCTTGTGTTGGGTAGGGGACATTTGGGAAATCTCTGAACCTTCCCCTCAATTTTGCTGTGAACCTAAAACTGCTCTAAAAAAAAGTCTCCTAGAAGAAGCCTTTTACTGTACTTTCACTTAGATCTCCTTATTTAGAATATATGATACTAATGCAGGCATATGCACATTTCATTAAAAAAAATGGTGTTAGAGACCAAATAGCAATACTTTCAATTAAATTCTATTACAATTGGCTTGCAATGAATGATAACACTGAGTTGACTCACAATTTTGAAAAAAAGAAGCAGAATGGAGGTTGAGAAAAGGAGGAAAAGAAGATGACAGTAAGGGTATGGTTAGTTGACAGTGTGAGTAGTAATACTGGCTATTTAGTTTATTTTGCAATTAAATTTACTTCGGGTAATGTAATTCTCTCATGGGATATTTAAGTGTTCAGAAGGTTTTGTTAATTACTGTAAAACAGAAAATACAGAAAGCTAATTGAGGGAAGGGGGGATATTGATAAAATAGCTGAAGTATAAATGATTTTAAAAAGGAATGTTGTATTGTTTTCAAGTAAGTACAGGGAAGTACTTTTTAAAAAAATACCAAGTAAGCAATTGAATGAATGATAATTCTAGAGCCCCAAGAAGAAGTTAGGGAAATAAATATAAGATAATGTGCTTTATATATTTAGCTTTTCTCCTTTAAAAAATGAATCTCGTATATTTATGATAAAAAAGGGTCTTTGATTTATCAATTAATAGGGCTTATTACTAATTTTGGATTAGTTAGTTATCACATTTTGAGCCATTGTTATTAGGTAAACTGATATGCAGCCAACAGTAAGTGTTGATTGAACCTTGGATCAAAGTCCACAGAGCTCTCTTGCTATGGTTCATTCAGACATAGCTACTTGCCTGTATTATGATTGTTATAGAGTATCTGCTTTGAATATTAAAAATCTGATATATATTTATGTTTAGGGAAAGAAAAAGAATTCAGACAGTCCCTGCTCTCCTTCCAAGTAATTTGCAGTGTGTGACAGACAATAATCTTGGAAAAAAGTATGCTAAATAGTATACACAGAAGAACAGAAAAGGTTTTCAAAAAAAAGTACAGATCGTTTATTGTCATATACTTGGGAAATTAGGCAGTGTTTCACTGAGATCACATTTGAACTGGACTTTATTTATTTATTTTTAAAGATTTTATTTATTTATTTGAGAGAGAGAGAGCATGAGCTGGGGGAAGGTGCAGAGGGAGAAGCAGACTCCCCGCTGAGCAGGGAGCCTGATGTGGGGCTTGATCCCAGGACCCCAGGATCATGACCTGAGCCGAAGGCAGATGCCCAACCAACTGAGCCACCCAGGCGCCCCAAAACTGGACTTTAAAGGAAGAGGCAGAGCTTATGGAAGAGGCTGTGAAGGAATGGTATGATAGATAAAGACGAGTTGCACCAGGTTAACGCTTAACTAGTAATTTAGCTTATGGAAATTTATCATGATGTTTTATTTGAACTTTTCTGTGGCAATCAAGTATTACAGAGATATTCAGAAAATTTTTAAAAATTCACAGGTGGGGCGCCTGGGTGGCTCAGTCGTTAAGCGTCTGCCTTCAGCTCAGGTCATGATCCCAGGGTCCTGGGATCGAGCCCCGCATCGGGCTCCCTGCTTGGGGGGCAGCCGGCTTCTCCCTCTTCCACTCCCCCTGCTTGTGTTCCCTCTCTCGCTGTGTCTCTCTCTGTCAAATAAATAAAGTCTTTAAAAAAAAAATTCACACGTGTTTAGGAATTTTCTCATCAGGTGTTTCTCTGAAACTTGCCTTTTGCTAGGAATCCTGCCTGCAGTTTAATTAAAAACCACCCAGCAACAGACATAATAGGAGGAAATTCAGTTTAAAATTAATTATTGCACATTTATCAAAAAGCATAAGTAGAAAACACTGACTTCCAGTGCTGGAATGTATTGTAGTGGAACTGGTACATTGTGAGTTACAAGTAATACTGGTAATGTTCTCTTGGAAATTAATAGGACAATATATAATAATTCATAAAAGAAAGTTATATGTTTATGTCATGACAGCTCTTATATTCAGATATAACCAAGGCACATCAGCGCAAATACTATGCTACTATTGAAATGATAATTTTGAATAGTGTCTAAAATATGCAGAATGGCTGATGCAGGGTTAAGAGGGAAAAAATCAGCTTAATAGCTGAACTGTGGCTGCAATTACACAATAATTGGCTTATCTGAAAATCCAAAGGGAGTATGTAAAAATGAAATAAACTATTGGAGTGGTAGGCTTAGGGATTATTTTTCAATTAAAAAATTCCTATTATTATAATGCTCTTAAATTTTTTTTTTAAAGATTTTATTTATTTGAGAGAGAGAGCACAAGTGGCGGGGGGAGAGCAGGGAGTCCGGCATGGGGCTTGATCCCAGGATCCTGGGTTCATGACCTGAGCTGAAGGCAGTCGCTTAACCAACTGAACCACCCAGGCGCCCCTTGCTCTTAATTTTTTAAAAGCTTCCAAGAGTGGGGACAATTAGTATTAGTGGATATTTAAGAAAATTTTCTGAAGCCTTGAAATTTTCAAATGTTTTGCTTTACTGAGAATGGGATTTTAAGGTAGCATTTGCCTTGATGTTAGTGCAGTGAAGCCTTACTATTTTTTGGGTTGGGGGGGCAATTTTTTTTTAAAATTTAAATTCAGTTAATTAACGTATAATGTATTATTGATTTCAGAGGTAGAGGTTAGTGATTCAGTCAGTCTTATATAATACCCAGTGCTCATTACATCACATGCCCTCCTTAATGCCCATCACCCAGTGACCCCATCTCTTCACCCTCTCCCCTCCAGCAACCCTCAGTTTGTTTTCTTTCTTTTTTTTTTTATTTTAAAGATTTTATTTATTTATTTGACAGAGAGAGACACAGTGAGAGAGGGAACACAAGCTGGGAGAGTGGGAGAGGGAGAAGCAGGCTCCTGGCCGATCAGGGAGCCCGATGAGGGGCTCAATCCCAGGACCCTGAGATCATGACCTGAGCCGAAGGCAGACGCTTAACGACTGAGCCACCCAGGCGCCCCTCTCAGTTTGTTTTCTATGATTAAGAGTCTTTTATGGTTTGTCTCCCTCTCTGATTTCATCTTGTTTTATTTTTTCTGCTCTTCCCCTATGCTCCTCTCTTTTGCTTTTTAAATTCCACATATGAGTGAGATCATATGATAATTGTCTTTCTCTGATTGACTTATTTCACTTAGCATAATACCTTCCAGTTCCATTCACGTTGTTGCAAATGGCAAGATTTTTTTTTGATGGTTGGGTAATATTCCATTGTATATATATGCCACATCTTCTTTATCCATTCATCTGTCGATGGACATCTGGGCTCTTTCATAGTTTGGCTATTGTGGACATTGCTGCTATAAACATTGGGTTGCAGGTGCCCCTTTGGATCACTACATTTGTATCTTTGGAATAAATATCCAATAGTGCAATTGCTGGGTCATAGGGTAGCTCTATTTTTACTTTTTTGAGGAACCTCCATACTGTTTTCCAGAGTGGCTGCACCAGTTTGCATTCCCACCATCAGTGTATGAGGTTCCCCTTTGTTCACATCTTTGCCAACATCTGTCGTTTCCTGAGTGGTTAATTTTAGCCATTCTGACTGGTCTGAGGTGGTATCTCATTGTGGTTTTGATTTCTATTTCCCTGATGCCAAGTGATGTTGAGCATTTTTTCATGTATCTGTTGGCCATTTGTAGGTCTTCTTTGGAGAAATGTCTGTTCATGTCTTCTGCCCATTTCTTGATAGGATTATTTGTTCTTTGGGTGTTGAGTTTGATAAGTTCTTTATAGATTTTGGATACTAGCCCTTTATCTGATAAGACATTTCCAGATACCTTCTCCCATTCTGTCTGTTGTCTTTTTGTTTTGTTGACTGTTTCCTTTGCTGTGCAAAAGCTTTTTTTTTTTTGTACAAAAGCTTTTTATCTTGATGAAGTCCCTATAGTTCATTTTTGTCATTGTTTCCCTTACCTTTGGATGAAGCCTTATTTATTGAGACTAGGTAGAAGAAGGACCAATCTATGAGAGTGAAAATCAGAAATCTTTAAGTAATTTTTAATTACCTTCTGATACATACAAATAAAGATTCATGGTTTATTAAGTAGTGCAGAATTATATTAATGAAGAGATTTTTTTTTATAGTTTTTTTTTATATAAATTTACTAATAGAAAACAATTTCTCTGAGGGGGTTGGGAGAAAAATTTCTCTTAAGTCTTGTTAAGAACTATATTCTTTTTATAACTATTTGATTAATTTATTTAACTAAAATTTTTTTTGGTGGAGGTGCTGGGCAGTGAACTAAAAATTTCTTTTTACCTGTAAAATACATGTAACAATTTACCATCTTAATCGTTTTTAACGTATACCATTAGTACTATTAAGTACATTCACATTATTGTGCAACCTATTTCCACAATTATTTTCATCTTACAAAACCAAAATTTTTTTTTTAAAGATTTTATTTATTCATTTGAGAGAGAGACAGAGAGAGAGCATGAGCAGGGGGGAGAGGCAGAAGGAGAAGCAGACTCCCTGCTGAGCTGGAAGCCCAATGTGGGGCTCCATCCTAGGACCTGGAGACCATGACCTGAGCCGAAGGCAGACGCTTAACCATCTGAGCCACCCACGCACCCCCAGAACTAAAATTTGTATGCCTTAAACTGCAACTTTCCAGTTCTCCCCTACCTCCAGCTTGGGCAGCCATCATTCTACTTTCTGTCTGTATGAATTTGACTGTTGTAGGCATTTCATAAAAGTGGAATCACACTTTTTGTTTTTTTGTGATTGGCTTATTTCACTGAGCATGGTGTCTTCAAGGTTCATCCATGTTGTAGTGTGTGTCAGAATTTCCTTCCTTTTTAAGGCTAATACTCCATTTTATGTGTATATACTGTAATTTGTTTATCCATTCATCCATGGATGGACATATGGGTTGCTTCCACCTTTTTGGCTATTGTGAATAAGATTGTTATGAACACAGGTGTACAAATATCTTTTCAAGACCCTGATTTCAATTTTTTTGGATATATAACCAGAAGTGGAATTGTTGGATCATATGGTAATTCTAGTTGTAATTTTTTGAGGAACCACCATACTGTTTTCCGTATCAACTGCACCATTTTACATTCCCACCAATAGTGCACAAGGCTGCAGTTTCTCTGTATCCTTGCCAATACTTATTATTTTGCTTTTTTGATAGTAGTCCTCCTAATGGCTATGAGGTGTTCTATCACTGAGATTTTGATTTTCATTTGCCTAGTGATTAGTCATATTTAGCATTTTTTCTTACGCTTGTTGGCCATCTTATGCTTGTTGGCTTCTTGGGGGAAATGTTAATTTACCCGTTTTCTTCTTTTTTTAAAGATTTTATTCTTAAGTAATCTCTACACCCAACATGGGGCTCAAACTCATAACCCTGAGATCAAGAGTCTCAGGATCTACTGACTGAGCCATCTAAGAGCCCCTGTTTACCCATTTTTTAATTGGATTGTTTATTTTTTGTTATCAAGCTGTTGTATTTTTTTTTTTTTAAGATTTTTAATTTATTTTTTAACAGAGAGAGAGACAGCGAGAGAGGGAACACAAGCAGGGAGAGTGGGAGAGGGAGAAGCAGGCTTCCCGCCGAGCAGGGAGCCCGATGTGGGACTCGATCCCAGTACCCTGGGATCATGACCTGAGCCGAAGGCAGATGCTTAACACCTGAGCCACCCAGGCGCCCAAAGCTGTTGTATTTTATATATTCTGGATATTAAGCCTTATCACATATATGATTTGCAAATATTTTTTCTCATTCTATAGGCTGCCTTTTCACTCTGTTGATTTTGTCCTTTGATGCAGTTTTAAATTTTGATATAGTTTACTTAATTTTACTTTTGTTGCCTGTACTGTTGATATCATATCCAAGAAATCATTGCCAAATCCAGTGTCATGAAGCTTTCTTCCTTTTCTTCTAAGAGTTTTATAGCTTTATTTATAAAAAATTTTTTAAAAGATTTATTTGAGAGAGCGAGTGGAGTTAGAAAAAGAGAGTGAGCACGAGAGTGGGTAAGGGGCAGAGGGGAGGGGAGAAGCAGACTCCCCGCTGAGCAGGGAACCCGACGCAGGGCTAGATCCCAGGACCCTGGGATCATGACCTGAGCTGAAGACAGATGCCTAACCGACTGAGCCACCCAGGTGCCCCAAGAGTTTTATAGCTGTAGCTCTTACATTCAGATTTTGATTCATTGAGTTAATTTTTATGATGTAAGGCATTTGGATATCCAGTTTTCCCAACAGCAGCTGTTGAAAAGACTGTCCTTTGCCCATTGGATGGTCTTTGTACCCTTATCGAAAATCATTGCCATAAACTTGAGGGTTTATTTCTGGACTGTTTGTTCCATTGGTCTATATGTATGTCATTGTGCCAGAACCACACTGTTTTGATAACTGTAGCTTTGTAATAAGTTTTGAAGTAAGGAAGTGTGAGACCTCCAGCTTTATTCTTTTTTTTTCAAGGTTGTTCTAGCTGTCTGGGGGTTTCTTAAAATTACATTTGAATTTTAAGATGGGTTTTTCTATTTATGCAAAAAGCTCCACTGGGATTTTGGTAGGAATTGCACTGAATCTATAGATTACTTTGGGTAGTATTGACATCTTAACAATATTAAGTTTTCCAATCCATGAACATGGGATGTCTTTCCATTTATTTGTGTATTTAATTTTTTTTGGCTGTGTTATGTAGTTTGGAGTATAAAAGTCTTTCACCCTCCCTGGTTAAGTTTTTTTTTTTTTTTAAAGATTTTATTTATTTATTTGACAGAGAGACAGTGAGAGAGGGAACACAAGCAGGGGGACTGGGAGAGGGAGAAGCAGGCTTCCCGCCGAGCAAGGAGCCTGATGTGGGGCTCAATCCCAGGACCCTGGGATCATGACCTGAGCTGAAGGCAGACGCTTAACCATTGAGCCACCCAGGCGCCTCTCCCTGATTAAATTTGTTCCTAAATATTTTATTCTTTTTGATGCTGTTGTAAATGAAATTGTTCTCTTAATCTCCTTTTTGGATTGTTATTGTTAATGTAGAACTGCAGCTGATTTTTACGTGTTACTTTTGTATTTTGCAACTTTGTTGAATTCATTTATTAGTAAAAACTATTTTTCTTAACAAAGACATTCTTCACAAATTGCATGTTTTGTTGAGGCCCCATTTATCAAAAATTTTAGATGAGTATGGAACTTGTAATTAGGACTTAATTTTTTAAAACTCTTAGCAAGGCCTAGTTTTCTGTAGCTGCTGTGCTTGTGGTTGAACTATACTTGTTATTTCCATGAAGATATTTGTATTATACATAGATTTTCTTCCTTCTTAATTTTGCTAAGAAAAGATAGACCACTAGTTCTAAGATTCATAGAAATTGACTTGAATTCTAGACTTTAAGAGAAAACTTATACAGGGATGCCTCGGTGGCTCAGTCGGTTAAGCGTCTGCCTTCGGCTCAGGTCATGATCCCAGGGTCCTGGGATCGAGTCCCACATCGATCCCCTGCTTCTCTCTCTGCCTGCCTCTGTCTCTCTCTCTCTGATAAATAAATAAAATCTTTAAAAAAAAAAAAAAAGAAAAAAAAGAAAACTTACACAAAATGTGTCTTTCTTGTCAAAGAACAAGTAGTATTTCAAATGGATGGTCACTTTGTTTTTATATAGCAAGGTATTAATTTTGTTACAATTCTTACTATATGAGATTTAGAAAAAATTCAAGATAGGTTTATTGTCAGGTAGATTAAAATCTAATATAGGGAGGATCCCTTGGTCTTACAATAAGTTTCTAAATCTACTCTGAGTCTGTTGCCAAGATAATGACTCTCATTCATCTAGTATCTGTTAAAGTACCTTCTCCAAGTGCTGAGTGTTACAAGAGGTAAAAGAATAGTCTTTGCCCCTTATAGGATAACTTAATGGTAGTATTTATCAATAGGGTTGATAAAACAGTCTCAATTATTGCTATTATTATTTGGTGCTGTTCCATTTTGAATTCTGTGGGAAAATGCTACAAAACATTTTAAATAACACTGAATACACTTTTACCTATTATAGATATGATACTATCATTTAATACTGATTTTGTTCCTTATATAATCTAATTTTATCAGTGTACATATAGATAGGGCAAATATATTTGTAATCTACTTTAAAAGATATTAATCATTAGCTCTTAAGTTCTATATCTAAATCTTTGATGTAGATTTTTTTTTAAAGATTTTGTTTATTTATTAGAGCGAACTTGCACACAAAATCAGGGGGAGTGGCAGAGGGAGAAGCAGACTCCCCACTGAGCAAGGAGCCTGATGCGGGGACTCCATCCCAGGACCCTGGGATCATGACCTGAGCCCAGTGCTAACTGATTGAGCCACCCAGGCATCCCTTGATAGAGATTTTTTTTGTAAATAATACTTTTGCTATAGTATGGTCATTAATATTTTAGTTTGTTTTACATTTGAGTAGGTATATATTAGTTTAGGCAGACTTTTAAAAGATTTCATGTAAAAGTAGTTCTATTTCATCTGTAATTTCAGAAATTTGTTTAAAGGAGAAAATTATATTTGATAAATTTTTTCAAGATTTATTTGAGAGCGAGAGAGGGAATGTGCACGTGAGCAGGAGGAGGGGCAGAGGGAAGGAGTCTCAAGCAGACTTCCCACTGAACGTGGAGTCATTTGTGGGGCTGGATCCCAGGACCCTGAGTTCATGACCTGAGCTGAAATCAAGTCAGATGCTTAACTGAATGAGTCCCCCAGGTGCCCCTAAAGATTTTATTTTTTAAAAGTAATCTCTGTACCAACCATGGGGCTCAAACTCACAACCCTGAGATCAAGAGCCACATGCTCTACCAACTGAGCCAGCCAGGCGCCCCATATATTTGATAAATTTTTGATAAAAATCACTGTCATTTGGAAAACTTTACTTTTGTAACTTCATAGTTTATGTCTATTTACTGTTTATTGTAACTGGTAGGAAATTGGTGTGAAATGGGAAGTCAGTCTATAGGATCTTTGCATGTGAATGTGAATGTGAAGTTCATGTTGTCATTATTAAACATAAAGTTTTCAGTTGATTAAATTTTTACATAAGTTTTTTCTGGTATTCATACCATGTTAGATTTGAAGGAGAACATCAGGGTTATACAATAGGCCAGTAATTATGTTTTTCTTTTATCTTTTTTTTAAAGATTTTATTTATTTATTTGACAGAGAGAGACACAGCGAGAGAGGGAGCACAAGCAGGGGGAGTGGGAGAGGGAGAAGCAGGCTTCCCGCTGAGCAGGGAGCTCGATGCAGGGCTCGATCCCAGGACCCTGGGATCATGACCTGAGCTGAAGGCAGAAGCTTAACAACTGAGCCACCCAGGCGCCCCGCCCCTTCAGTTTTATGTAGCATGGATTTCACCTTTCTTTCTTGTCCCAGCTTTCCTCTTCAAAGTTTTAAAATCAGTTCTTACTGGCTTAAAATATGTCACATACACACTTGTATCTGTAAAACATATACATACACACGTATATGTATGTATATATGTGTGTATATACACACACACCTATACACACACACCTGTACATATACACTCCTTTGTTTTGGTTTTGTTATCCTCTGACTACTTTTTCATCAAGTTTCTTTTTTTTTTTTTAATATTTTATTTACTTATTTGACAGCACAAATAAGCAGAGAGGCAGGTAGAGGCAGAGGGAGAAGCAGGCTTCCCGCTGAGCAGGGAGCCGGATGCAGGGCTCATTCCCAGGACCCTGAGATCATGCCCTGAGCTGAAGGCAGATGCTTAACCAACTGAGCCACCCAGGCGCCCCTCCTCAAGTTTCTTGATGTTAAAGTTTTCTTGATGTTAAAGTACCAGGTGTTCATTTGGGCCCAGCTTTCTATGTATATATGAGATTGGCTAAAACTAGATTTTTTGTGTGTATATTCTTTTTTTTTTTTTTTTTAAGATTTTATTTATTTATTTGACAGAGACACAGTGAGAGAGGGAACACAAGCAGGGGGAGTGGGAGAGGGAGAAGCAGGTTTCCCGCTGAGCAGGGAGCCCTATGCGGGGCTCGATCCTAGGACCCTGGGATCATGACCTGAGCTGAAGGCAGACGCTTAACGACTGAGCCACCCAGGCGCCCCTGTGTGTATATTCTTGTAGACATGAATATGTGGTCTTGTGGAAGGTCAGTCAAACAATAATTAAATTTTATGTAAAGCACTGTTGGCTAATTTGTTTGAGAGATATGAACCAAGGCACTTATTCCTAAAAAGATTGAAGATTTTGATATTTTGATAATGTATTAAGCCTCTTGATAATTGGAAAATTCATTTATTGGTACATACAACTGAGAATACTGAGTTTAAACATGGGTGGATCAAGGGACTCTAACATTGTCATTAGGGGAGTATTACTCTTCTGTTAGCTTTATATTCTGGCAAATTTTCCTTAAGCGTGGCAATTATAAGGGCGTCTGGCTGGCTTGGTCAGTGGAATGTGAGACTCTTGCTCTCAGGGTTGTGGGTTTGGGCCCCATGTTGGGTTTAGAGATTACTTGAAAATAAAACCTTAAAAAAAAAGGATGGCAATTATAATTATCAGCAGTTGCAGGCTTATCTGATCAGTTTAGTCGTGGTGGGAGGAGGGTAGGGAGCAGGGGCGTTCTTCTAATAGCTTCAACCAGAGTAGCATCAGTCACAGTCCTGAGATCAAATCCTTTTGGCTTAGTTTGGGTAACATGCTCAGAACCAATCACTGTGGAACAAATATAGAAGGATGGAATGCTCTGGGCCAAGTCTGTGTCATCTTAACTCCTAAAATTAGTGCTGCAGATAGGATAGGGAGTTAGGATTGAGGTCAGCTCTGTATGAACCACATGAAGTAAAAATAAAGGGGATGGAGGTTTCTCCAAAAGAAAATCAGAACTCTTTTGTTACTATAAACCAGGTAGAGAATATTCTCTGTAGTATAAAAATGTGTATTTAATCACAATACTGCAATGGTAGATTCTCTGTGTGTCTTAATTGAGCAGTTCTCAAATATTTTTGCATATTTAATCCTTTGAGACCTTTTTTTTTTTTTTAGAAGGGGGTAGAGGGAGGGGCAGAGGAAGAAGGAGAGAATCTTAAGCAGGCTCCATGCCCATCGTGGAGCTGCTGTGGGGTTGATCTCACGATCCTGAGATCATGACCTGAGCCGAAACCAGGAGTTGGATGCTTAACTGACTGAGCCACCCAGGTGCCCCAGGTAGCTTTTAAATATCTTGATGCCTTGGCTGTACGCAAGACCAATTAAATCAAAATTTCTAGGGGTAGTACTTATGCCTCTGTTTGTATTAAGTTTCCAGTTTGATTTCAGTATAGAGCCAAGCTGCAGAATTGTATCATTATATCAGTGTTTCTCAAACTTTACAGTGGATTGAGATCACCTGGAGATCTTGTTTAGAATGCAGAGTGCTGGGGCCCACCCCCAAAGATTGTGATTCAGTAGATCTGAGGTGGGGCCTCAGACATTCCTAGGTGGTGCAATGTTAATAGGTCCTAGAACTGTACTTAAAGAGCATTACATTAGGGCGCCTGGGTGACTCAGTCAGTTAAGTGTCTGCCTTCGGCTCAGGTCATGATCCCAGAGTCCTAGGATCTAGCCCTCCTTCAGGCTCCCTGCTCATTGGGGAGTCTGCTTCTCCCTCTACCTTTCGCCCCTGCTCGTGATCTCTCTCTCTCTCTCTCTCAAATAAATAAATAAAATTTTTTTTTTTTAAAGAGCATTACATTAGCTTGTGAGCATCTTCCAAATTAGCCAGTTTTAAGTTCTTTAATTTGTAGATTACTATTAAGTCATTTTCGCACCTACTAGTCTCTATACAGGCTGTTTGGTAACTTATTTCTGTTTTGTGTGCTTATTCTTATGTTAGCATTTGCTGTTCTTGGTTCTACAGATGCAAAGATAGCATGGATACAAGTATACACAGTTTCAAATTATTTTATTGTTGAATCAAGATTGATTCTGACATCATAAAATCTTAATGTTCAGGAAATTTGTCTTTAACACAGTTACAGAAATTAACTTCTATAACCCATTTATCTGCCCAGTTACCTTTTTACTTTAGTCCCCTTTTGTCCTTTAACCTCAGTGACTGTAGAGGATCAAAATTCAAAATGTATCTCTGATTAATGTCTAATATGGGCCTTGAAATCATTTATAATTGTGTATTGGTCCTAACCATTGTTTATGTAATCAGAATAGACGACCTGCTTCCAGACACTCAACCTCTTTTGGACACAGTATTTATTCACTGAATTAATTGTAGGTGTTTCTTCCTACTGATGCTTTAAACATTTGTTTGCCTCTCCTTGTGAGAGTTGACTTGACAAATTATTTTGAATCTTGTATTAGGTAAAAATGAAATCGTGTTATAAAATGAATGCACACCAAGTTAGTTTACTCATGAACCCTATGATGCTTAACATTTTCTTTTTATGCTGTTTTGTTTTAAAACAGGCTAATAGCACGTCAGCTTGCTAAAATCCATGCTATCCATGCACACAATGGCTGGATTCCCAAATCTAATCTATGGCTAAAGATGGGAAAATATTTCTCTCTCATTCCCACAGGATTTGCAGATGAAGACCTTAATAAAAGGTAAATTTACTTTTACATTTGAAATCGTTTTACCTTGTTTTGCTATAAAGTTTCAGAGATAGCTTACAAGGTTTTTGTGTATATAATCTGGTTTGGTTGTTGTCTTTGCATTTGATTAAATTAGCACTGATTTATTTGACTCTCAGGTGGCACTACATTAATATAACTGTCTCTCTCCCCCAGCCAACTCAAAAACAAAACAGAACAACAACAACAACAACAAAAAACACCCTACAAAAGCCTGGGGTAGGGGTGAGGAGTGGGTAGAGGTGACCAGCCAAGAAACAAATATAGAACAATTATTTGGAAGTAAACATAATATAATGATTGCTATGAATGGTACTTTTTGCACAGAATGAGTTGGCCATGGAACCCTTTTTAAAAGAATTCTTTTCAAGCTGTTTTAAATAGGCCTCGAGATTTGCATTGGGACAGTGTAGTAATATTAGAGTGTGAAAAAGGTTGGATTGTCTTAGTTTACTGAGACTATACAAGTCCTAGATAATGAGGTTGAAAATTCAATTACTGGAGTCTTACTCAGCTTTTGTAAAACTGACTCCCCAGGTTCCAAGTAAGGTATTTTATTATTTTTTATTAAAAAAATTGTAACTTAGCATTTAGAATCTAAATTATATGAACATGTTTTTATAGTGATTACTACTAGTACAAAAATTAGGAATTCTCTTTTCTCCTTTATATCTAAAACATACTCCCAACTTGTATTCAGGAATTTTTCATTTTAAGAACAGTAGAGACAGGCAGGACCTATAGAGTTTTTCTTGTTTCTTTTTACTTATTATAATTCATTAGAGAAAATAGCTGTATTGTTCTGTTGAATTATTATTTCAGAGATTAGTTTGATTCACTCAGTGTATGTGTTTTTATTTGCAGGTAGTTTGTCAAACTTTGAATTTGATAGGGATAGTATACCCTTTTAACTGGGATAGGCAAACATCTGTAAATGTGTCCAATGTGCTAAATACTCAAGAAATGACAGCATAAAACCACAAAATCCTCTTTTGAAATAACTATTTTATTGAAAAAATTTATTGAAAAATTTAAAAATAATGAAATACATGGCAGTAGTGAATGTATGATTTTCTTGACTTTTTTTTTTTTTAAAGATTTTATTTATTTATTTGACAGAGAGAGACACAGCGAGAGAGGGGACACAAGCAAGGGGAGTGGGAGAGGGAGAAGCAGGCTTCCTGCCGAGCAAGGAGCCTGATGTCGGGGCTTGATCCCAGGACCCTGGGATCATGACCTGAGCTGAAGGCAGACACTTAACAACTGAGCCACCCAGGCACCCCTGATTTTCTTGATTTTTTAAGATAATGCAGAGTTCAGAGGCAGTATTGTATTGTGTGGGTTAAGAGTACAAGACTCTGGAGCCAGACTGCCTAGGATGAAGCCTTAATTCTGCCAGTTAACAGTTCTGCTGTGTAACCTTGGGCAAAAGTAAAATGGAAATAATAAGAGTAGTATATTTACCTTTTAGAGTTTTTTATGAGGGTTAATTGAGTTATTATATACAAAGTATGTAGGACAGCGTGCAAAAGCACCCTGCCCTAATAGATAATATACAACTAAAACATTAAAAACAATTAAAATATTAAAAATCTGGGGGCGCCTGGGTGGCTCAGTCGTTAAGCGTCTGCCTTCAGCTCAGGTTGTGGTCCCAGGGTCCTGGGATTGAGCCCCACATCAGGCTTCCTGCTCAGTGGGAAGCCTGCTTCTCCCTCTCCCACTCCCCCCGCTTGTGTTCCCTCTCTCACTGTCTCTCTCTCTCTGTCAAATAAATAAAATCTTTAAAAAAAAATATTAAAAATCTGTTTCATATTCTATTCCTTTTTGTTTGTATGTGATTGTAATTACCATGTTCAATCCTTTCAGTTCTATTATTTCTATTCAGCTCTGTATCTTTTAAATAGACTTTTGAACCATAACACCATCTTGAAAAGAGTGTATAAGGATTACTTTTGGTAGCTGTGTGTAGAGAAGAATACAGTAGTGGGAAAATACAGGCAGCAACCACCTGAATAGGCAAATTCATTAAAGTTAAGTTCATTGATAGAGAATCTTTATTATATTATAAAATGGAAAAGTAAGGCTATAATTTGAGAGACTGTAGAGAAAGAATGAAGAAAGCTAGGCTTAAAGTGTTAAGGGAAGACAAAGCATAAACTAACAGCAATTTTGTAAGCCAGATGGTGCTATTGATGAATGAGTGGTAGCACTCTATTTTGTTTCATTTTATTTTTATCAAATGAATATAAATATAGTGTAATAAATAGTACAGAAGAGTGTAGAATTAAAAAGCCATGATCTCCCATCCTGTTTGCCACTCTACCTACCATACTTCCCAGTCTCACTACTCTGAGACAATTTCTATAATAGATAATGGAGTATTCTGTGATATGATAGTCAAAGATAATGTCTGATGATTATCATAGAATTGATTAGGTTTATCAATAGTAGATCATGTCTGTTGACTTCGATAGATAAATTTAGCTGACTTGTACTGCATTCACCCTTCAAAGCTTGAAATAGATGTTTTAGTTCTTTAATAAACTGTCTTTATAACTTTAATATACTTAAGCCTCTTTTTATTAAACTCTCTGTGTCTTGGAGATAAATGTAAAACATTTAGAATAGTGCTTAGTAAATGTTAGCTATTAAGTATATATATTACTTTCCTTCCCCAATTTTGTAATAATAGATTTTTTGCCTTTCTGTCCTGCATTTTAACTTGCTTAGTTTCATTTTATTCATATTCAGCTCATTAAGTAAAGATTTTCCTTTATTCCGACTTTTATAATAATTGGCTTGTTTTAATTCGGGAGTCTATGCAATTGAATGAAAAGAATTTACTAAAAATAGATTTTAATCTTTAAACTTGAAAAAAGTCATTAATATAAACAATATATAACTCTTTTTTTTTTTTTTTTTTAAACTAAAAGGTTCTTAAGTGATATCCCAAGCTCTCAGATTCTTCAGGAAGAAATGACTTGGATGAAGGAGATTCTTTCCAACCTGGGCTCACCTGTTGTGCTTTGCCATAATGACCTATTGTGTAAGAATATAATCTACAATGAGAAACAAGGTAGGTATCTGACCTTAGCAGTAAGTAAAGTTGATTTCTTTGATGTTCTTAATGGTCCTTTGATCTTTGTATCAGTAAATTTAATTCAGATATAAGGATTAAAAACATTCATGAAGTCTTTAAAGATTTTCTTTTATGTTATAAAGTCATGGTAACTGTGCTAAATTAGGAATATGTATTCTCTATATATTTGTATAAAATATGTTTCTTAGAAAGTTTGGTTCTTGTTAAGAATTTTAAATGAAAAATGATAAAATGACTTTGTTTTTAAATTTAACTGTGAAACCTATTTGGTAATTCATGGTTTGAAAATGTCCCTGCTTATAATGGGGGTTATTGAAAAACCAACTGACATTGCACTGCTCTTAATAAGTATAGAATTTTCTCAGTATTGGGAAGGACAGCAGTATTAGAAACAAATTTGTCTTCAGGTTTTCTATTACCTGTTTATTCTGATTTGTTTGATATTTTGATGCTAAGGAGAGAGCCACAGGTGGAGGAAATGTTACTTGTACTGGTTGAAATTTATATCTATTAAAGTAGTAATCAAGAAGCTTTGGTAAATAGTTTTAACATTTTTTGAGGTATAGATAGTGATACATTTTGGTGAAATGTTTTCTGTGATCATATCTTGCTGTATTCAAATTCTCTGTTTCCATATTTAAGAGACACTGGTTGTATTATATTATTGGATAAAGTGGTTTGAGGTTTGGTTGCTAAAACATAGATGCCCCTTCAATGCTTAATTGAAATTTGAAAATATAATTTTGGTTGAAGGATTATTAATTCAAAAAGTTTGAAACTATGAAACTTGCATTTTAAAGGAAACCAGTTTTGAGTATAGTCATTATAGTTGGAAGATTATTTTCGATCAAGATTGTGTTTTTGTGAAGATACTAAAGCCAAACAATTCTGATTTAATGGTCATAATTCTATGAAATTACTATCATGACCATTCTTAATAGATTTTAAGTTGAGACTGTTCTAATGCAAAGGCTGTTAATATTTGTAACTGACTTTAACTTGAAGAAAATCAACCAAAGAGCACTGTCAAGGATGGTAGACTGAAGCACATATTCTTAAAAACATGTTTGAGTACGTTTTATATCTTATAGTATGGATTAGAGATTCTGTTTCTTAAAAATACATTGAGCTGACATCTTTATTTTGAATATTATGAAGTCTTTGTGTGGAAGCATTTTTTTAAAAAAAACTTAAGGTGTATCCTAAACCATGGAGTACTTGACAGTGTCCTTTATTATTTATTGTCCATTTATCTTTTCTAATTGCTATGTATATATTACTTTATATACTAGTAACCAAATCTCAATGCCATTTGTGAGACAGAAGTATTAGTTATACATTAAAGTGATATATTAGCTTTTTTAAGTTCAGAGCAAGACCAAATAACACATTCTATATAATGGAATTTCAAGTGAGGGACTTCATCTTACGTTTGAAGTGGACACTCAGCTTTATTTTTAACTGCAAGTTAATCAAAGAGAATCTTATTTCCTTTGGAATATATTTTAACTTTTCATATTTTTATTTTATAAGTTTCTTTTGCATATTCATTTCACAGAGCAAACTTATAAAACTAAAATATAAGGGACCAAAAAAATCAGATTACTTTGTCTTAGGTATTAAAAAAATGCATTTTTACTTTTAATCAGTTGCCTATCTAAATTGTTTATCAGTGATATGAAAAGTTCTCATATTTTCAAACAAAATCTTTGTTTCAGTTTGACTCTTAAGATTTCAAGACTATCATTTGCTTATTTTACGAAGAGTTAGCTAAATCATATTTTTGTGTCTAATTTTTCTTCCCTACACAGAAGAATGAATTTCACAGTTCAACAAATGTAACTATTTTGATATATTTTTTTAGAGTTTTCCTTTCTTCAAGAAGTCTATTGTGTACCATTTGTTTCTTCTTGTCTTTGTGGTTATATTTGTGTGTTATGGATATGTTCTTTTTCCTTACCAGTGGTTTTATAGTGTCTTTTAGGAAGGCAAGTTTGGACTTTATGGCATCCATTAAAAAAAAGAATCAATTGCTATGTGATTAGTTGATACATAGCATTAAGAAAATACGGTTGGAATGTTCAAGTAAGAATCTAAAACTCATGAGAGTGTGGCAAGAGCTTTGTTCTGTGTATTATCTAACTTTCAAATTAGGAGCTAATGGTTTTGAAGTAATATAACTATGACATATTTGCCTTTAGTTATAAGGAGAAGATACCATTCCTTGTGCTTAAAAAATTGTAAACTCTATAAATTTAGTAAATTTAATGAACAAAAAGATTGTAGCATTAGTACTTAGAGCTGCAATCTCAAGGAGGATAATTAAAATTAGAAATAGGGACTGCAAAAGTTCTTTACCTTAACTGGTTAACTTGTTACAGTATCTAAAAGCCAAGGGTGAAGTCTTTGGAGGTTAAAACAATTTCTACATAGAACAAGTGATTAAGCTGCATATTATATTCACAGATGTGTTTAATTTGTTATCACTTGTTAAGTCATTCGTGTGATTTGAGTTCAGGACTTCACTGTTTTGTACCCACTTGAGTTAAAAATATGTAAACATAATAAGATGAAAGCTAAGGGATTGGCTTTAACATCATCAAGGTTAGTATCTCTCTGGTATGTTTCAGACCCTTCATTTCTCAGAAGTGCAGATTTTAGTTAAACTTCATGAATTTATACTGGATCAACTTGTAGTCTCCGTATGTAATTTTCAACCATAATAACTTAGATTTTGTTTATTGTCACCAGGTTAAACATTTCTAAGTCACTCTTTTTTTTTTTTCCTAAGTAACTCATAAAAGCAGATGTATTAGAGCTTAGTTACAACTAAGAGAAGTTAGAAAGAATGTACATGTTGGAACCAGGCACACTTAGGTTCACATCCCTGCTCAATCACATATAGAAGTAGGTGATACTAGATAAATTATCTTTTTTTTTTTTTTTTTTTAAAGATTTTATCGTTAAGTAATCTCTTACACTCAGCGTGGGGCTTGAATTTACAACTGTGAGATCTAGAGTCACATGCCCCACTGATTGAGCCAGCCAGGCATCTGCATTTTATCTCTTTATTAAGTGTTTATATTTGATCCTGACTTTCTGCACCAGAATCACCCAGGGTACTTGGAAAAAAATGTAGGTTTTGGGGTCCCATCTAAGACTAACTGAGCAAGAATTTCCGTAAATGGGCTTAGGAATCTGCATGTTTAACATGTTTCCATGCAGTGTGTATACTTTTTGATAATCTAGAACTTTTAATTTGCTTTATTTCTAACTTAGAGGTAATATCTACTTCAGATGGTTGCTGACAAAATTTTAGATCATGTATATAAAGTATATAGCATTGGAGTAGGTACTTAGCAGCTCAGAGCTGCTGCTATTATAATAGGGGTTGGCAAACTTTTTCTGTAAGGTGTAGATAGTATATATTTTTAGGCTTTGTGTACAGTATTACAGTCTCTGTTGCAACTCTTCAGCTCTGTTGTAGCACAAAAACAGCCATAGATAATACATTAATAAATGTGAGTGACTGTGTTCCACACTATTTACAAAACCACAGAGTGGGCTGGATTTGGCCTGAGCATATATAGTTTGCCAACCCCTTTATTATGTTTGCAGGATGCATTTTACAATGTGCTTGATTCTGAAAAAGTGAAAATAGTTACTATAAGCCAGTGGTTGACTATGTCTTATAGCTAGGGGAATTATGGCTCATAGGTATGAGATGACAATTCAGTTTGTCTTTAAGTACAGCTTACAGATTTTATCTTAACTATAACTTGAGTGAGTAAAGTTTAAAAATGTATATATGTATGTGTGTATGAATATATAAGTACATACTTATACACACACACATACACAAAGACTGTGAGCACCTGCAGTTTATAGGCTTCTGCACCTGGGAATGTTACAGGAGATGGTAGGCATCACAGGAAGAAATACTGCCTCTATCTGTTCTCACCATGTCAGTTGACAGGACACAGGAATATAGGAGAAGAGTGAGCTTCCTTTCTGAAGGTAATGTGGTAGCTGTCAAGATTTTTGAAAAGTTAGTGCCAGGAATTAGGTGGTTGGTAAACAGCGGCCCCATTCCTTGCCTTCAGTGAAATGACATCTTAAAAAGGTAAGGAAAGAATACTTAATGATATGATGATAGAATTTATTACATAATAAGAGAACCAGAAGCAGTGTTCTTGCTTCCAGATCTGTGAGTCATCTTTTAAATTAATCATTAATTTAAAAAAGAATTTATATTAAGTAGAACAAATTGTAATATTGCTTATAGACTGACTTCAATTCTAATATAATTTCAACTAACCCTTTAACTGCTGCCATGTTAGAAGTAATTGCTAAAGCTTTTGAGTATGTTTTCTCATGTCTTGGTGCTCTCTGTCTGAATGTTTATTGGTAGCTGTTTCATTTCTTTCTCTCTCCCCATTTCTTCATTAAAAGCTTATATAAAGATCTAATATAGAACTTTAAATTTCGGTAATGGCCGTCATTGATTATTTTCCCTGTCAGTGAAATACAAGATGCTGATTTACAGCTATTTAAAGAAATACACATGAGTGGAAGAAAAAAGGAAGCTTTTTATGGGAATTACAGTGTAAACCAGGGTTTTCTTTAGAGTTTACACACTGTAAATAGAAAATGTGTGAGGCACCATTCTCAATCACTCAGTTGGCTCTAAATCTTACCCACTCTAGTTATTAATTCAAAGATATTGTGGTTTGGTTGTTCCATTGATATTTTAATGACATAGTTTTTTTTGTTGTTGTTGTTGGTTTTGTTTTAAAATTTAAGTAAATACAAATTTATTTTTGTATTTGGTGACCTGTATTTTCCAAGGTGGAGTTTTTATGAAGGATAGTCTTAACCTTGTTTTAACTTGTATTCTAGATTACTATTTAGCATCAAATAAAATATCCTTAAATAAGGTTATTAAAAGCTTAAAGGGACTGTAAAAGCCTAAACTATTAACTAAACTCTTAAGGAAGAGCTGCCTAAAATAGTTACTAGTTTAGTGTTTTTTCTTTATTTACTCATACGTTCATTCCCACTATATGTTCAAGCATATACGTGGATAAGAATGTCAGAAATGCCATACTTGTTTTTAGTGTTTAATGCTTATTCCTTCTTCCCTACCACCCATTTAAATAATGTGTGTTATCACTGTGTCTCAGCATTCTATGCAAAAACCTCCATTGATAAGCATTTTAATACTTACTGTGTGCTAGAGATTACTCTGTGGATTGCATGATTAAAGATGAAAGGGACCTATTGTCCTTCCAGGAAGCCATATTCCATGTAGTGGAGGAGTCAGATCATGAAATAGATATTTACATTCAGAATGATGAGTGCTGTGGTGAAGGTATACAGGTACTACTAGACGCCAGAGTGAGGGATGAAGGGAAAGTTTCTCAGAGCAGAATATTCCCTTTCTCTGTATAAGAGAAAAAGCAATTTGCTAACAGTAGTGTAATTGTGGTTATTTTTTCTCTTTGTTCTCTTTCTGCCTTACCTAATGCTGCAGAGCAAGTAGAGTGACTCGAAAAGGTTTTCAAGTTCTCATATTGGTTATTTTGCTTTTTATTTTTATCCTTTTCTCCTTAACAACAAAATAAGGGGATCCAAACAAATGTAGCATGTGAATTTTATAGGCTTAGTTAAATAAACTAATTTTTTAGGTTTTAAAGTACTTCAAAAATTGGCCGACTGTTTTCAACTACACTGAGATTTGAACAATTAAACTCAATAATGTGTGGATTTCATTTCTGTGAAGATATGCAGGAAATAAAGTAATGAAAAGAAAAATGTAGCTTTTGAAAAATCCAGGTTATAATTTTATTCATTAATCTTATAATTTACCCATTATGTGTAGTTAGTGTGCTAATTATATAAAGATAAATAATATATAAGCTTTGCCCTTAAAGCAGTGCTTCTTTACTCTTTTAGAGGTCAGGGATCCCTTGAGAATCTGGAAAATTGAGAATGTCCTCAGAAAATTAATATACACATAAAATTTTGTAAAAAATTTTAAGGAGTATCATTTTTTTTCCACCCTTGAAACCTCAATTAAAAATTCATGTCTTAAAGAATTAACAAGATAGTCGTGCCATCTGAGCTATTAATTCTTAATAGTGATGTGGATGTTCCTCTAAACAATTGGACATTTTAGAAATCAGAGTTTAAATTTGTACAAGAAAAAAGTTCAGTGTATTTTCTGTTAGTAGGAAAGCATTTTCCAGTAATTTGATTTTTCTGGCACCCAAAATAAGTGAAGTAGGACTCTTTAATTTTATTTTGTTGCAGAAGATTAAATTTAAGGTTGAGTTCCACTTTGTTTGCAATAGTTTGAAAAAAGAATAGTTAATGCAGATTTTTTTTTTTTAAATTTTCCTTTTAAGCTTTGTGTCTTGTAAAATGTGAGTTTGCCAAATTTTCTTCATCTGCTACAGATTAGGTATGCCATTGTTGCTGCCATGTGGCGGCGCACCCCGTGCTTCTTAAACGCACTGACTGGAGGTTTATCGCATCACTTGTTCACATGCACGGAGCCTGGTAACAGCCTCATCTGTATCTTGTTAGCTTCATTTTCTTATTATTTAAATTTCATTATTTATAAACTCAACATTGCATTTAAAAATAAAGGCTAGTTTTAATGAATTAATGCTACTACAAAAAGTCATTGCTAAAATTTTCATACTGAAACAGATTTTAACTTTTGTTAAAATGATCTATGCTTTATTTAAATTGTATTTACAAGCAGGCATTTTTACCTGCCATTTTAACTGTATTTGCCAAATTCTAAATATAATTTTGAAAATTGAAATTGAAGCTTTTGTTTATGTGGCAAAAGTAAGCTTCAGGACTGGGCTGTGTATTTTTATTGGCATGTAACAGTTAATATGAGCTCTACAAGAATTTGTGTTTAAAGAGTTAAAGTGATCAACAGCTACGATTTTAAAAAACTGTGTATTAAAACTGTTTTGGTTGGCTCAGTTGTGCAACCTGTTGAATCTTCTTGAATCCTGATTTCATAAGGCCGGTTGGATAGATATATCCCAAATTATTGTGTTTATTAGTCTCTTATCTATTGACAGTTTTGTTTAGAGAATTCATCTTAATCTTTTTAAACTGTCGTTTTTTTTCCTCCTAAAAGTAATGTTTATTGTAAATAATTTAAAATACAAGGGAAAAAAGGTCACTTGTCTATCACCTGTAATGAAACCAGTTGAAACGTATTGTTTTGGTTAATTTCCATTCATCTTTTTCCCCCTATGCATTATATGTTATTTCCTCTCTCTCCAGGCATACTATTTTAATATTTTGGATCACTGTGTTTACTATTTTATATCTTTTTTTCATATAACATCTGTAATTCTCCTGGTCATCAAATAATTTTTGAAAATGAAAATTTTTTTTCATGGCTGCAGAGTATTTTATCATGATGGTGGTTTTCACCCTTTTATTCCCAGAACAAACTCTAAAACATGTTCTCACTTCCCATTCTGCAATTTAGTAAAGTGATTTGGTTAACTTTAAGACTGTGGGATAGTTTTTTGAATTCAAGACTATAATACTTGTGGTGGTTCAATTGCAGTGATTTATTGTATTCACCAGCATTTTAAAACCTTAAATATATTTTGTCAGTATGCATGTAGATTTTGATAACTGGGTTTTGATACTTTGGAGATGCTTACTTAATTTACTCTAGACTTATTTATACAAGTTTAGAATTACATATTAAATGCAATTACATTAAAATTTTTTTTGCTTTTATGTAAAATATTCCATTTGCCATGATATTTTTGTGTCATGTAATTCTCTTTTTCTGAGTTTGGATATGATCAACATATATTCCTAAATTAAACATATATATCTGTATCAAGATCAAAAGCTCTTTTATTTAGGAAATGCCAGTGTGTGTAGACCAGGAGTTTGTTTTGTTACTTCAGTTTGACGTTTAAAAGTGTAACTACGCATTTGCTATGCATTTTCTCGATATAAGCTGCTTAGGAACTGTTCTTACAGCCATCTCTGTTTGTGTATCCATTTTAACTGTATGGCCCCGTAAGCCTTTGAGTTTGTGATGCCTGGTGTTGACAGTGACCCATTTTTATTTTTATTTTTTTAATGTCTCTAACTTTCTCTCTCTTTTAAACTTTTTCTCTTATCTCTCTTTTAAAAGACCTATATCTTTGTTGAGACAAACCCTCTATAATACTTAGTACTCAAAAATGAATGTTCCTGAGCAGGAGTATGTTCCTTGGGCAGGTGGAACAGGATTGTCTTTGGAAAAAAAGGAATGAAATATGCATATATATTTAGCATTAATTTAGAATAGGAATCTAGCTTATGTAAAAATTTCTCAAAATAAAAAGTTTACAATAAGCAATTTTACCTTTGTTCTTTTTAAAAAATAAAACAACCACCTTAATGCTGCTCAGGTATGCTATTGGAAATCTTATTTACGTAACATTGCAGGATAATACGAGTTTATAGCAACCAATTTCTTAAATTAGGGATATTAAGTTGATCAAGTATCATAGCATAACTGCAGGGTTCACAGAATTCATCTTTTAAAGTTTATATTTGATTTGTATATGTAAAATAGCTTGTCAGTTTACTTTTGGAGTATCATACTTTGTTAAAATTGCACAGGTTATTAATTTCCAAAGATTAACTATTCATTTCTAATTAAACTTGAATTTTTAAGTAACTGATGCCCCCTTGTGGTGAAAGGGATATTTTGCTTTTATTTGAATTTGGAGAATGATTATTTTGACTTTAATATAGTGGACGTTAATGTTCACAAAGAAGCTGTTGACAATATGTAATTTGAATTTTGTAAAGCTCATTGCCATAAAATTCACAGCCTTACCCTGTATTGTCTCAGAAGTGCATGTAACCAAGCACATACAATGAGACAAAATTTTGGAAGCTATTTAATTACAAATAGCATAGGGATTTTCTGATCTTATATGATTTCTTATGTCTTTGTTTTTGTGTCTCACATAGGTGATGTACAGTTCATTGATTATGAATATTCTGGATACAACTACCTGGCATATGATATCGGAAATCATTTCAATGAATTTGCAGGTAAAATCCAGGGCGTAACTAATGGAACAACATATGTAACTTTGAAATGATACTTTTAGAATTGTTTTTTTTTGGTTTGTAGTTTTTCTCTAGAGAAGTTCACCTGGGAGTAGGAACAACATTTTTTAACCCTTTTCTGACCTTGTTCTTTGTTTTTCTTTATTACTGGAAGAAGGAGAAGAGATGACCCTTTCCTTAATTCCTTAAGGAAAATAAGAAAAGAAATAATACTTGTGGCTTAGAGTAAGACCTGATGTAGTACAAGGTGCTTTATAAATCTCATCTCATTTTTTTCCTCCACAAGAATCATGTCACTTAGGTTATTCCCAGTTTACAAATGGAGAAAGTAACTTACCAAGATCACAGTAAAATACAGAGAACTAAGATTTAAAATTTTTTTTTAATCATTTAAAAGCCTTTGTTATTTCCATTGTATACTTGAGCTTTAGGAATAAGAAGCTCAATAATTTGGTTTTTTTTTTTTTGTCTTTGGCTATGAATAATTGAAAAGCATCCATTTTATCCCTGAAAATTAATCTTTTATCACTGTTAAGTATAAAAGCTTTAGGTTTATGTTAAAAGGAATTAATTTAAAATGCATTTTATGACTATATTTAGAAACACAAAATGTTCTAAAACTAAAGATTCCCCCTGGAAATTCCCCCTGGATGGGATATACTTAGTAGGAACTTTTCATTGCTGAATTTATATTTGTATAAATTTATGCATTTCTATATTTTCATATACTTCAGGTTATCAGACTGGGAAAAAGTTGGGGAGGATTTTAATTTACATGTTTTCAGTTATTTTCCTACACCAAACTTTTCATATACATGCTATATCCCCACACATGTGCTGTACATATTTTCACATATCTTTGGGAGGGAAAACAGCTGTGATTATAATGAGATATCACCATATCCTTGTTAGTATAATGGGTAGTCACTGCTGTCGATATGAAAGAGGAAACTCCAGTGATCCTAGTATGATTTTCTGTAGGAAAAAATTAAGCTAAAGCTTGCAAGCTAGGTAGAATTTGAGATGTGCAGATAGAACGAAAGGAAAGCACTGCAGGAAGGAGGAAGAATATGTCAAGGTGAGTGTACCTGCTTGTAGGATATAAAACTGATGAAGGAGAATTTAGGGGTTGGGTTATAAGACCAGGGAAGTAAAATTTGGATCAACTTATGCAGAATGTTGAGTGCTAGGCAAAATAGTATGAACTTTATTTTCTAGGTTAGCATTTTTCAAACTGCACATCTTAAAACCAAATTTGCAGGGTAATTATTTTAAAGCAAGGAATGGAAAAGAAAAGAAGTAGAAAATATCAGAGTTGGAAGGCATAGTTAGAGTACATATTGTTTTGTGGAACCTAATACTAGGAGAGTATATCAAGTTTCAGTATAAAATGTATTTCTTACCCCGTGAGTAATGTTCAAAAATGTTTTTAGAGCTGTAGTTCTAGGAAATGCTCTAAATATTAGTGTGCATAAGAATTTCCTGAAGTGCTTATTAAAAGCACTTTTGATGCTTTGTGATGATGAAATGTATTGTGCTTTAGAATTTAAGTTGGAATACATTATGATTTTTTGGTTTATTTTAATAAATGCTATTAACATCTAGTTATTTTAGGATTTCTATAGGGATTTTTTCTTTTTTTTAAAGATTTTATTTATTTGACAGAGAGACACAGCGAGAGAGGGAACACAAGCAGGGGGAGTGGGAGAGGGAGAAGCAGGCTTCCCGCGGAGCAGGGAGCCTGATGCGGGGCTCAATCCCAGGACCCTGGGACCATGACCTGAGCTGAAGGCAGACGCTTAACAACTGAGCCACCCAGGCGCCCCGTCCTCGAGGGATTATTAAATACATAGAAGATAATGTGTTTTTAAAATCTTTAGTGTACTTTTTTTTTCCATTTCAGGTGTGAGTGATGTAGACTATAGTCTCTATCCAGATAGGCAACTACAGGGCCAGTGGCTGCGTTCTTACCTTGAAGCCTACAAAGAATTTAAGGGCTTTGGGACTGAAGTTACTGAAAAGGAGGTGGAAATACTCTTCATTCAGGTCAATCAGTTTGCATTGGTGAGTTTAAATATAAACCATGGAAGATTTTTTTTTTTTTGTAAGATTCTTAATATAATTTTATTGTTTTTAAAGATTTTATTTATTTGAGAGAGAGAGAATGAGAGATAGAGAGCACGAGAGGAAAGAGGGTCAGAGGGAGAAGCAGACTCCCCACTGAGCAGGGAGCCCGATCGGGGACTCGATCCCGGGACTCCAGGATCATGACCTGAGCTGACTTAGGTCGGCTTTACCAACTTAACTTACTTAACCAACTGAGCCACCCAGACGCCCCATTGATTCTTAATATAATTTTAAAAAGCTTTTAAATTTTCATCATCTTATAAAACAGTTTCCCATTTTCAATTTTGTGCATTTTTGTTCAAAATAAGGACAAAACACTGTTGTTTACAATTCCTCTGTTGTAATGCTTTTGAGGACAGAGATTTTGTTTCATTCACTTACATATCCCTCACCTCTAGAAAAACAGTGCCTACCCACATGGTAAGTGCCCAGGAATAATTTAATGAATGGATTCTTGTTAGAGTTAGGGTTAATTGTGAAGCAGTTCTTTACATTATATCTATTCTCTTTATGTCACAAAAAACATAATCAAAAACAGATTTATGGGAAATGAGGTTTTCCACAGTACGTTTAATCATCACATCTTAAAATATTAAAAGTAGATTGGAAGAACCAGTAGAATTATGTTTTCATAACTTAACCAGTATTTTATCTTGATCTTCTTTTGATAAGCAGTTATTTCCAGACCCACTTCTCTGTACTCTTAAGCACGTTTGTTTTTTAAAAAATAGTTCATTTAAATTACCTTTTGAGAATGATGTGATGAATTAGAATGAGCTTTCAGCTAAGGTGTTACACAATTAAATTGAATACTAGTTTGAAGTTATTTTAGCTACTTATTTTTAGTTTTAATATAATTTGGTACAGTTGACATGGGGAATATTTGCTGTGTTGTCTTTACAAATAGACCCTGTTGATGGCTCATGGGTGTACTGTTTCCATTGTCTTAAGAGTAGCGTTTTCCCAGAGCCATTCAGAATACATCTCAAGTAAGAGGGTGTGCTGAAACTTGACTCATCTTCTGTTCTGGTATCTGTTTTCAGTAGAACTGTTGACTAAATGGCATGCTCTCCAGCTGGTCCTAGGATGCCTGCTGTTTCTATATATTCTATTTAAGCATGATCTTAAAGTAGGGAATGTAGGGTTTTTTCTCACAAGGTCACTTAATGAGCTTTAGAATCACCCTAATACTTCTGTTTAGCCAGTTTCTATATTAACATGAGGAATATTATTGTTGCTATAATTTATATTTTTTATGCACCCATTAACATAAATTATTCCTAATGCATTGAGTTCATTAATTTCCACAAAAAGTCCACATACCTTATAAATTCTAGTCAAACAGAACCACTATTTACTATTAGAGAGCTAATTTGGGTTCCTTGTAAACTTTTGATGATAAAAATTCAACAACTTTGGATACTGTGGTTGTATTATATATACATGGTATTGAAAAATAATTCTGGATTGATTATCAAGTTGTTTATAAATATCCATTAATCAGATATCTAGTAATTATTATTACTTTGGGTCATGTAGATTGGAGGCTTAAAAGAAGAATAAAACAGTGCATTTCTTCAAAGTACTTATAATTAGGAAGGGCAAATAATAGTGTACAAAATACTTCTTTTTGGGTAACATTTAACGCCCATCCCTATTTAAAATTCTTAGCAAATTAGAATTGGAGGGAAACTTACTTAACCTGATTTAAAAAAACAACAGTATTTAACCTGATTTTTTAAAAAAGAATATATGAAATGTACAGCAAACATATTCATGAAATGTCACATGTTCAGGAGAAGGTCTTATAGAAAAAGAATTAGAGGATGGTTGAGACAAAAAACTTCAGTACCTTTTTAATAATGCTCATTTAGCATGTCTTCAATTTACATAATCTTTAGTTTTCATATAATCATTACACAGTAGGTTTATGCTCTGAGATTCTCATACCAGTTTCCAGTTTTTCCCCATTAAGAAACCATTGAGAACCAGTTATGAAGCCAAGTTTTGTTTGAATTCCTCCTCTTATTTAAATTGTGCTGGAATCCTCTCTCTTTTGAGGTGGGTTACTTTCTTGCATCAGGGCCTCTTTTGCTATCTTCAGAATAGAAAGAATATAGCAAAATTTAGATGAATGCTCACATTTGGCTTCAGCCCCTCTTACTGAGATTACTAATTTTCCTGAGATTTGATGTATCTGCCTTTCTTTTTCAAGGTTGTTTTTGTAGGTTTTTTTTTTTTTTTTTAAGCTAGCCAGTTTATGTAGTTCTCTTACCAACTCTTAATTTCATCCCACAGTCATTTAGTAAATGTCTGTCACAGTCTCAAGTGTTTGAATGAATAAATAATTGGGAAGGTAGGGGGAAATAAAAGCAAACCCTCAATCTTTTTTCTTTATCATCTTTCATGCACTCTTCAGACCACTGCAGTCTTGTCTTCTCCTCTCACTATTTAAAAAAAAAAAAAAAAGTTCATGTCAGGGTTACCAATAATGACATAATTACTAAGTCTAGTTTAGACTTTATCTTTTTTTTTAAACTTTGTCTTTATCTTACTTGCTCTGCCCATATCATTTAACAGTATTTACCATTGATTTTTAGAATTTTCTCTTTCATTGCCTTTTGTGATAACCATTCTTCCTTGGTTCTCCTCATTTGTGTTTTCCTACTCAGTTTCCTTCCTTGACTCTTTTTTTTCTTCCTCTTTTCCCAATCCTTTTATAATACTGGTGTTCCGTAGTGTCCTGAATTTGGGCTCTCCCCTCCTTTCACTTTATATACTTTCATTGGGTGATCTAATTCCATGACTTTTTTTTTTTTTAAGATTTTTTTTTTATTCATTTGAGAGAGAGCGAGTGAGGGCAGGAGCAGGGGGGAGGGTCATTGGGAGAGGAAGAAGCAGACTTCCCGTTAAGCAGGGAGCCTAACTTGGAGCTCGATCCCAGCACCCTGAGATCATGACCTGAGTCGAAGGCAGATGCTTAACCGACTGAGCCACCCAGGTGCCCCTAATTCCATGACTTTTACTGTCCTTTCTGTTAATGATCCCAAGTTGAATTGCTTTCCTGTGCCGATCTCCCGATTAGTATCTGTCTCTATCTGGTGTTCCTTTTGTAATTGAGCACAGTATGTCCAAACTTGAATTTTATTTCATGCACCCTGTCCTCTGTCCCATTATTTATTCTTTATTCTGTCTTGGTTTAATTAAAATATCATCTGAATTCTGTTTTCTGAAACCAGGAAAGAAGGAATTTTCTTTTATGTCTTGAGTTCCTTTTCATTCTCACATTTTCTCTATTTCCAAGTTCTGTTACTCCCAGTTCCTAAGATTCTCTCAGTTCTAACCCTTTCTCCTTAATTGTATGATCTTTGACTGAGCTCTTAATCTCTCACCTGTGTTAGCCTTTGCCGATCTCTTTGCCTCCAGGTTTTTTCTGTCTGTATTTCATCCTTTACATTTAAAAAATTATCTTTTTAATAACTAGATCTAATTCATGAATCTAATTTTATCACGTTCATACTTTATGGTTTCCTGTGACCTATAGAGTGAAATCCAAATGATAACATTCTTCAAATTCTTATTTCCCATTTTCCACCTCCCATTTCTGCTCTAGCAGAGTCATCTTGTTTTCTGCACAATCCATGATGTTTAAAGCCTATATGCTTTTTTATAGTTATTTCTTCCTACTTAGACTGCCCTTTTCCCTGCATCCTCTGACAAGTTCCTCTTGTTCCATTTGGACATATCTTAAATACTGTTTCCTCCTTTGGGACTCTTCCTTCCTTGTTCACTTGTCACGAAGAGAGCATATACATTATAAAACTGAAAACTGATTTGATAAGTGGGGAAAAGAGGGTTTTTTAAGATTTTATTTTTGGAGTGCTCACGCATGCACACACACACACACACACACAGGCAGAGAAAGGGGCAGAAGGGGAGAGGGAGAGGGAGAGGGAGAGAATCCCAGGTAGACTCCACTCCTAGTGAGCATGGAACCTGACTGACGCAGGGCTCCATCCCATGACCCTGAGATCATGACCTGAGCCAAGTGGGATGTTCAACTGACTTAGCCACCCAGGTGCCATGGAAAATGGCTGGTTAAATGTTTGTTTATTGCTGAGGGCATGAGCAGACTTGTAAATATTAAAAGACTTCACGTGTCATTGATTGTTTACTGTAACTAATATTAAGATGGTAAACAAAAGTAGGTATTTGTATAAAATCAACTAGAGTATACATAATGGGTTTTTAAAGCTGTTCAGAGTCTTTAGACACATTATTTTCAGACTTTGGATTATTTCTAAGTGAAATCTTAGAGTTTTTAGGGGTTTTTCAGAAAGGATACATTTTAGTTATTTGTTCATCATATAAAGCTTTGAATTTTTCTTTGCAACAGAGATGAGTAGCCTAGAAATTAAAATGCCCTTTGATAGACTTACATATCTATAAATTCCAAATCTGAAAGAAATAGGTAAATCACACAGAACATTACATTATTTTATTTGGACTTAAATATTCTCTTTGCCATTTTGGGGAATACAAATGATGAATGGACTCTTCCTGCATTTCCTTTTCATCCATTTAAGACTCTAATTTTACATATAAATTTTTCATTTTTCACCCTGTAAAAGGTGTTACCTGCCAAAATGAGATTTTTGTAAAGTTTTATGTATAATTGTTCTCTAGTGTAGAATCATTTATTTATATGAATGAATGCTGCCTGAAGGTGGAGGGAAGAGCTGGTTTGATGTTATTTTTAGGTGTAGAATTTCCCATTTTCAGTCTTTCCTACTTACAGAATTAGCCTAATAGGAAGAGATTACAGTAGCATCCACAGATGATTTTTATATCACTTAAAATATACCTAGGTGATTTAGACTAGTGGATCTCAAACTTTTTGGTTTCAGGATTCCCCCTTTATACTTCAAGATTTTTTTTAAGACCTCTATGAGCTTTTGTTTGTTTAGGTTAATTGTCAAGATTTATCATATTGAAAATTAAAACAAATTCGAAATATTAAGTAAATATTTTTTAAAATAATAAACTTGTAGGGGTGCCTGGGTGGCACAGTCCGTTAAGCATTTGACTCTTGGTTTTGGTTCAGGTTGTGATATCAGGGTTGTGGGATTGAGCCCTGCATTGGGCTCTGTGCTCAGCATGGAATCTACTTGAGATTCTCTCTGCCCTCTCTCTTTACCTCTCTTGCTTGTTCCCCCCGCTGAAATAAATGAGGTAACTATTTTCCAAAACAAGAACAATTAGAAGAATGGCATTATTTAAACTTTTGCAAATCTCTGTAATATCTGGCTTAATAAAAGCTAGATTCTTATATCTACTTTTGCATTTCATCTGTTGCAATATATTGGTTTGGTTAAAGTATATAAAGAAAGTTCTGTTTCACACACGTGTTGTTGGAAGAGGTGAATATTTTGCCTTTTCAGGAATTGTGGATATTCTCTTTGCTACTTCACCAAAACTCAGCAAGTGATCATTTCTTAAAGGTTAGTTGTAAAATGTGCAGTCTGAAAACATCAGTTAACTTTTTGTACTCCAGTACGTTATAATCCATTGGTTTACCTTGCACTTTGAATGGCTCTTTTAGCAGTGCTTGATTTTGTAGTTTTAACATTAGTAAGTATATTTGGAAAATACTGATTTGAGTTTGTATAGATCTTACAAATATTGATACATCTTATATAAAAATATCACATCCATTGATATCACAATCAGTATCATCAGAAAAAGTTTTAAGTGTACTGTATTGAGAAGCTGTTAAGCTCACAGGGTCAAATACAAATTTTCCAAAGTTCTAATTTTAGGTTGAATACTTGAAGACTATCATTGGCAACAACTACTGTCAATTAGTTTCATTGAAATGACAGGTTCTCTTTTTTTAATCTGAGAAATATCTGCCAAATGCCCAAGTCTAATAACTAGTTCGAATATCAGTTATTCTTTCAAGTAAAAATGATGTTCCATTAAAGATGTACAAGTTCAGCTCACAACTCAGTCATAAATGTTTTTCCTTAAAAGAATCTTCCTCCTTTGGGTAGAAATACAATAAAATGAATACTTTCAGTGGCTTCATAAAGGACATTCTTTAGCGAGACTGGCCTTTTACTGTGTGTAGTGATGATGTGTGTGTGTGTGGATGTTTGGTACTGCTGTCTTGACATATTGTAAGGCACCAGTAGCTTCACCCACCCTTGCTTTTAAACCATCGGTGCAGATGTTAAGGTAGTCAAAAAGGCAAGTAACACATTAATAATATTATAAATAATAGTTTTGGGCCTCAGGAATCTCCCGTGGTTGAGAACCACTGTTTTATACTTTAAAAAGAAGGAAGGTGCATCTCATCTCATAATTCACTTCTCAATACCTGAGACATCCTTGGGTAGAAAGAAGACCATTTTTGAAAATTTTTATTATTTTTATCATTCTTATTTATAAAATGATATTAATTAGCATTTTATTGAATGTTTGTTACATACCGGATATAGAGACTAGGCTCCAGTGAATCTTTAAAAAGAAAATAAACTTGTTAACATAAATAGCATTTAAATGAAAAATAACTGTTTTCCAAAACAAAAAACAATTAGAAGAATGGCATTATTTAAACTTTTGCAAATCTCTGTAATATCTGGCTTAATAAAAGCTAGATTCTTATATCTACTTCTGCATTTCATCTGTTGCAATATATTGGTTTGGTTAAAGTATATAAAGAAAGTTCTGTTTCACACACGTGTTGTTGGAAGAGATGAATATCACATCTTCCTTTTACAGATGGGGAAACAAAGGTACAGATGGGTTAATGAAATTGCTCAAAGCCATACAGCTAGTAATTTTTGCAGTTTGACTCCAGAGCTCAGCTTTTTTCCCCCTAAGTTAACCATTAGGCTTCATGTACATGTACTTTAGGTGTTTACTCTTTACAACATTGTTTATTCTTTCTATATTTGATGGGAAGTTATATATTCTGATAGTGATTTTTTGAGGAAGTTAAAAACAAAATGCAATAGTAATTTTTAAATAGATATTTTTATAGCAACATACTCTAAAGAGATCTTTAGAGGGTAAAATTTTGTTTTATATGTATAATTTCCATTAATCTTTAAAACAATCCTGTGTGGAATACAGAATGGCTAATAGATTCCCATCTTTTTTTTTTTTTTTTTTTTAAAGATTTTATTTATTTATTTGACAGAGACACAATGAGAGGGAACACAAGGAGGGGGAGTGGGAAAGGGAGAAGCAGGCTTCCCGCAGAGCAGGGAGCCCGATGTAGGGCTTGATCCCAGAACCCTGAGATCACGACCTGAGCCGAAGGCAGATGCTTAACAGACCGAGCCACCCTGGTGCCCCTAGTTTCTCATCTTTTAAGTGATGATTTGGACATTAAAAATTTGTGACTTATTGAAGGTTGCAAAAGGAGTTAGTGACAGGACCTGGACCTAAACCCTTACAGTTCTCAATTCAAATTAAGAATCCTTTCTCATACACCGTGTTGTTTTACCTACCAAATTGGGTTGTTTGGTTGTTTTAATACCAAGATCACAGCTGTGGAGTAATTTTTTTTAGATACCTTTTGTTGTTACTATAGGGAATTTAGCTGAAATAAGACCCTTATCTTTAAGACTTTTTTCTAGTTGTAATATTTCTAGTTGGAATAGACTACTTCGTGGGAAGTGAAGTTTTATGATTATCAGAATCTTAAAATATTTTTGTGTTTACCTGGAAATAGATTGTAAAGCACACACACAAGTAGTTATTTTACAGTTCCTACACATTCATCTGTTTTTCTCTTAAAGTCTTAAAACCCATTTTTCTCTGACATAAGTAAAATCATGTTACTTTATGTCATGGTTGGTTATGCAGAATTGTTGGGCCAATAAAAATTGTTTTCAGATGTTATGTCTAGAACATTTTTCATATTTAAATATATCTTTTGTTTTTGAGATTTGGACTTTTTTGTTTATATTTTTATGTCAAAAAACAAAGTCTTTTGGTAATTATGTATTTTATAGGAAAGCCTGTTAGCAGTTATAACCAACATCTATTCGTGCTTATGCCGAACTCTGTCTCCACAAAGCAGTTACAGGAATTGGGCTCTTATGTTTTAAGCAGTTATAATATATTCTAACCTCTTTTGGTGTGGACAGAAGTGATCTGTAGCCATCCAGGTAACCTCACACTTTAGTATTACCTGTGTTTTAAATATTTTATATAAAAAAAAGCATCAAGACAGTAGTTCTGCATGGAGTTGATGAAAAGGGGAAATATTAATTATTTGACAATTGTTTTATAGAGAAATATATTATCATAATTCTTGATTTTCCTTCTCTCCTTTTTAGGCTTCTCATTTCTTTTGGGGATTGTGGGCTTTGATTCAAGCCAAATACTCCACTATTGATTTTGATTTCCTTGGGTAAGTTTAATTGTACTATATGCATACATTTGTCCCCGCTTTTTTTTTTCTCTTTTGATGTACACGTAGAACCCATAGGGTACACTGTAGTTACTATTTTTAGTCAAATGTTATAAGGGTTGCATACATTTAAATAATTGGTCTGCAAGGAAATCCTGGTATCATCTGTTAAATACTGTATTAGGAAAGTGTCCAGTAGGTGGTGCAATAAACTAAAAATATGTCCTTTGAAAAATCCTAAAACTTAAAAAAAAAAAAAAGTTTAGAAGGGTGAGTGGAAAATGAAGGAAGGATTTTTTCATTTTTTATTAATTCTGTTATTCATTTCTCACTAGGTATGCAATTGTTCGTTTTAACCAATACTTTAAAATGAAGCCTGAAGTTACTGCATTAAAAGTGCCTGAGTAAAGAAGAGATTTGATTATTCTCAAGTAGCTGAACAATGCTTGTGTATCTTTTCTTAAGAAATTTTGAAAAGCCAATATTTGTTAAAATTCTGTTGTTTAATTTGGTTATCGTGCTTTACAAATTATGCCTCTAAACAACCAATCTATTTTTTAAATAGACTGAATGATGTCAAGAAGTATACCTTACTGCTATCAGTATGTGGCAGATCAGAAGTTTGTTAAATCTGCAGAAAGGTATAAATATGTCAGTTTAATCCTTTCTTTGATAATTTATGTTATATGTGAATTATTTATTATAAATTTAACATAATTCTGTGACTGCTTTCATCTGTTTCATCTGTTGGTTGAGTGTAAGCAATGAAAATGTTCCAGAGAAAATTTTTTTAAAGTTTTACTTTAATAATATTAATTTTAGCAAAAAATCTAGGTGTTCAGTGTAACCTTTTTATCTTGATACACTATAAGAAATATGAATCATTCACTCTTGAAATGCCAGATACTGGTATAGATAGCTTAGGGTGTTCATAGAAAAGTATCTGTGTATGAGGGTAAGCTACATTTACTGTCTACATTTAGTGGTACATCTTTTTGAATTGAGTATTGGAAAGTGTTTTTCTGGGGGGGGGGGATATATCTTAAAATTAAATTCTCCTTTCCATACATAGTCTGGCAGTATAAATATTAATATTTACCTATAATCCTGGAATAGATATACAATTTTATGTTACCAAATTCTGCATTAAATAATGTTTTCACATACTAAATATGGTCATTTAAGTTGCTAGTTTGTTCTTAAAATTTGATAATATCACATTTTTTTAAACCAAAAATTTTGTTTTACTTATTGAAATATTCTGTGTTTTTGTCTGTTTAGCTAGTAGAACAAATGCTAATTTTTGAAACAAAGATAGAATGATTATCATACTTGGGAACAAGAAAATAGCATTTAGATAGATTCTTTTTTCCCTTTCAAGATTCATTCCTTAAAACTTTGTTTCATGTTTTAGTTTGGCTCCATGTCTTTAGAGTGATAGCAAATGATTACGTGATGTATGTAGGTTCAGAGAAATAAATTAAAAGCAGTTAAAAGAAATAAGGAACATTTAGGACATTGATCTGATACACTTAAAATCCAACAAAATGTGAATTAAACAGAAATATTCATGGTAGGGGGGCTTCTGTTCTAGTTTCTCTTGATTTTGTTTGTGTATTTTTTATTTTGTTTGGGAATGAAAGGGTGGCAGTTATATGGAAGGAAGTTAGATCTTTGCAATAAGTAGGCTTCATGTTTTGAAGACTGCTTGCTGCTTTGTGGAGTTGAGCAGTCATGGTTAACTTTACTTAGAAAATTAGTCTGACAAGCTTTGCACTTTGGTCACATAAGTGCCCATGTACAAAGTTGACTTAATGAATCTGCATATTCAGAATATGCAACTACAAATATATCCTCTGAGAAATCTTCTGGGGAGTTTGATGTATTATTATTCCAAGTGACTTATATCTCAGATAAGTGCTTTAAAATACTTGGATTATCTCAAGATGTTTAAAGCTAATAAAGTAAGTAGAAACACTTAAAGGCCATTTTAAATGGTAAATTCTAGTTACATAAATAGAATCTTAAAATCTGCTTGTGTCTATAACAGTGTTAGACTAAGATTTGTTTTCTACCTCCCCAATGTTACAAATATTCACTTCTGTTTTTATAAACCATATTACTATAGGATCAATAGAATTTTACCTAATTGACTGAATGGAACCAATTAAACAAGTAATAGCCTTTTACATAATGTTAGAGTGAGCTTGAAGAATTGTTTTTGGTGGAATTTTCATCTGTGGTTGGAACATTTTCTTAGGACAGTGAATAATATGTAATAGCCTTGTTTTTTTTTTTTTTTTTTTTTCTTTCTAACTTTACTTAAAGTGCAACAGTATATATCTTGGAGAACTATGGGAGGAGAGAAGATCAGTTTTCTACCTTACTCCATATTCTTCCAACTACTTTGAGTAGAGATTCACTGAGCCTTTGCTGGTAGATTGTGCATAGCTGCTAGCTGTGATACTCAGAGAGGTTCATATAGAACTGAATGTAAAGGTGAAGAGAGGCTCTCACTTTAGCCCTAGGAGTATGCAGTGGACCTGGAAACAAAATGAGACATTTAAGATATTTTCCCCACTCTGTGGCTAGATTTTGGGTGTCATGATGCTCCCACATCCTGTACAGGTTTTTGGGATCATGCTGCAGACTAAGAGGATTCAAAATTGCTTCCCTTTTTATTAACCATTTAAAGGATTCTGAAGGAAAAACATCCCTCTAAAATTTGTCATTTGGCTTGCTGAGATAGTCTGTTGCCTTTTTATGTTAAGCTAAGGAACTTGAATGCCTTACCTAATAACTCAGCTGGTAGTAAGTTCATTTTGTAAATAACGAAAATGGTTGTTAGAGAAGTGGCATTCATGTATACTCATTGTTGTTAGTCAATAGACCATAGTGGCCTGGATGCTTTAACAAGCAAAATTCCACATTTTTTCCTTTTGTTCCTTACATACTTGTATGATCTTACCTGACCAGTAATATATATATATATATTTTTTTTTTTTTCCCTCTTGACCCCATGCTACCACCTGATTTTCTGGAAATCAGAGAGATGTGGTAGTAAATAATACTGTTCACATGGTCATTTGAGATCAACATGAGCACAAAACTCAACTAGGTCTGCCTGGAATGTATATAAAATGGTGTAAATAAAAATTTGTAAATTAGTGTGAATTGTATCTTGCATATGAGATTGTGTATTGTTTTGCATTCTCTTTTGTAGATTTTTTTTTTTTTTTGTAAGCAAATGATTCAGCTCTTTGGTTTTAGACTGGAAATAGCCAAAAGTTCCGGCTGCACAGTGGGATAACAAGAGGAACTGGAAAAATAGGGTTTATCAGTTTTTGTTAATGTCAGTACTTATTTATTTAGCCTCTCAGTGCCTAATATGACTTCTCTTCATTCTTTAGTTGGCCATTAGTTTTTGTGAGATTAGGTTCCTATAAGCAGTAAATTAATACACTGCTAGAGCTCCTTTCTTTGAGTCATGATTCTAAGCTAAAGCAAATTAAAAGCATAATGTGATGATTGCAGACTGAAGTATTATCCTTTCCTATTTTCAAGGTTAACTTTTTTTCTACAAAGAAGAAAAAACCTTGAAATTTTACATGTCTCTGTGAATCTAAATCCCATATATATGAGATATGGTAATAGCTCTTGGTTCAACTTAAGCATATCTCATTTGGCTTCTCTAAATATGAAGTTGTTCATTAGGGGATTGTAAAAGAAAAGACGTAAGTCATGAGTAATCTTTTAATGACTGCTATTTTCATCTTTGCTGAACTACAAATATTTATTTCAGCTTATAAATATGTTACTAAGCTTCCAGATTTAAAGGAAAAAAATTCCCCCAAGCACTCTCAATTAAAAATTAAAAACCTTCACTTTATATAGATTTTCCTTCTTTATATTACACAAAGATTTCTGTATCATTTTTAATTCCTTCATAATAAGAATGAGAATACTATCAGTTTGATTTTCTGCTTTAAATTGCTTTTAATAAGCATTTTAGATGCATTTCAAAGTGATAGAGACTTAAGCTTCTAATATTAATCAGTCATTCAGTTGATAGACAAAGTTACCAATGCTTTATGCTAGGAGGAGAGTTTTGTTATTGGCAGCAACTTACACTACTTTCCTCAAAAGGCAAACACAAGTAATTATTATGCACAAAGGAAATGAATTATAAGTATGTGGTAAAGCAGCTTTCTCTTTATTTCAAAATTGATGTGCTCTGATTTTTCTTCCTTAGGTTCATTAGATTTAGAATGTCCTTTGACTGGAAACTTAGTTACATATTAAAGCAATCTGTTTGGCTTTTCTTTTCTTTCTTTTTTTTTTTTTTTAAAAGATGTTAGTTATATTGAACCACCTTTTTTTTCCCAGTTACATATCACTTGTGTGATTACAGTGTTATGTCTTGGATTTGATGTTTTTGGACAGAAAAGCATATCAGTTATTTTAAATGATATTTTTTCCCCCCATCTTTGAAGCTTAGTCTATAAATGTGTTTATATAAAAGAAAATGCTGGGGTTTGCATTACTTGAATACTTGAAAACTGAAATTAGTAAGGTATTTTACATAATGAATTAGATTTTTCTTTTTTTTTTTTTGAATTAGATTTTTCTGAATACAGTTTTTAAACAAACAACTTTCATTTCTGGATCATAATTTGAAATAGAAGGTTTCAACTCTTTGAATGGGAAAAAATGACAGGCTTATAGAAAAATACCCTTTTGTGTTTCAGGCATCCCAAATTCAACTTTTTTGTAGGTTTCTGTCCTAAAACCTGCTTTCTCTTTTCTCCTGTACTTAATGCACTTACTATGCTATAGATGTTATCAAACAGCAGGTTAAAATAAAATCTCTGTTCATTATGAATCTTTCAGCTTTTCTAGTTATGAAAAATTGCTCTGTAAAATACTCTTAATCCCTAAATATAGGCATATTTTTGTTTACATCTTACCCATTAATGGTATAAATACCATTAATCATTCTAACAAAACACAAGATGTTTATAAAAATTGAAAACATTACATGTTGTATTTCAACTAGTTAGTGAAGGGTAAGAAGAAGATGGCTGATTTGAATTGTTTCATTAGTTAAATTTCAAAACTCTTTAATAAAGGAATTTTCAGAGATAGGTTGAGACCCAGTAGTATCCATGTAAACTAGCTTTTATGACCTGGAGAAAATGCCCAAAAAGCAATAGAGGAGACGAGAAGATTTACTTGCCATGGTTGTGGTGTGCTGCTACTTCAATTTAGGTAGTGACACACTGAAATTTTTATTGTCCAGTAATCTGAAGAAATTCCCTGTTGTTTATGTGTACTAAACTAACTATAAATTGGTGGAATCTGCTAAGAGGAAACTTTTTAACTGTATTGTATTGAGGAACCTTTTTACAGCTGGGTGAAGTTTCCATGATACGAAGTATTTGAATTTTAAAATAAGACTGTTATCATAAGAAATAAGACATGGCATTATTCCATGTTCTCAAGTGATAATTTCCTTATTGAATTTCAGAAGAAAAAAACAAAATGAGTAATTGTCACTGCGTTAGCTGTATGTTGAATTGGAAAATTGTGGCATAAAGCTTAAATTTGTGTTTATCAAATGTGAACCATAGTAGTATAATGCTGCTTTGTATATACTGTAAGTGCTACAAATAGTCTCAGCACTGAAATGTATTGATACCTCTCAAATGAATGCAAATTTTGATGTAGGTGTTTTGATATGCCTCAGAAAGTATCTGAGTGTCTGAGAACTTGTTAATCTGTTAATGGAGATACTTCCTGTTTTTCGTTGCATATTTTCATGTTTAAAATCTAATTTTTACATTTTTACTACTGTTAATTTAAGTGTAAAATTTGTTCTGTGGATAAAAATGAGGTTGCCAGTGAAGAAAACTAAAAATAGCCTCATTCATGTAACTGCTTAAGTAAAAATACATTTTTGCTGTATGTTCATAAACTTTTAATGAAGTTGTTTGTATTTCTGTTTGAATATAAGTGATGTTTAGGCTTTATTTCTGTTTAATAAGGCCTTTCACCATTGATTAAATGAAGGAATGTATCTTTTTGAAGAGATTTATATTCTGTAAATAAAAATTGGTTGTAACAATAAAGTTGGGTTCTAACTGCAGTGTACCATAAATCTTGTTGTTATTTCAACTTATTTTGGTGGTTTTTCTTTTTTGAGGGGGCAGAAAACAAGACTTTTCAAAGTGTATAACTATGTATTTGAAGTGATTATTTTTTTTTAATTAACATATATTATTTGTTTCAGGGGTACAGGTCTGTGATTCATCAGTCTTACTCAATTCACAGCGCTCACCATAGTACATACCCTCCCCAATGTCTATCACCCAGCCACCCCATCCCTCCCACCCCCACCACTCCAGCAACCCTCAGTTTGTTTCCTGAGATTAAGAGTCTCTTACAGTTTGTCTCCCTGTCTGGTTTCGTCTTGTTTCCTTTTTCCCTCCCTTCCCCTATGATCCTCTGTCTTGTTTCTCAAATTCCTCATATCAGTGAGATCATATGATAACTTGTCTTTCTCTGATTGACTTATTTCACTTAGCATAATACCCTCTAGTTCCATCCGTATCCATTCCCACCAACAGTGTAGGAGGGTTCCCCTTTCCCCACATCCTCGCCAACATCTGTCGTTTCCTGACTTGTTAATTTTAGCCATTCCGACTGGGGTGAGGTGGTATCTCCCTGAGCTTTTGACTTGGATTTCCCTGATGCCGAGCGATGTTGAGCACTTTTTCATGTGTCTGTTGGCCATTCGGATGTCTTTGGAAAAATGTCTGTTCATGTCTTCTGCCCATTTCTTGATTGGATCATTTGTTCTTTGGGTGTTGAGTTTGATAAGTTCTTTAGATTTTGGATACTAGCCCTTTATCTGATATGTCATTTGCAAATATCTTCTCCCATTCTGTCGGTTGTCTTTTGGTTTTGTTGACTGTTTCTTTTGCTGTGCAAAAGCTTTTTATCTTGATGAAGTCTCAATAGTTCATTTTTGCCCTTGCTTCCCTTGCCTTTGGCGATGTTTCTAGGAAGAAGTTGTTGCGGCTGAGGTCGAAGCGGTTGCTGCCTGTGTTCTCCTTTAGGATTTTGATGGACTCCTGTCTCACATTTAGGTCTTTAACCATTTGGAGTCTATTTTTGTGTGTGGTGTAAGGAAATGGTCCAGTTTCATTCTTCTGCATGTGGCTGTCCAATTTTCCCAACACCATTTGTTGAAGAGACTGTCTTTTTTCCATTGGTCATTCTTTCCTGTGAAGTGATTATTTAAATCTATAATTCTCTGGTTTTATATAGTGTTAAAAAGTTTTGAAAAAAGTTTGCTTTCAGAAACTTAGTTGAGATGAGAGTGGAATATTATGTAACTCAGTAAACAAATTCTATTTATTTAGTTAAAAAATTCGTTATTCTTCTAACCACTGTACTTTGTATCTTCACTGTGATTAGGGCCAGAAACAGATAAATAAACTCTCCGGGACTTAGCATCTTAGTCTAGGCAGGGAGTATCCATTCAATCAGCATTTATTAAGCTTTAATTATCAGGTAATGTGATAGATGGTGGAGATACAAAGATATAATCTCTACCATCAGATAATCATGAAGGTTAATTCTCCATAACAAAAATAGCTCTGTGTGTGTGTGTGTGTGTGTGTGTGTGTGTGTGTGTGTGTGTGACAAAATGTTTTCCAATTTAGGTTTATCTAGTGTTCTCTAGATAAATTTCTATTAGAATGAGGTTATGTGTCGCCAGCCGAAATACTACAAAAGTGTTGTGTCTTTATGAGGGTATCACATCTGAGGAACTCATTGTTGATGTTGATTTTGATCACTTGGTCAAAGTATTATTGTTCTGTGTCTTCACCTTGTAGTGTTTATTTTTCCCCTTATGGGGAAATAAGCAATCTCTGGAGAGAGAGAAACTTTTAAGATTAAGTATCTTGCTTGTCAAACATCCCATTTCCCTCCCCTGACTTAGCAACACTTGATAGTTGTCTAAACCAATCTTTATGATGGCTGCAAAATACCATTTTTCAGTTCTGTTACATGATACACATGTATCAGCATTTTATTGTAAGGAATCCTCCGTCTGTATGTGTGTGTATCTATATCATCTACCATTCATGTGACAGTATTTTAAGTATAGACTCTTAGGCTTCTAGTTTATTTAGTGGATTATAATCTGTTACTGTACTTATTTACATTGATGTTAAAATGTCTGAGATTTGGCTTGGGGGAGCCCCATCAGATCTGGCTCCTTCTGATGTACCAGAACATGTTTTGAGCACTTTATTACTTTATAGTAAAATAAGATGTTCCAGACTAATTTTGGAACCTTCCAGAGCCTTGGAATCAGCCATTTTTCCAAGGAACTTTTTTTTTTTGAAAATGGTATTTAGAAACTTAAATCTGAGAACTAGGTAAACTCATTAGTTCTGGGATATCACATCCCAGGCCCTTTTAGCTGGCAGAGCAAGGAAACATTTATATGTAATATATTTTAGAAATTGTGAGTACATACACTTCAGTTTGCCTCTCCCATTTCGTATTTTTTTTCTCCCTTTACTCTGATGATATATATTTTGTTAAGAATACTACAGAATTAATGTGCCCTTTTCATTCATTGTATTACATGAGGTATGAAATGTTAATATGTTTTACTAGTAATTTTAACCTTAGTCATTTGATTAAAGTGGTGTCTGCCAAGTTTCTCCCCATCTTCTTCTTCTTTTTTTTTTTTTTAAAGATTTTATTTATTAGCGTGCCCTTCAGCTCTAGCACGGGGAGAGGGGAGAGAGCAGAGGGAGGAGAAGCAGACTCACCGCTGAGCAGGGAGCTGGATGGGGGCTCATCTCAAGACCCTGGGATCATGACCTGAGCTGAAGGCAGACGCTTAACTGACTGAGCCACCCAGGCGCCCCTCCCATTTTCTACTTTTAATTAATAAGCATCTTGTGGGAGGAGATGGCAGGAGTTTCACCTACTCTGAAACTAGGTGATTTTTGTGCTATTCTAGCATCCATTAGCAGTTTTTGCCTGCAGCAGTTATTGTGATGTTTGCCTGTTGCTGATATTCTATTTCTCTCTTTCCTTCTACTTTCTTTCAATTTTAATTCTAAAATTGAAATTTTATTGTAGGGAAGAGCTATATTCCTTCAGTTTACTTATTTATTCATCTATATCAGAACACAAGGATATTTAATTCTGTAGGTTGTAATCTATTACATTGTGTTGCTCACTTTGTCACAGTTTGGTGATTGAGTGAGAGCTCCTTTAAGTTGGCTGCTGTATCCTTTCAATATGCTCGTATTGTTTCTTTTTTTTTATTTTTTATTTTTTATTATTATTATTTTTTTGGCTCGTATTGTTTCTTGAGCACTTCCTTTTCTGGCAACATAAGGCTTTCCAGGCTAGGCTTGTACCTTCCCTGCCCCAACCCTCAATTCAATTATTTCTTCAAGGAGCCCTGACTATAGAGAATGAGATTTAGAAACTAAGATCTGGGTGCCAGGTGTGCTCATTGTTACTGGGTGTTACTGCTTCTATATTCTGTCAGGTGACAGTATCAGGAAGTTTTATATATATATTATGTATTTATATATTAAATATATAATATATATATATTATGACTTCATTTTGAAATCATTTAAGACTTACAGAAAAGTCACAAGAATAGTTCAGTGTACTGCCATATATCCTTATTCAAATCCCTCAACATTTCACTTCCTTTTCTTTATCTTTTTCTCTTTATTTTTGTGAATTATTTGAGAGCAGTTTGCACACATAAATCTCATTTACCCCTCAATACTTGTTATTTCCTAGGAACACTGTCTTCTCACCTCCATTTTTTCTATGTATGTAGTGTGTTATTTTTTTCTGGCTCTTTTTTTCCTTTCCCCTCTTTCCCTCCCTCTTCCCTTCCTCTCTTTCTTCCTTTCCCTTCCTTCCCTCCTTCCTAGCACACGCAGGAGGGGGAGTGGCAGGCGGAGGGAGAGGGAGAAGCAAGGTTCCCTGTTGAGTGGAAAGCCTACATGGGGCTTGATCCCAGGACCCTGGGATCATGACCTGAGCCAAACGCAGACAATTAACTGACTGAGCCATCCAGGTGCCCCTTTTCTGGCTCTTTTCAAGATTTTTTTCTCTTTAGTTGGTTTTCAGCGATTTGATTATGATGTATTTAAATGTGCATCCTTTGTATTATCCTGCTTAGGTTTTGACCTTTTTAAATCTGTAAATTTATCTTTTATCAAATTTTGGGGAAATTTCTGCCATTTTCTTAAGTATATATTCTGACCCATTCTCTTTTCTCTGTGAGTCTCCAGAGACTGTTTGATATTGTTTGACAGGTCACTAATGTTCTATTCATTTTTTCCCCAATATCTATTTTCTTTTTTTCAGGTTTGGAATATTTCTATTGGTCTGTTTTCTTATTTCACTGATATTTTCTCCCATCTCATTTCCAAACTGCTGTTATGCCTATCCAGTGACTTTTTTCATTTTAGTATTCTTATTTTCAGTTCTGGACTCTCCATTTGATTATTTTTAAAGTTTCTATTTCTTTCCTGAGATTCCCTATTGATCATGCGCAGAGTCATCTTTATGTCTTTGAGTATAGCTGTAATAGCAGCTTTAAAATCCTCGTCCACTAATTTCAACAACTGAGTCATCTCAGGGACTATCTGTTGTTTAGGTTTCTTTTGAGTGTGGCTCATATTTTCTTGTTTCTTTGTATGTCTAGTAGTTTTGATTTGTATCCTGGACATTGTGATTGACATGGTGTAGAGACTCTTGATTCTATTATGATCCTCTGAGAAGTATTGATTTTCTTTGTTTTAGCAGGCAGTATAACTTTGGTAAGAGGCAGCTAAAATTTTCAGGTTTTTTTTTTAGCTTTAGCTCACCTGCTTGGAGTATGCCCCACGCATGCATTATTTCAGAGGTCAGTCAGAGATTTGGGCAGAGTAGATGTATGCAGATTTTAGTGCCAAAATTGGCACTAAATCTGGGTCTTTTTGAAATATCTTTTCATACTTCCCAGCTGGTGAGGTTGTTTTGAACTCTGTCCTCTTGTTCTTCAGGTAAGACTGCAGGTTTTCTGAGTTTTAGTGACACCACAAACCTCTAACTTGTGGCTTGCCCTCAGGCATAATGTTAGTAAAATGGGAAACTCCATCTCATTCTCTTTTATCTAAGTGTAAATTCTGCTCTAGCTCTAGTTTCTTTTTGCTCTTGGTTGCTCTCTAGTGCTTTTAGGTAGTTTTTATATTATATCTCAGTTTATGATTATCTATGGGAACCCTGGTCCAGTAGGAGTTATTCCTCCATCATTCAATGCAGAACCTTTTTATCTTAGCTTTTTTAGTTGGGAATATAATTGAGACCTTAAATTGGTATGAGTGTTAAAGGTTTTGAAATTTTCTCTAAATACTTTTTTCAACCAAATACTATATATTCTAACTTGCAGTGTTTTAATTACTATTTTTTAGGAATTGCATAATTTGTTCCTTCTTACCCAAGAGTTGTTTAATAGAAAGTTGTTTAATTTCTAGGTGGAAGGACCTTTCTAATTTTTGGTTTTGTTCTTAATATCTTGATTTATTTCAAGTGTTTGTAATATTTCTACCTGATGGAAATTATTGATGTTTTGACTTAATATATGGTCCAATTTTGGGAATGTTCCATGTATTTTTGAGAAGAAGGTGTATTCTCTCTTGTCAGGATGTGGTGTTACACACACAAACACAGTCTATCCTCACTGTTCATGGATTCCATATTTATGAATTTGCTTATTTGCTGAAATTTATTTGTAACCCCAAAGTCAGTTCTTGGGGCTCTTTTGTGGTCATTTGCAGACATGCACATGTGCAGAATGATGAAAAATTTGAGTGTCTGACATGCACATTCCCAGCTGAGGTTGAACAAGCTGACACTCTGCCTTCTTGTTTCAGCTCTCATACTGTAAACATAAATATCCTTTTCACCATATATTTAGTGCCACGTATTTCACATTTTTGTGCTTTTTGCACAAGTAGGGGGAGGGGCAGAGGGAGAAGCATACTCCTGGTGGGGCCCAGAGCGGGTGGGGATGGGGTGGGGGGGTGGGGGGGTTGGAGGGTCGGGGGGGTTGGGGGGGTGGGTACCAGGACCTGGACATCATGATCTGAGCCAGAGTCAGATGCCCAACAGATTGAGCCACCCAGGTGCCCCCTCCCTGAGTAGATTTAATGTTCCTTGACGTGAGCTTTCTTTATAACATGGTGCTAGGTACATAATGGGACCTCACTTTGTTAAATGAATGAATCAAAGTATTAGGAAATATTTCCAATCAAGCAGAAAATAAGACCGTATTTGATCTTGGAGAGAGAGAAGCCCTGGAAATGACTGGCTGGAATAACTTTTCCTGAACTGACATGACACCTGAAAAGCTACTTCACTGGGGAAGCTGTACTTAACTATTTTGGAAATTAGAGATCCATTTTTTTTTTTTTTTTTTTTTTACCATATACTTCTGCACGATTTGGTTTTATTTAGTTGAGCCAAAATTTACAGAAGTATGTAGATATTTTGTTAACTGTCACTGACTTCCTAGAGGTGCCCAGAATACAGTGTTCTAAGAACCTACCACGCTTCTGCAGCCAATTAAGCCGACTGTGCTCTTTGTCCATGGGGGCCCAGTGTGCCAAGGCTGCAAACAGTAGCCTCCTTGGTAGTGTATGCAGCCTGTTGATTGTATGGGTTGCCCTAAGGGACCTTGGAGACAGCCCTTTCCAGTGGATATTGAGGTCTGACCTCATGCTATCTCCAATCTAGGCTGCAGACAGGTATGCGGGGTGCCTTCGGAAAGCCCCAGGGCACAGTAGCCAGGGTCCACATTGGCCAAGTCATCATGTCCATCCGTACCAAGCTGCAGAACAAGGAGCATGTGATTGAGGCCCTACGCAGGGCCAAGTTCAAGTTCCCTGGCCGCCAGAAGATCCACATCTCCAAGAAGTGGGGCTTTACTAAGTTTAATGCGGATGAATTTGAAGACATGGTGGCTGAAAAGTGGCTTATCCCAGATGGTTGTGGGGTCAAATACATCCCTAATCGTGGCCCTTTGGACAAATGGAGGGCTCTGCACTCATGAGAACCTCGGCACTGCCCCCTTTCTATTCATGCCCACCAATAAAACCTACTTCCTGTCAAAAAAAAAAAAAAAAAAAGAACCTACCACACTAGCAACTTTTCAATACCCACCAGAGTATATTTTTTAAAAATGTATGTTTATAATTGAGACAAGCAGTAAAAGATTTTTTTCCTTTACATGAGTTCAGTCAAAATCTGTAGTTGTTATTCTCATAATACTATGTAAATACTTTTATTCACAATAAAACCCAAGGCAAGCATCACTGACTTTATTATTTAAAGTGGCCATCATTAAAAATTCATTATGCAGGGAACAACTTACTTTTCTCTAAAGATTTGGCAGTTGAGTTGGATTATGTCCTACGTTCCTTACCCAGGATATCACAAAAGAGGAATCAGCCTAAAACTACTCTTTGACATATCAGGGTTTTTTCTTTTTTCTTTTTTTTTTTTTTTACTGTATTATTTTAATTAAACACAAGATCATGAAACAAACATCTTGGTTTCTAATGCAATTTCTCTAGTTGGTTTTCTCAACTATTTATATTGTGAATCTTAATAGTTGAAAATTTATTTGGTCTCTTATAAAAACATGTATTAATAATTAGTTGATAAAGGATTGCCATTTTAATCTCACCACATTTTAAGAATCTAACTCAAACTGTTCTCTTTTTTCCCAATTTTGTAACACTTGGAAAGAATTTAAAATTTTATTGTGTTTCTAGCAGTTTTTTTTCACATGGAAGCAGAAGGCTGTGTAGGTGCTTTGTAAAAGGCTGTCTTAGTGACATCCCTAACAAGAACCCAAAGCAATCCTGTTAAAAAAGATTTCTGAGTTCCAGCTTTGAAATATTCTAAAAAGAAAAGTAAACAAGAAAGAAAATGTAACTGCTTGACCACATTTGCCAGTGAGTTTACTTCCTTGGTTAGAGGAGCAATTTTTTTTTTTCTCTTATGTTAGCTGATACTGTGTTGACAACATCAGCCCAAATTATCTTTTGCAATAAAAAATGGAATCTAAGGGGGGTTGCTAATAGCACCAGACTTTGTAATGGTTGAGTGGAAATTAGTTTCTGCTTTTCTTTTTCCTTGTTAACTCAGTATCTCATTGGAGACATCCAGAAACTAGAGGTAAGTAAGTGTTGGGTAGTGGAAAGACCCTTTTCAGGTGACAGGAACTCCCAATAATGACCATGGGTTTTATGGGCTTCGTTTTCTCATTACAATAACCAAAACACCTTTGAAAGGATGTCATAAAAATTGGGGCTCTTTCATATAATTTTGTCACTTTGCCATATCACTTTTTTTTCCTTTGTTGCATTCTCTACTTAAAATTCCTATTCAGACGGTACGCGAGTTGACAATCCCACTTTATCAGAACACTGGCTACCACAAGAAAGTACCTTTGGAGCTCTCAAGTCAAGTCTTTGATCTGTGAAATATTATGTAGGTTCTTTTTTGAACAGGGGCCATTTTTACCTAGTTTTTGGATTGTTACGCACTGAATGTATTGCCCCCAAATTGATGTGTTGTAGTTCTAACCCCCAGTGTGGCTGTATTTGGAGATGGAGCTTCTCAGGAAATAATTAAGGTTAAATGAGCTCAGAAGGTGGAACCCTGATTTGATAGGATTAGTGTCCTTATAAGAAGAGACACTAGAGAGCTTACTCCCTCCCTCTCCAAGTGCACACATGAAGAAAGGCCATGTGAGCACATATCCTTTACAATCCAGGAAGAGAGTTCTTGGACACCAAATCAAATGGCACCTTGATTATGGACTTCCAGCCTCTTGCTGAGAAAATAAGTGTCTATCATTTAAGCCACCCAGTCTATGGTATTTTGTTATGGCACCTGAGCCAACTAATACAGATGTTAGGAACATGGATTGTCTTAGAACTTTTCTATTTTAAGTATATAAGGGAAGGGGTGTGTGTGTGTGTGTGTGTGTGTGTGTGTGTTGCAGGTGGGGTTTAAGGGATGGGAGTATGTAAATATTAGCTGTTTTACAGGGTACTTTCTTTCTTGCCTTAACTGAGGATAGCCTTTCTCCTGAGGATACCACTTAAGTCACAGTTCCCAAAGCAAAGACAGTGCATTCTTTCGTTAAGCCATGTGTCTAGGGCTCAGAGCACTGTGGATATTTTCTTAGCCTCTCACTGCTATTTCTCTCCAACAAACGCTTGCCCTTGTTTGAAGTTCATGAAACATGGTTATATCATACTCAACTTACCCTTCATACTATTATTTCTTATTCTTCTGGTTATACGTCCTTACTCATGAAGGCCTTCAGTATCTGAGCCACAGTCCTCTCTTTTTCTCACTGCTGCCATCCCCACAGAAAACTTAGCTGTACTGTGAATATCCCTTCCAGTAACTCAAGCTGAAAGTTCTTTGGCTTCTTCAAATTTTAGTGTTCTTCATTTTCATTTCATATCAATAGCCTATCTGCATGGTCATAGTCTGTGCCTAATTCATCATCTGAAAGTGTGCCACAAAAATGTAAAACTTAATTATACCAATCTTTGGTTACATTTTCCTGTTTATCTAGATCTTTTCTTTTTTCTTTTCTTTTCTCCTTTCTTTTTGTCCCACCTTACCTTTTCTTTTAGCTCATTAAAACCTCTGGAACTTGGACCCTCTTTTGGCCTATCACTGTTGCCTAGACTAGACACTGGTGTGTCACCTCAGACCCTTGTGCCAAGCATCATTAACTATCGACTCCCTCTATTTTTCTCCCACCACTGTCCAACCAATCTTTAGGCTTGGCTATGTCCAACCATGTGCCTCATCCACTCCTACCCCTGGGGCTGGCCCTGCATGGTGACACAATTCTGCCTAGTTGATGCCTCTACAGTTCCAAAATCTCTAATGTAGCCTGGGCCATTAAGAGCACTTGGCTTCCAGGGCGCCTGGGTGGCTCAGTCGTTAAGTGTCTGCCTTCGGCTCAGGTCATGATCCCAGGGTCCCGGGATTGAGTCCCACATCGGGCTCCCTGCTCGGCAGGAAGCCTGCTTCTCCCTCTCCCACTCCCCCTGCTTGCGTTCCTGCTCTCGCTATCTCTCTCTCTGTTAAATAAATAAATAAAATCTTTAAAAAAAAAAAAAGCACTTGGCTTCCAGAGCAGAGGGCTGAGTTAATTGTATTCATCTGTTAAATCTGTGTTATCACTGTTGGTCCTAACAAAGCCCTTCTAGTTAGTTCGCTCTTTAATTTTTTAATTCATTCCCTTTTTATCCATATCCTCTACTCCTATTTCCCTACTCATAAACAACCATTTTTATTGTATATCTCTTTATTTGAATGTAGTTTTACAATATATGTATAGTTTTGTGACCATTTATTTTTAATTCATATAACTGATGTTATTGATTTCATTCTTGTTCTTTTTCACCAAGTACTATATTATATTTATTTATTTACTTATTTAATTTAGGAGGAGAGCACAAGCAGGGAGGGGGTGGAGAGAGAGAGAATCCCAAGCAGACTCCACACTGAGCATGGAGCATGATGCAGGGCTCGATCCCATGACCCCAGGGTCATGACCTGAACCAAAATCAAGAGTCAGATGCTCAACCAACTGAGCCACACAGGCGCACCACCAAGTACTATATTTTAAAGATTAATTTGTGTAGCTATGTGAATACCTCTAAGGTACTGTGTCTTTCAGCTGCACAATACTTCATGGTGCTCATGCAACACATTTCACTTATCCTTTCTCCCAGTGATGGATACCCAGGTGGCTTCCAACTCTGCCACCACCAACAGTGATATGATAGTGAACTTCCTCATTATATATCAACTAGTGGACACAAGTAATAATTTCACTGGGATATAATCCAAGGAGAAGAATTGCTGGGTCATAGAGTATGCATATATTTATTTTAATCAAGAAGAGCCAGATAGCTCTCTGGACTGTTCTAATGCTCAGACGCTTAACCAACTGAGCCACCCAGGCGTCCCTCTATTTTTACTCTTAAGATGGTTAACCTTGGGGTCCCTGGGTGGCTCAGTCATTGAGCATCTGCCTTCGGCTCGGGTCATGGTCCCAGGGTCCTGGGATCGAGCCCTGCGTCGGGCTCCCTGCTCCGCGGGGGGCCTGCTTCTCCATCTCCCACTCCCCCTGCTTGTATTCCCTCTCTCGCTGTGTCTCTCTCTGTCAAATAAATAAAATCTTCAAAAAAAAAAAGATGGTTAACCTTAATTACAAATATGTTCATATATATCCTAACAAGGTAAATATTTCAACTTACCAATATTTGTATATTTATGGCAGATTTGGAAATGTGCTGCTCAGATCTCCCTTCAAGAAAAAACTTTGTATGGAGTGTGATTAACTTATAGTCTCCAGCAGTTAACTCCTTTAGGCTCTGCCTCATTCAAACTCACATCACATTCCTTTCAGGGCAGCCCCCAGCCAATGGTGCAAAGACCTAAGGATTTCCGCCCTATGTGGGACTCTTCCAGTGGGGAGTCTTCGCCCTGGAGCTCCCCACTGATCTAGAAGAGACTGTCAGGCCTGCTTCATGGTCTGGAATTTTTCCCTGACAAATCCTGCTTCTTCCACTTTTCTTTGACAGGTGCTATTCCCCAATAATAAGGCTTTTACATTTCAAACTCTTGTCTTGGCATTTGTTTTCCAGAAAGCCCAACCTGCAATAGTTGGTGATGAGTTGTCCAAGAAAGCAGCAATAAGATAGGAGTTTGGAGCTGGTTCACTCACTAGTAGGTGGTACACAGACAGACGCTGGTACTAAGTGGCAAACCAATTGATCATGATTTCATTGATGATGAAATAGGATGGTGTGTTGGTGGATGGAAATGTATTGGTCAGTGTGATCATTCAGGAGTTTGAAATAACAGGAAGAATGATAAATCTGAAGATAATAGAATTGGATTGTTGTCAGTAAGTTACATTGACACCCAGCAGTTGGATAATGAAAAACTGAGGTCAATTAACAGAGGATTGCAAACCAAGTAATAGAGCTCATCTCTTTGATAGCTAAAAGGGTTGGGAAGTTGTATATGCTGAAATTGGATATATGAGTCCAGAAGAAGACTCAACAGAGGACTGTGTTTCACGGGGAGGCTTGGAGGACACACCATTCACCAAGGCCATCAGGAATGGGCAGGTGAAAGGTCGCCAGCATCACCAAGAAGTTCAGTTAATGGCCTTCCCCTGGTAGCCAGGGTTGATGGTTGGAGAAGCTATCACAGAACTTATCTCAGTGATAGCAAGGATGATAGTGCTCCTAAGTGTATAGGATAGATGGTGATGGTTAACTAGATGTTCATGATTAGCAAAGCAAACAACAAGCCTGAGGTAGCAGCCAAGGGATCCTGACCAGTTGAGAGTTAATGGAGATTATTACCATCATTAGATGTGAGCAAGCAGAGCCCCTGCCATGGGCCCCGTGCTTTGGAGTACTTAAGTCTTCCTCTGGTGCCTAGTCCCAGCTGGGGCCGGGACTGCCATCCAGGCAGAATACTGCAAGACTAGACCAGGTCCCACTGGCTCCAGTTCCCATTTTTCCCCTTTCAGGGCTCTTTGGCCCTCTACCCTACATCTGGGGTCAACCAGGTGCCCCAACAAGCCCAGGGACTCATGCTTCTGTGGTGGTCCTGGAGCCCCGTGGCCAGGCCTCAGAGAGGACAGCTGGATGAATGGATCACTCCTGCTCATCACATTATTTATCTCATGGGATCATGACAGCAATAGGCTGATAAAAGTTTAACAACTAGCTCTCTCCCCCAAAACCCCTGAAGTTTGCTGATTCTCAAGGTGTAAATATTCTCATGATGACCAATTTCAGGCTACTACCATGAAGTCACTGAATGCAGAGCTGGGAAGAGATGTTAACAGTTGGCTGTCATGAGCTAGTACCAGTCACCTCTAGCATATCAATAGATCATTTAAGACTACTTCTGAACTAGTTCCGACATGCTGCTTTTGGAGTGACTGACTGCTGTAGGACCTCAGAATGAAGCTAGGATTCTGGCCTACCAATGGTCTACTGCTGATTCTTGGGATTGAACCACATGTAGGCCCATGCATTGATCTCACTGATAGATGTTTTGACCATGGTACCAGCTCTGTTCTACAGCACCCAAGGGCAGTTGGCATGGTTTTAGGCATCCTTTACTCTGCTAGCCGTCCTCCTGCTAGTATCCAGAGTGGTCACTCCACTCCCTCCTTTGGCTCAGGAAGTTCTCTTGGGGGTGATTGCACCTATCTCCTTTGAGGGTTTTCAAGACTATTGCTCTGTGAAGCAGAGGGTTTTCAAGACTATTGCTCTGACTGATGTCTTCTTTTGCCTTTTTTTTTTTTGCAAATAAGACCACTAACCTCACTCCCATGGATTCCTCATCTATTCTTCCTGCTGGTGGTAGTATGTGGAAGACAGTGATGTCAAATAAAAAGGGACTATATTCTTGGAATGCAGTGTTATGACCTAAAGAGTTCAAGAGAAGACATGGTTGGAAGATATACTATTCTACATTTTTGCTATAAAACTCCAAATGGTAAATTTAACTTTAACACATTATTGTTCACATTTTTTTTCATACTCTGGGTAAGACTCACATTTGCAGTTATCATCAATAAAGCACAGGAATAACTTTGAGAAAGTCAGTGGAAGCCAGTATTCATGGAAACTACAAAGGATGATAAAGGATCATAAGTAACGATGTAACCAGCATTAAATAAACGGTATAAAGGAACTGCAGGCAGAGACAAGAAGATCTTTATTGTTTCAAAATACTCTGAAGAGCCATCACACTGTGGTTAATAAAGGGTTGCTACTTTTTTTTTTTTTAAACAGTAGAGGATGTGAAATTAGCCAGTAATGGTGCATTTGAGAATAAAGAATTAGGAGATTGTTCCTAAACCTAAACACAAAGAGATGGTTTCTGGACACTACAAAGAATACTTATGTGCCCTGATTGGGCAGAAAAACAATATGTAATTACCTCTTCTCTAGCTGTTATGCTAAATCTTCATTGATAAGTCACTACACATGGGCCCATGAATTTTGCAATACACTTTAAATCTAGTTTAAATACAGACCAGGCTCTACAAAACATTTGCTCAGAGCCCTACACATCTAAGGATTGGCTCTGGTGAAGATGGTTAATAGAAAATAGCATCAGAGATGCTAAAGAGGGGCCAAAGAGATGAGCTTACTATAAGTAAATAAGAGCAAAATTGGATGAGCAGAAGCCTGAGGGCAGTTTTGCTAATAAAAATCTCCTGCCCAATTGTTAAGAACAATTTTCAAATTTGAAATCCATTTACAAAAGAGTTGGCCTGATCCTCAGGGGGACGGTACCTTTGTCACCATAGTTAAATAAAACTGTAATGACTTGCCAGTCCTTATTTGAAGGGACCTACATTGAGAATGTACACTGGAGAAAGAGGAATTGCCTGGAAAATCTGAGGTCTGTTGAACATAGAATAATAACTGGAAATAGAAGTATCATGATGGTTCCCCCATTAGAGTGGGGACGTATAGAAATCAGGCTCTAAGTGGAGTCCTTGTCAAGGTCTGGCTGTATTGGATCCACTGGGTTCATAAAATTTCTTGGTGGTAATTTTCCCAGTACCCATTGAAAATTTGGAATTGAGATATTTAGAAGTTGGAGTACCTTCCGTATTGGATCCTTGGCCTATGAAGTTTTGTCAGTCTTTGTGGGGAAGGCCACGTGGAAGCCTTTGGCACTGCCCCCACCCAAGCCAACAGAATAATCAAAAATATTATTGCATCCTGAGGAAGATGGTGGAGATTAGTCCTACTCTTAAAGATCTAAAGGATGCAGAAATGGTAGACCCTGTCATATCTCTAATTTGCAGTTTGGCTCTTGCAGAAAGTGGATGGCTTTCTGTAGGGCTTGCAGTTTTTGAAGGCCACAGCCTGCTGAAGCCTCCTTTGCCTGGCAAAGTAATAAAGCTATTGTTCCTCTTTATCCTAAGCTCTGTCTTTGTGTTATATTTTGGCTCCAAAGCACGGAGGTTGGTTTTTGACAACAGTAGTAACATCTGGGACAAAATATGAGCAGTACCAAAAGATATAAGCAGATTGATTGAGCAGATAATGTATCCCCTATGTCATCATATTTGCACCATTGTCCCTCTTCTAACTCACACTTATGGTCAAATGGGAGGTCCTGTCTGACCAGCTGAAGGAAGGAGAATGATCCTCAATTTGGTTTATAGACTGGTTGGCTTTGTATGTAGATGTAAGCTGGATGTGGACAGCAGCTGAATTAGTGCTCCACTCAGGGTGACCCCCGAGGGTGGTCTTAAAAAATATTGGTGAAAGAAAACATTTCCAGTGGACAGAGTACTGTACGGGACAATAGGCTATCCACTTTGGGTGGAAGGAAGTTATACTATATAAGGATTAGTAAGCAGTGACAAGCTGGTCAGAGATGAATAAAGATTGAGACATCAGTGATAAGATCTGAGATAGAGACATATAGATGAATATATGGGAGTGGACGAAAGTGTAAAGATCTTTCTGTCATACATTAACATGCCCCAGATAGAATCCATCATCGTAGAGGCACTAGTCAACCAGGTAGACAAAATGGCTTGGCCATTGACATTAGCCAGCCTTTACCAGTGGCCACCCCAGGGCTAGTATGATAGACACATGAAGTGGCCATATTAGCAGTGATGGAGGCTATGTGTGGGCTTAATAGCATGAATTCCTATCTACCAAGTTGGATCTGCTGCCTTTGAATGTCCAACCAACAAAAGAGAACAACCCTAAGCTTCTGGGATGGCCTAAGTCCTCTTTTATAGGTGTTACTTTCCAGTGATCCTTTGTACTCCCAACTCAGTCTCTGTTTCTGCTTCCCAGAGAACACCTCCTGGGATATGTATTTTCCAAGAAGGCATTATTTGTGGTGATTCTTCCAAAAATATATCATGCTCCTAAAAACCACTATTTCACCCCTGTACCTCCCCTTTTCTCTAGCAGTTGATCTTGCCTCCAATTTAACAAAGAATCAAAAAGTCCCACCACATCACATCTTCAAAACTACAAGTATTATGTATCCTCATCATCTGCTTTTCTGCAGCTTTAGAAGTAGAGATGCTTTAATGCCCTTTATCTCATTCAATACCAGTGCCTCCCTCTGTGTCCTCTCCTTTATGTTCAGTATTTCCCCTTTAATAGCTTTCCTCACAGGACATGAGAATACTGAAGTTTCTTACCTTAAAACAGAGAAACAAAATAACAATAAGTAACTACCTCCCTTTACCTGCACATTTCTATATTTAATTTCATAGCCAAGGTTCTTGAAAGATTAGTTTACTCTTGCATATCTTCCCTTCTTCTGCTTTTTTTGTTCTTTTCAGGCCCTCAACAGATTGAATGATGCCCACCCATACTGGGGAGGGCCATCTGCTTTACTCAGTGTACCAATTCAGATGCTAATCTCTTCTAGAAACACCCTCACAGGCGCATCCAGAAATAATGTTTACCCAGCTATCTGGGCATCTCTTGGCCCAGTCAAAAGTTAACACAAAAAACGAACTATTATAACATTCAACTTCCTCTTTCATCTATTATGGTTTTAGTTTTTTTTTTAAATTTTTTTGTCAGAACAAAGGGGTTTTAAAAATGAATATGTGATATCCATTCTAATGAGAGCAGAGAGTTTCTTTATTGGTTTTCTTTGTAAATCAACCAGTGTAAAATTTTTGGTGAAACCTAAACTTAAATTTTGAAGCACTTGGCAAGAATCAATCTGTCCACTTACCTCTGGTTAGGAGAGGGAAGCCCAAGTCTAGTGAAGCAGATCAGGATACACTGGGCAGGTACATGGCCTGGATATTCTTCTTGCACTAACTCCACGGAGACCCTTCCTATTCTCCATGGACAAAGGTAAGTTTCTAGTATTCTTCAAGTCCCTATAGAAAGGATGGAGCCAGAGTGGGGGGTAGGGGATAGGGCGGGTGAATCCAAGGAAAGAAAGGTTATGTGAATAGTCTGAACCCTAATATTGACACACATCACCTTTTCCTCCTAGCTCCCTCGTCTCCTGATCATTTCCATTCACTGACACTGACCTCAAGTACATATTGATCTGAGTATTAGACACTACAGCACATATGACCACTTGGCTTAACCTTCTGTAAAATTCCATAGGTATTCCTGTTATTGAGATTCAGATGCCCTTTTAAATTCAGGCCAGCTTCCTATGTTCCCCTTTCCTGATGGCCTCGGGGACTCAGCCTCCTTTCCTTTCTTCTTTCTTTTCTTTTAAAAAAACCCACCACTTTATTTTTTCCCCTTATTATTATAAAGACAATACCTGTTCGCTGGAGAAAAATTAGAAAATAGAGAAGCCAAAAATTATTAAAAACCTATTTTCATTTTGGTATATATATTTTCCAAACTTCCGTTATGCATGGTTATCTTGTGTTTGTTTATAGGTGTATGTATGTACATAAAACTATTGCATTAGTCCATCATAGGAATGAACACACAGGAAGACAGACAGACACACACACAATTGACCACGGTTGTTTTATAACCAGCGTCTGTTTTTTGTTTTTTAGGAGAATAATTTTCAGTTTCATACTATATCATTTTTAATGGCTGCCTAGAATTCCATTCCATAATTTGCTTTGCTAAGCTCCTGTTCTGGATATTTTGGGTTCCTAGATTTAAAAAAGAACTTAACACTGCTGTGACAAACATCCTTATGTCTAAATCTTTGTGTACATTATTATTTTTTTTTTTTTAAAGATTTTATTTATTTATTTGACAGAGAGAGACACAGCGAGAGAGGGAACACAAGCAGGGGGAGTGGGAGAGGGAGAAGCAGGCTTCCCGCCGAGCAGGGAGCCTGATGCGGGGCTCGATCCCAGGACCCTGGGATCATGACCTGAGCCGAAGGCAGACGCTTAACGACTGAGCCACCCAGGTGCCCCAATCTTTGTGTACATTATTAATTTCAATCCTTACAAGTAGAATTCTGGGTCTAATAATGTCCATAATTTAAAAAAAAAATATTTTATTTATCTATTTGAGAGAGAAAGAGAAAGAGAGCATGAACGTGAGCAGGAGGGAGGGGTGGGGGAAAGAATCTTAAGCAGACTGTGCTGAGCGCGGAGCCTGAAGCGGGGCTCAGTCTCACGACCCTGAGATCATGACCTGAGCCAAACCGAGTGGGACACTTAACCAACTGAGCCACACAGCCTCCCCGATGTGCATATTTTTGATAAATTTTTTTTGTATTTACTTCCAGAAGACTTGAACACAGTTTTACTCCCACCTGAAATTTGAAGATCCTTGCAACACTGGCTAATTATTAAAAAAACAGCAATCCAGTAAGTCCCAAATGGTATCTTCTTTCCTTCATTAAAGCTTTGGCCACCCATTTTATTTCTCACCCCCTGTATTTTGGAGATTAGATTCCCACAAATAGCTGTAGGGTAGAAGGCAGCCAATCTTTATTGCATACGCATGCCTTTCCGGGCACTGGGCTAAGTTCTGGGAATGCGTAAGTAAATCCAGTAACCCCCCCTTATCGGCAGTTTCGCCTTCCGCGGTTTCAGTTACCCCTGGTCAACCGCAGTGCAGAAACAGACGGTCCTCCTTCTGACAAATCGGCAGAAGGTCAGTAGTACATCACACTACGTCATGACAGCTGCGTCACTCCATCTCGTCACCTAGGCATTTATGGTCTCGCTTCACCACAGGCAGACTGGTGAGGACAGTACAATAACGTATTTTGAGAGAGAGACCACGTTCACATAACTTTCATTACAATATCTTGTTATAATTGCTCTTTTGTTATTAGCTATTGTTAACTTCTTACTGCACCTAATTTGTAAGTTAAACTTTATCACAGGTATGTATGCATAGGGAAAAAATAGTATGTGTAGGGTTCAGTACTATCTTTAGTTTCTGGCATCCATGGGGGTCTTGGAACGTATCCCGCGTGGGTAAGGAGAGAACATAGCACTGTTCGGGTTACCTTACATTTGAGTTTAAGGGGACCGAAGGCAGGGGTTTAGAGAGACTAGGAAACACATTCTTACGATACTGTGAGTTAAGAGTAATAGCGGTGTGTGTGTGTGTGTGTGTGTGTGTGCGCCTGAGTGGCTCAGTCGTTAAGCGTCTGCCTTGGGCTCAGGTCATGATCCCAGGGTCCTGGGATGGAGCCCTGCACAGCGGGGAGCCTGCTTCTCTCTCTCTCCCTCTGCTGCTCCCCCTGCTTGTGCACACTCTCTCTCTCTCTGTCAAATAAATAAAAAAAATCTTAAAAAAGAGTCATAGTGTGAATGAGCTATTTGGGAACCCTCAATTGGGAAGTGAGGTCAGCTCTGAGTGTTAGGTCTGTCTGAGTGTTAACTCAGTGTCAGAGTTAAGACAAACCAAGATTAGGCGTTAGCCAGGCATAAAAATGGGTTTTTGGAAAGGGATAACAATATGTGCCAAGGCGAGGAAGTGGGAAGCACAGAGTGGCTTGTTGGGGACAGCAAGTAGCCCGGTGTGGCTGCAGCAGTGTGTAAGTTGGGAGAACGGCAGTAGAAATTGGGTTATGAGAGTAGAAAGCAGCAGAAATTGGGTTATGCAGGTTGGCAGAGGTTGGCTGTCAGTATTTAGGATTCTTTCCTTGTGGGTGTCGAGGAGTGCCGGAAGGTATTAAACAGAGTCACATGGTTAGATCTGCGTTTCGGAGAAGTAAGTGGATGCAGCGTGGAGGGTCAGCTGGAGAGACTGCTGACTGGAAGCAGGGAGGCCAGCTAGAGTCTAATGCAGTCTGTTTGCAGCCAGACAGCAAGTGCTCACACAGGAAGAATGTGGATGGAGAGGATTGATTTAGAAGTTAACACAGGTGGGGCAACCCTCTTGGGTCTCCTCCCTCTTTGGGAGCTTTGCACTATCACTCAATAAACTTATACTATCACTCAATTTTTAAAAAAGGTAACACAGGTGATAGAGCATTTGGGCTGTTTGGGCTGTTGAGTGTGAGGGAAGTGGAATGTTCTGGTGTGGGTCACTGGTTGAGTAGTGGGGACATTTTAGCTTTAGAATTCCTTCGGTTCTACATTCCTAACGGTTTCCTTTGTCTTATGGTCTCCCCTCCCCCGTACTCTAGGAATACACCAAGCTGCTTTGTCATACACTGCAAGAAAAATGACTTCTGTGGAGTGGGGAAAGGTTAGAGAAAGGTGAGAAGGAAGCTCAAAGAGGAGTTAGAAATTAAGATTGAGGGGCACCTGGGTGGCTCAGTCGTTAAGCGGCTGCCTTCGGCTCAGGTCATGATCCCAGGGTCCTGGGATTGAGCCCCGCATCGGGCTCCCTGCTCATTGGGGAGCCTGCTTCTCCCTCTCCCTCTGCCGCTCCCCCTGCTTGTGCTCTCTCTCTCTGTCAAATAAATAAATAAAATCATTAAAAAAAATTAAAATTAGTCAGGCTGGAGATAAAATGATGAAAAGAGGATATAAATGTAGGTGATGAATGTTTATTACCTTGATTGTGGTGATGGTCTTATGGATGTGTGCATGTCTCCAAGTTCATCAAATGGTATATATTAAATGTGTCCAGTTTTTTGTATATCAGTTATACCTCTGTAAAACTGTTTTTTTTTTTTTTAAATTAAACCATTAGGGGTTTGGATAAAGTGAACGAGGTTCTATCTGTTCATAAAGTCCTGAAATACCAAATTAGGAGCTAACCATGAATAGATAAAAAGGAAAATTTTGGACAATAAAGCTTAGTAAATGTAGGGACCTTGTGACAATGAGTGGAGGTAAGATCTAAAAATATTGGAAGAGTCAAGAAAGTTTAAGTCACAAGTGAGAAACCTCCAGACTGAAGCTTAGGGATGGCCTTTAACTCAGTTGTACCTGGTGCAGGGGTAGACTCGATAACCCCACAAATGCCTACAGGTGTGAAAAAACATCATGGTTTGCATATTTGGGGGCAATATCCTAAAAGACCACAAGGTGGTAATGTCATTACACAAGTCTGTCCTTCACTCTGGTTGCTTCCTCTTTTTCTGTTTATATTTATGCCTTTCTTTCTCTGTGTTTCAGTCCTTTTAATTTCTCTGCCCATTTCTGCCTTACATGTCCTCCCTTTTCTGTATCTTCCTTAACTGGCCGTCATTCGAAGTAATGCAATTTTTCCATTATTCACTGAATAGAGCTTTGTCATGGAATTAAACAGAACATGTAGAAAAATGGAAACCTGTATGAAAGGGCACAGAATAGTATAATGAATCTCTAGGTACCTATTTTCCAGCTGTGAAGTTATCAGTTCATGGCCAATCTTATTTTACCTATATCTCCACCCATTTCCCTGCTTTTCAAATTATTTTGAAGCAAGCTCCAGTTCTCTAACAAGTTCATCTGTAAATATGTCTGTATGTATCTCTCATACATGAGGACTCTTAAACAGAACAGTCAATATTACTCCAAAAATGTTAACAGTTCCTTAATATTACAAAATCCAGTTAATGTTCAAATTTCCAATGCCTCCCCCATGTACATTTTTAAATATTATTTTAAATTTGTCTTTTGGAATCCGTATTCAGATAAAGTACATATGCTGTAATTGGTTGATTTTTTCCTCATATTTTTTACTATACACGTTCCCAGCTTTCTCTCTCTTTTTCAACTTGCAATTTATTTGTTGAGGGAATTATTTTTCCTGTAGTTTCCTAGAGTCTAGATTTTTGTGATTGATGTCAATTTTTAAAATGGGTATGAAGCATTTTGTAATTTTCTAAAACATTTTAAGGTGAAGCTAACCACTTGCTTCTTTGTTTCTTTTGCTGAGCTTCTGAACACTGATGGAAAAAAAATTATACACCTCTACGATTTGTGGCACCAGTATCATACAGATCAGATCATCATTCTTCTTGTCCTTAACATGTTTTATTGTCCTGTTTCAAACCTCTACTGTGCTTCCTAAACTCTAAGGCATATTCTTTCTGCATCCGGCATGGACTGCACTGGTGATCTTTTCTCCTTTATTTTAGATTGACTTTTCCATTGGTCCTTGTGTTCTGGTCTCACTATCCTAAAATAATGCATGGTGTGGGGCACGTGGGAGGGGGTGCTATGCCTGCTGGTCCATGTGTCCTGGTGCAACAATTTGCTTTCAGTCCTCACCTGTGTGCCTCAAACTATTCTCTCTAGAGGTTCTGATGGTCAAAAACAAGTGGCCCATCTTCCATGCTCTTTTTATAGCTAAGGGCACAACTGATCATCCCCAAATGTGCCAGGCTCTGCTTTTCTGGATTCTGTCTTCTGGTGTTTCCAGGAACACCTCTTCCAGTTCTCCTCTTGATTTTTTTCACTGTTGCTTCTTTGTTTCTTTGGCTGGCTTCTCCTATCTCTTAAATTTCCTGGTTGCTCATGGCTTCCCTGCTCCCCTCTTCTCACCCCTAATAGGCTCTGCCTGGTTTTATCCATTTCCATAGCTACAGCACCATTTCTAACTCTGTGCGGATGCCTCCAGATTCTCTAAAACTAGTCTCAAATTTTCTCTTGCACTCCAGTCCCCCAACTTTAAATGGCCTGCAACATATATCAATCTGGAACTCTGCAGGCACTTTGAAACAGTTTTGTCTTATGAGTTCTGGGTCTCGGTCACCATCCATTCAGTTTTCCAAGCTAGATATTTGGGTCACCTAACACTCTTGTCTATTAAATCCAATCAATCTCTAAAGTCTTTTAAATTTACTTCATTGATTCTAAATATACTTGTGGAAGTTCTGTGGGACAGTGGGATCAGCAAAAATCTTGGCTCTTATGGGACTTCCAAGTCAGTGGGAGGCAGAGAATACACAAATCATTAAGTAAATATATGGTATAAAAGGTGATGTTATGTAATGTGGAGAAATTTTTAAATGTATCTTGTGCTGGCCTTTCCTTTCCACTGGTACGGCCACTGGTCTGGCTCAGGCTTTCTCTACATCTCCTTTTCCCTGTTGTCCTGGCTTCCAAACAGGTGCCTTTGCTTCTAGTTTCTCTCTATTGCACTCCATTATCCGTACTTCCACTTGGCTAATATTCCTTAAAATAAAAAGTCAACATTAATAACACTTTTTTTTTTTTTTTTTGCTTAAAAGCAATGGGCTCCCTTACCTGAAAAATAATATCTAAACTTTTTGGCATGGCAATTAAGGCCCAAATTAACCTTTTAGTCTCCTGTTACTGCCCACTCCATTGGTGTCATGTCAAGCTTCTTGACTTTCCTGGTACATGTCTTCTTCTAACACTGTACTTTAGACCATTGCCTATTATCCTGCCTTGAATACTTTTCATCACGTTTAATCTTGAATCTCACACATCTTGAGAAGTTTTCTTCAATCTTCCAGGCTGAGTTAGCTATTCCATCCTCCATGCTGGACCACCACACTGTTCTTAGTTCTGTAATAGCTTTTAACATGTTTTCCTTGGAATTAAAACCCCTGGTAGAGGTGGGGCAGAAATATTGTCTTCTGCTTCCGTGTGACTCACCCATCCATGTGATTCTAGGACCGACTGCAGAGGTTCACCTGGGATGAAGAAAAAGGCCTGGGCTCTGGGGCCAGGCAGGTCAGCGTGACTTTGGGCAAGTTACATACACTTCCAGGGCCTCATGTTTAAATGGATATTGGTAATTGAATATATCTCACAGAATTGTAAAGATTGGTGGAAATAATGCATATAAATCACTTCACACAGTGCATGGTAACCATACTTGCTCAGTAATGCTAGCTTTAACAGATGCTTGTATGATCCCCACCCAAATGATTATCCTGTCAGTTAGTAGCCCCCAAGCGAAAAAGAGAAGATCGCTCACCGCTGGTTTAGGGGAAACAAAGGGAGCAATTCCATCAAGTGTAATTAAGAGGATCTGGGAATACTTTGATAGCGTACATGCCGTTTTGCATCTCCATCTGGGTCTAACGTGTACCCTTCAGTGGGAAACAAAGCCATGATGGCACTTTATTTAGGGCATCATCAGACCTGTTACGAACTGAGGCAAAGAGTTTGTTTTGAGGAATAAAGGAGGGAGAGGATCTGAGGGAACCATTAACGAGCGCAGCTACCATTTCACAGGCAAGAAGAAGCAGGTTCGCTGCATGCGCCTCTCAGGGAGGGAAGAGAAAATGTCAAGGATTGTACTGGGAAGGTGTTGGAACATTTTGTGTGAATGTGGATGTTTGGTTGAAATGCCTCTAAGGCCCCAAGATAGCACCACAGGCTGTAAATAGACAAGGAGAAAGAAGCCAGAGGAGGAGTGTGTTTCCCTGTGAAGAATACAACTCAGATGGGTCAGGGGTCAGCGGGATAAAAAAATGTCCAGTGTCCTTCCTTCAGAATGGCATCCCAGAAGAGCTATGACTAATTCATTCTGGATTTGATGTTTCCTTCTGCTGCTGCTACTGATTCTTCTAGAATGATTAAAAAAGGGTGAGTTAGGGGCGCCTGGGTGGTTCAGTTGGTTAAGCGACTGCCTTCGGCTCAGGTCATGATCCTGGAGTCCCGGGATCGAGTCCCGCATCGGGCTCCCTGCTCAGCAGGGAGTCTGCTTCTCCCTCTGATCCTCCCCCATCTCATGTGCTCTCTCTCAGTCTCATTCTCTCTCTCAAATAAATAAATAAAATCTTTAAAAAAAATAAAGGGTGAGTTAATGAATTCTGCTTTACAGCATCAAGGAGGCCTGGTACACTTGTAAAAGCCTCTGGTACTAAGGCAAAACAGAATTCCTATGGATATTCTAATATGAATTGGAAATGTTCCATTAGTACGGAGAGTATCAGGGTGTGTGTTTTCTTAGGTTGATCAGGAGATGACTCATCCTGGGGGAAATGTCTGTCAGCATCCCCCCCAGCCCTTACATAGCTTGTATTAATCACTTGCATTGATGTCACCCACTGGTATTCAGTCTGGAAGGATCTGCAATAGGTTAATCTTTCACAGTTTCTTGGGATTTGGAGGGCAGCATTCTGAAAACCTAGTTTTAATTTTGATAAATGAATTTAGCAAGTAGTTAATCCCTGAAAAGGACCAAGATTTACAAATCAGTCAAGAGATGAAGTTAGCAATTTATTATACACATGGGATGCTGCAATCACAAAATAAGCACTTTGACAAATCGAATGAGAAGTAATCGAATGCTGCATATGGAGATAAATTTATTACTAGGATTTGCCCCTTCTCTCTGTAGAGACCTAGTCTGTCTTTCCTTCATCAGGAGACCTTTTTTGGCAAACCCAGCTGTGCACTGGTCATTTCTCTATTTTTACCTCTTTCAATGCTTGGTGTATTACTTAAAATAACAGAGGTTCCTTGGGAAAAATTTTGCTCAATCTCGCCATCAGGCATGTTTGTTCTTCTCCTGAACAATTTATCCTGTGGATACAATGACGTTTGTAACTGACCACGTTTCCTGTATCCCTTTGAGTTCAGGGACAGAATGAAATTTTACCCTACCTGGCAATAATAGATGAAGATGTGGTATGAATTGGAATGTGCTAATTTTCTCCCCTAAATTTTATTCTCTTTTGCCTTTTGACTTTTACTCTCTCTCAACTATTTAATCAAGAGCCATGTGTGTATATCTGTGGTAGGCTAGAGGAGGAGGGTCATGTGTTTTTTTTTTTTTTTCTCCTGGTTATAAGCTTTGCTCCTGGGCATAGAATAGATGCTACAGAATTTTTTTTCAGATTAGAGAATTTCTGAGAACATGCCATAGTATTTTGGAATAGCTTTTAGAGTTATTTTTGCTACATATTCCCCCTTCGCCCCACAAATACTTGTTCAAGTAAATTGCCCTCTTTTTTTTTTTTTTAATTAATTTATTTTAGGGAGGGAGAGAGCACGAGCAAGTGCAGGGAGCTAGGAGAGAGAAACTTTAGCAGACTCCTCACTGAGCTGGGAGCCTGAGGCGGGGCTTGGTCTCAAGACCCAGAGGTCTTGACCTGAGCCAAAACCAAGAATCAGACACCCAACTGACTGCGCCACCCAGAGGTCCCTTAAATTGCCCTCTTTATCTTACTCCTTCCTAGAGCCATCCTTCTAAAATGCAGATCTGACCCTTCCATTCTAACATTTTTGTTCTTAAAAACCTTCACTCCTTTAGTGATTTCTAACTGTTGCTAGGACAACAGCCACATTCCGTATATGGCACACAAAGTCCTGTGTGACTTAGCCTCTATATCTTTAGCTTTCTCCCACTTCCCACCTGTCACTCTGTGTTTCACACATCTTAAATAATTTGTGGTTTCCAGCTGTAATTAAAGTCTGTAGTCAGTTAAATTTCTGTGAATCAAAACAGAGATTACCCTAGGAGGGCCTGACCTAATCAGGTGAACCCATAAAAGAAGAGAGATCTGAAGCATGAGAGAGATTCATCTGCTGACTTTGAAGAAGTAAGCTGCATGTTGTAGGAGGACCTTGTAGTTAGAATGTGAGGGCAGCCTCTAGGAACTGAGAGTGACCCCCAAACCAATACTCAGCAAGAATACTGGGACCTCAGTCCTACAGCCACAAGGAACTGAATTTGGCCAACAACCTGAATGAGCTTGGAAGAGGATCCTAAGTCACAGATGAGATCACAGTCCTGGCCACACCTTGTTTTCAGCCTGGTGAGACCCTGAGCAGAATATGTAGTTAATCTGTGACCAAACTCCTGACCCACAGAAACTGTGAACTAATTAGTTTTTTAAAAGATTTTATTTATTTATTAGAGAGAGAGAGAGCAAGCATGAGTGGGGGGAGGGCAGAGGTAGAGAGAGAAGCAGGCTCCCCACTGAGCAGGGAGCCTGACGCGGGGCTCGATTCCAGGACCCTGGGATCATGACCTGAGCCGAAGGCAGATGCTTAACCCAACTGAGCCACCCAGGAGCCCCTGTTTTGTTCCGTTTTCAGCTGCTAATTTTTTTGGTAATTTGTTCTGCAGTAATAGAAAACAAATGCAGAAGGAGGCAAGAAGGATGGAAGGAGGGAGAGAAGGAAAAGGAAGGAAGAGAGGGAAGGAGGAAGGGACATAGAGAAGGAAGAAGGAAAGAGGAAAGGAAGGAAAAAAGGATATTTGGTCATAGTTTCCATCTTTTGCTCTCTTTCCTAAGACAGAAAGATATACTTAAGCACTATTCATAAATTTCAAGGAGAGTAATAAATAAAGCTTCATCAACTCCTATGTGGTTTTTAAGCTACTAGATTATCCTTTATGGAAAGTTTAGGAAATTTACTAAAGTACATTATAAGCCTGTGCCACCTTTGTTTTGGCTTATTTCTGTTAAAGTTGAAGGGCACTGAAATGTTAAGATTTCTAAGGGAGTTCGCTTATCTCTTTCCACCTTATTGAGATTTTTAGATTTTTACTTCCCTATTAGGCTTTTCAATATCCTTTTGCACTTAAAATTTTTGTTTAAGATATATATGTTAAAGAGACATGTATGGTAAATCATATCATAGAGAAAATAGCATGTATGTGTACAGTTTAAGAATGTCAATAAAATAAATCATTCACACACCTATTGCCCAATTAAAACATTTCATTTGGTATTAATTTGTATTTTCTCTATAACTAATGATTTGAACATGTTTTAATATATGTATGGTCTATTTGTACTTTATCTTCTGTGAGATGCCTGTGTGTCTTTTGTCCATTTTTTCTATAAGGTTGTTTGTCATTTTCCTCAAAGATTTATAGAATTTCTTTATAAAATATGGATATTAATCTTTACTGAGTTATATGAGTTGAAAAGTAATCTGTTTCCAGATTGTAGAATAATCTTTTACTCTCTTTTTAAAAAAAATTTCTATTTATTTAACTAATCTCTATACCCTATGTGAGGCTTGAACTCATGACCCCGAGATCAAGAGTTGCATGCTTTTCCAACTGAGCCATCCAGGCACCTCAATCTTTTGCTTTCTTAATGCCATCCTTTGTTGAACAGTTTTTAATTTTAATGTAATAAAATTTATCTTACAATACATTTATCTTTTCCTTTATGAGTTATGCTTTTTTGTCACTAAAAAAAACGCTTTCCCCTTTACAAAGGTAGTTAGAAGATGTATTTACTTTTTTTTCTAAGTTTTAAAGTTTTGTCTTTAATATTTTTACTATTTTTAATAGGCATAGCTAATTTTCCTAGCACCATTTATTGAGTGGTCCGTCCTTTCCCCAAGATCTATAATGTCAGATCTGCCATAAATCAAGTTTTCATAAATGCCTACACTCTATTATATTCCATTTTTTCATTTTTCTATTCTCAAACCAATGCCACCCTCTCTAACTTTTATTCAAACTTTTCCTATAAGGTAAAGCACCTGTTTTTTTCTTTTCAGGAGTATCTGGCCTATTCTAGTCCTTGACCTTTTCATATGATTTCTCCTCAACATTTCATTATGAAAAGTTTCAAAAATGAAAAGAAGTTGGAAGAATTGTGTAGTAAGCTAACACCTCTGAACTCACTACTTAGATGCTATAGTGAACATTTTACAATGTTGATTTGTCACATAACTATCCATCTCTCTATTCATCCATTAATCTACATGTGATTTTTAAAATAGCTTTTAATGACTCATAAAACCTTACTGGACTGTTAATGGAACTAAATTGAATATATAGAACATGTTAGTGATAATTGACATGGTTGCAATACATATGTGTTTATATAACCCATGAAAGTAGTATATCTCTCATTTATTTATATTTTATGCCTTTCAGTAAAGTATTATATTTTTATTCTTAGTGATCTTACAAAGCTTTTATTAAATCTATTCACACACTTTTTAAAATTGCTGGCTTTTAAATGATATTTTTAAAAGCTATATATTCTAAATGTCTGTTCCTGGTATATAAAAGTATAATTGACTTTTTAATATTGCTTAATATTAATCAGCTACCTTGTTAAAATCTTTGGATAGTTCTAATACTTTATCTATATAATCTTTTGAGTTTTCTATATATACATAATCATACATTCTGTGAATAATGATGGTTGTTGATTTTTCCTTTCCAGTTCTCATGCTTTCGACTTCTTTTTTCTTTCTTATTTTACTGGTGTAGAGATCCTGTATAATATGAACATAAGTGATGGTATCAGCCTTCTTTGTCCTATTTCTAATTTTAAACTTAATGCTTTAAAATTCTCACCACTATGTTGATGTTTGCTGTAGGGTTCATCTAGTGTGTGTGGGGACAGATGTTTTAGTTTGTTAGCAAATTAGAAATTTATTTTTTAAGCAAATTATGACTTTCCATGCAGTTCTGAATGTTTTGGGATTTGCAACAATGAATTTGAACCTCAGAGAGTTTCTTTTTAATGATGATAAAATTTCTCAAAGGAAGATCTCTCTTTCTCATACTTTTATTTTTAGCTGCTCCCCGAGTACCCATTCCTGACAGCCACCTTTGCCCTTAGCTTATTATTGCATAAGCACTCAACAAACACCCATAAATTAATACCAAAAATTAATATGTTTCTGGTCCTCAGAGTTGATGGTCGATTTTGCATGAAAAACTTTTACTGATCCGCTTTATTCTTGTTCATCCTAAAGCTGATGTGTTGCTTGAGTCAAACTGTAGATGTCTGTTTGGTTGTCTTTACATCTTACCCAGAGCAACCGTCCCCACCCCACCCCCCTAAAAAGGGAGGGGGACAAATTTTTTAGTTCTTTTAGTAATCAGAATTTCTGTGAGTTCCTTGTAGAACTCTTTCCCAAATAAAATCTTTAACTTCCAGCAATGAGCACAGGTTAGACTCAAGGTATCTAAGTTGAGACAGATAGGTAGAATGGGCAAAACTGGAAATATGACTCTTTTGAACTGTATTTCAGTCCTGGTGATGAGCACAAATTCTTTCTCTTTGTCTAGGCCTCCAAATTAGTCAGCTGTTGCCAAAATAATGCCACATACCAATCTGCCCTGAACTCAGTGGCTTACCACAGCATTAATTTTCCTAGCTCATGGGTCTGCAGGTTTGTTGGGGCATATCTGTTTCAGGATGCTCATTAGTCGGCTTTGGCTCTAGGCTTCAGGTTGAGTTTAGGTTTGTTCCATATGTTTTTTTAATTCTCCTTGGATCAGCAACGATATCAAGAATGCAAGATGACAAGTCAAATCATTCAAACACACATAATTCCTCTACTTGTGTTACATGTGCTAACAACACATTAGTCAAAGCAAATCATATGGCCAAGTCCAATATCAATGGGGGATGAGGAGGAGAAATGCACTTTCCCCGCTATAGTGCATTGTAAGGTTCCATAGCAGAAAGAGGGAGGGAGTGAAGACCCAAGAACAATAATCAAATCTACCACAGCCTTTCTTATGATTAAATGAAATAACATATATAAGGAGCTTACGACATAGTAAATGCTCACTAGGGTTGCCTATTACTATTGTTATTATTTTGTGTAAAACAAGAATTAAACTAGTTGATCTTTAGAATCCTTGGTATATCTAAATTTTTTATGATTTTGCTTTTCAGTTTACTACTTAAGATTTCTTCTTTTCCCCCTTTTGTCCCTCTGTTCCCTTTCTATTACAATATAAATAATAACTTCAGTGTATGTTTCCAGATTTTGGCTTTAATTAATAAATCTCTTTGGATCCTTATGATTATAGTCTTATAATGTTTAATACTCTCAAAATCTTTATCTGCTATGAAATTCGGTGCTGCTTGGTTGAAGAAACATTGGTTGTTTATTTACTCTTCTGTGTCTGCACTGGTTGAATGTTATCTTGTGCAGATAACTGCTTTTGATTCAAAGAGGCAACATGATTTCAGACCTAATTACTACAGAAGTAATTGCTCCTTGGCAAATGGGACCTGCCAGTCTGCCCAGACTTCAAATGTCAAAGAGCCAACTGAATGCAGGCATGTTCAGATCCTCTAATGGAAATCCATTGCCCTTCTCAGTCTGGCAGTCTAAAGGACTAGGATTTTAGTCACCCAGTTGCAAAATGGGACTCTTTAAAGCCCTGTTTCATCTAAGACCTAAAGACAATAGAAGCACTGCGTGCCAAGGGTGGGGGTGCAAGATCTCTTAAACACATTTTGAGAAGATGGCTGTTACGAACTGATTTTACAGTGTCCACTTCTTTTTTTTTTTTTTTTTATAATTTTTTTTTTTTTTTAGATTTTTTTTTTTTTTTTTTTGAAGGGGGGGAAAGGAGAAGGAGAAAGCAATTGAGGGGGGGGGGGGGG